>NC_039363.1:114344956-114675468 GCF_003573695.1 Papaver somniferum
TTTGGAAAAAGCGATTTTGGGATTCAAAGAATGGAGTTGCAGTAGGCAAATAAATCCAAGGCTGCTGGAACCGCGCGGATGAAACAAACCGCCGGCGGGTAAAGGAAAATCTTGCGGATTGTGTTAATCCGCCAGCGGTAACCCAAAATCGCCAACGGGTAAAATTCGACTGCTAACGGGTATATCTCAATTTCATCATCCAACGGTTCTTATTCTTTTCACTATAAATTCAGCACATTTCAAACGTATAATTCACATCTTCTACATACTCAAAATCTCATAATTTCATACCATCTTAATACAAACTTTTCCTTCATTTTAAGCACAACTACTCGTATCATCTCAATTTATCAGAAGAAAAAAAACTCTAAAAATCTTTTTTCTAACAAATATGGCTTCCCAATCGCAACAACAAACGCAACGATCACAACAACAAACACAGCAATCACAACAAAGAAACACTAGAATTCGTGGTGTCAAATATACGATGGATGAAGACGAATCAATTTGTAGGAATTATATGTTATTTACAGTAGATCAAATCAATGGTTTCCAACGAGAAAAGAATACTTTTTATGGAAAGATTTATCACAAAAATTGTGAAGAAACCTGTAACATCAATAGTCATAATGCTGAGGGGCTATCTCATCATTTTCATGCAATTAGCAAAGACGTTACTGAATAAGTAGGTTTAATCATGCACGGGCACAAATTGGTTGTCGCATATTGTTTCTCTTATTCTGAAATTGGTTTTCAACTTTGTGCCCGTGAATATCCACAGCTTTATCAATACCATGGCTCTTATCATCATCCACAGTTTTTATCAATCCCATGGCTCTTATTATCATTGTGTATAATGCGGTGGAGAATAAATTATGCTAAGTTAATACTCATTTTAAAGCTCAAGTTTCACAGAGAATAATATGATGTATTCATCTGCACCAATCCCTAAACATTGTTAAGAAGTTATGCCCATCCCTGCGTCATACATTTGTTTCTAAAAGTCTGGTACACAAATACGAATTCGAAATTGAATTACTTGCGTGACATTAAAACAACTCAAAATCTTGAAGTTAATAATATTAAGATGAGAGAAAAATTTTTCACACATACGTAAGTATTTAAATACCAAGACTTCTGATAAAAAAATGTCCAGACAACGAAACAACGCACAATATTCAATGGTTAGAAAAAAAATAAGAAAAAAAACAAGCAAATACTCATGTTATCTGGAGTCGATACGATGTACCTGTCTAATAGCTTCTCTACTATATAGTTGTCTAATAGCTTTCTCTAACGGTTCGTCTTTTGCCTATGCTCATAATTGCCAATGTTTTACTGTATCTCTAACCTAAATAGCAAAACTACCAAAACAGAGCAGCACCAGAAATGATTTTAACACTAAAATATAAGACTCGAATTGCATCGTCGCTGAAATAACATGTCAAGCTATCAATGATGTGCATTTAAGATACACCAACTTTAGTAGACCTATTATCCTAAGCAATCAGTTTTTAAATGTAAACCAACAACAAACTCATCAAACAAATAACCTCACCTTTTCCAAAACTAACAAAACACAAAACCAAAACTGAACAATATGAAATCATATATTATGGAGAACCAATCCCAGGGACACACAAATTGCAGTAAGAAGAGCTAATACTTTTATCGGAAGCACGTAAGGTTTTAGCTTACTTGATAATGCCATTTGTGAGAGTCGAACCCACAGCTACATGGTTGAGACCATGTGCTCTTCCATTTGAGCTAAGACAGCAAGTAAGCGTAATTTAATATAATAACTCTTAGTTAAGGCCCCTCTGATTCATAATCACAAAGGGATATCAGGAAGATAATTTACTTCAACCCCTGCTAAATCTATTGAAAAATTCAAAATATCATTTGAGATATTGGTCACCACTTCTAAATAAAGATGCAATTTGCATATCAAGTCCTTGATCCACCAAAATGGTGAGTGAGTTGTCATACCAGCAAACAAAGAGAACTACAACTTAAGATAGATAATAGGCAGAATCTTAATATCACCAAACTGTAATATGGTGTCGGTTTATACTAATGAAACGGAACCAACAAAGATGGATCAAACTGAGCAATTCGTCCCAAACACTGGATCAAGTCCAGAATCAGTGCACCACCATCAATTGTCAATATATTTAAATCTCAACCACCAACTGCATTCGCCTAAGAAACGTAACAAACTTGGCACGGAGCAATCAAATTCAACTAAGACTGGAATCCCCGAGGAATCAAAAAAGTTAAATACATAACACTAAATAACCACAAAATGACTCCTTGTGTTTCTTGCATGTTCACTTGAGAAGCATTAGTAGCTATATATACTTTTAGTTGACATTAAAAGATAAGTTGGTGTTACATACCAAATAAATTCTAGAGTTCCTTGAAAAATTTAATATTAATTTAGTACCAACAGAGATTACTGCAACCCGAGACCTTTCAAGCTCAGTTAGATCAGAAGATATAAGAACTGAAGTATGAACATTTCATTGGTCGTGATTTACCTTATCAATTGCTTTATCATTAAGAGGGGTGCACCAAGACAATGGTTTTTCTCTGCCTCTACATTAAAAATATAATAATAATACTGCATTTCCGTAATGAAATGGGACTATGAACCTCTAAGTATAGTAACTAAATGATAGAAACGAAAATCCAATTGTTTTGATGAGTGAAAGAGAAGATATTAACCTGTACTCCAAACTCAAATTTAGATATTCCTTTCAATGAAGCTACAAAATGTGCACTCTGTATAACTTCAGTTTTTGAGGCTTCAAGTGAGTCTTTAATTTGTTGGTGCTTAAATCAGCCATAACTTGGGATCGAACACCTAAACCAAGACCTGAGATTAACCTTGGTCTACAGTGTAGCATTAGCCGAAGACCCTCCTAATATAGGAAGACAAATAAAAAACATAAAATGCAAAATTAAGCGAAAAGAGACAAAAAAAAAATCATGTAAAAGCCAATACCTATTCCATCCGAGTAATAGAAGCCCGAGTTCTGATCATAATAATATTCGTTTAGTTGATTGTACTAATAACCCTATTCGTTATCAAGCTCCCTTTCTTCAAACAAATAAAACCTAAAATACTCAATAAAACATTGCTTCAATACTAAATAAACCATACATTAAGAGCTCTCCAAGCATCAATGCAACCTACAAACTGAATTTCTTGGTAAGAGCTAAGTTACATGGAAGGAATACAACAATAATACAGTTATACTGGTAATCAACATGTCCTTCTAGACCATGTTGACCTTTTAAGGCATGAGGGAAACCACTGATGTGTCCAATCTTTTGGACTTCCTGACCACCATTTCCTTTTCCAGTTGTGTCAAGATTTCATAAATTTAAGGGTAATTTTTTGGGGTCTGCATAATATGGTCATAGCCTCTCTTAACACACATACTGACATTAAGGCTGGTTTAACAACAGGACCACATGAATCACAAATATGGTTTAGGATCCGTCAAGATCACCTTCCTTTTTTTCTTAGGAACGCATTTTAACATTTGATCGAACATTAATTGCAATACAGCAATTAAACACATCTAATTTCCATAAGTGTTTTTATTGACAAAATAAAATTTTAAGAAACATAAATACCTCTTGTCTGCACCAACCGTCTTCATTCCTGGTTCCTTGTTCTATCAATGAATCACATAAGATGTCCTAGAAATCATCCAGTTCGAGAGCCCAAAACAACATAAAATTAGAAACCCTAATTTGAATGCAGAGAACATGAGTGAATAACCATTAAAACCATGATAATATTATACATTCTGAAGTTGACAACCCCCGCGGATATCAAAAATTAAAAACTAAAAATCAGTCTGAAAACCCAAAACAATGTAAAATTAAAACCATAATTTGAATGCAAAAATGAATAATCATTAACCAGGCTCTGTTAAATATTATTCAATATTATCTGGTTTGAACTGGTAGACCCTCATCTGTAATTCAAAACACGGCTAGTTAATAAGAAACGGTGAGCAGAAGAAACAGTTTCCTGAGAGGAAGAAGAGGGGACGCGGTGTAGAAGTATTAGGGTTTCCTTAAAAAGGCAAAGAATAAAAATCGATGGAGAAATGGTGTTGAAAATACAAATATGAGTGGTGTGAATAAACAAAAAATTCTTATTAATCTAAATATTTTCGGTGGAGCAGAAGCTCTAGAATTTGAGCTTGATAAAACTTTTAACCACGACAAAGTATTTTCTCCTCAAACTATACGTATAATAATCCGAGTGCGCACAAGTTCATTTAGCTAACTTGAGCGTTATGACATGTATCCGTATATTAAGCTGAGCTATGATGTATGTTGGAGTTAGGGTTTCTGTAGGGTAATACGTAGGTGAGGGGCATAAAGATTTGAACCAACTTTTCTCACAAATTGATTATTTGTATTGATTGAAATCCATATAAATAATTGGATCCGACTGACAGGTCTTCTGAAACAAGGACCAGCAATTAAGTAGTCTGAGAGTCTACCCACGATTTATGAGTTTTTGACGGCTTAATGAGTCTGACTAGGAAGTTTTGTCTGATTGACATATGAAGACAGACTATGATTATGTTGTGGGGGCGGGCTACTCCTGAAATTTACATGCTTGTGCCTTGTGGTAGTAGTAGCTGGGTTGGGGGGGGGGTCTGTTGTCATTTGTACTGTGTCGCTGATGAGTTTTGTAATCTAGCTTGGACCCAATAAAATTGAAGTCATTGACCAGATATCTCGTGTTTGCATTGCATCATAACTGCTTAATATCTTCTCTACATTTTCATTTTCATGTAATGGTAGCTGAAGGCTTTCATCTGTTGCCTTGTATCGATGGGGATGCAACGTGCAGTTGTTTTTTAATCTCTCTCTCTCTGTCTCTCTCGTTTCTGTAGGGTTTGTTTGAGCCTTTGAGGACAGTCCCTAGCTTTTTGACAAAAGCTTGTTTCGTCTTTTCTCCTCTACTTCTTCGTCTTCTTCCTCATCATCGTGAACTCTTTTCTCTGACAATGAACTTGATGGAGAAAAAAGTCTTCCTCCTTTTGTATTTTTGCGGTTAAGTTCTTAGTTCAATCTTTTGTAGAAGCAAACAAAATGGTTACTTTTTTTTATTTTTACCATCCCAGTTTTCATAGAGCTGGTAGTATGGATCGGTCAGTTTTGACCATCTTTATACTAATTTACAGTGGTAAAGAATTTGGTAACGGCCCCACGTGGTGACCATTCTTGTACTCATCACTCATGAACATGCATCCTAACTTTGTACGGGATGGGATAGAGTTGACATAACTAGGGAGTATCAATGATTTGTTAATTAGTAATGATACTCTCAATAATAATTAGTTAATAACGAAAAAGTAACTTTCTTAAGTAAAGTGAATGGAATTTGGTCTCATAATATTCAACCATATTAAAATTCAAGAGCAAAGATGGTTTTAGAACCGTTTACAAGGCGAACAAAGTTGAAAACCTTTTCCTTTTCATGTTCTTCTTGTTATATTCGGTTATTCTCATTCCCCACATTAAATCCACTAATTCGTGCAACTAATTGAGAACATATTCTATTCTTCTCTGATAGGTGTCACAAAATTAACTCGCGACAGTGGCCGGTGGTGGTGGTTGAACTAATAGATTGGAACCACCAACACTCTTAGATGGAGAGGGTCGGATAAGATTTGTACTATTTTTTTTTTTGGTAAAACAAGAAAGATAATGAATCTAAGTGTAATATTTTGATGATATGTTCTTCTTAAAAAAATTTATATTTTCTCTAGTAAAAATATCATCCGTCGAGCCAAAAATTTGGCCTATTAGCATAACAATTCTAGATAGATTGATACATATTAAACTTGATTTAAAAGGAGAGGTGTTCGAACCTAATGTAAAGGAGAGGAATTTAGTACTGTGCAGTAGTATTAAAGAATATCTAAACCATGACTGATTATTATTAATTCCACAAAGCAGAAAGCATAAAGGAGTGAACCGGAAGATAACTATGTTTCTTAGAAGCGTGCATGAAAAGACTTGGGAACCTAAAATGCTAAATTCTCTTAACTTTGTCCACTTCTTAACTGTAATTTAGAACCAAAAAAAAATCTTTAGCTTTCTGCACGATGTGATGATACCCTACTTTTCGAGACTATATTGTACGTTGCATTTTTTTTATGAGAAAACAAAAAGTCTTGACAGACCGAGCAAAAAACAAGGAAGAAAAACCACCACACACAATGCAGGTGCCCTGCTAAACTCCCGCAAAGTAGGGCCCACTGGAGCCCATAAATTCAAAAAATGTGTGAGAGGCGGTTTTCCCATTGTTTGGTTTTCACGGTCTGTCTAGAAGTGCTGATAAGAAAATAGGGGGAAGAGAAACCCCTAGCAAGACTTACAGAGAAAGAAAGATTGTGCTACCTAGCAGATTATATTGTACGTTGCATGAACATGGATAATTCGACAGCATTTAGTTCTATGAGATTCTTTTGTTTTTACTCCTATAAACTGAATTCGGGGGTGTCCGTCTAATAGGCTCTTTTTTCTTAATTGAAAGCTAACTTTGGGTGTTAGTCACCGCCCAAACAAGGTTAATAGAGCCATGTAATACCAGATGACTTCTGATATTAGTCCACTGTGAAGCCTTTGAGAACTTTTAGAGTTGATGTTGAGGTTGCTTTCTTTAGTCCACTGTGAAGTTGTTGATGTTTTTACTCCTAAAAATTTACAATCTCCTTTAATTATAAAGTTGTTGATGTTGCTTTCTTTAGTCCACTGTGAATCCTTTGAGAACTTTTAGAGCTTCATCTTCCGCTACATTTGGTATTGATGTTGCTCATACTCTTCCTGCTTCAAACTTACCTACATTATCTCTCAAGATTAGAAAAAAAAGCTATCAGGTACCGACTTAGATAACCAAGTAGCATCAATCTTTATCTTGTGGTTGCATTCATCAGGTTTGAAATGACGAGGATACACAAGTACACCACAATCTTTTCGTATCAACCTATAAGTCCGATATCTTGAGTGATCGTCTATGGACAAAGTCGAGACGATACGACAACAAAGTATACACTTGATACCGATATATTATAGGATCATTATCAAGTGTCTTGGATTAATGTACAAGTTTATTTCCTTTTAATTATATTAAAACAATTATAATTGCGGAGAATATAAGTAATGACATAAGAAGATTTTGTTAACGATGAAAAAACGAAGGTACCCAAATACACCACAATCTTTTATTAATCCACCTATAATTCCTCTACCAAATGTGATCGTCTATGGACAGAGTCGAGACAATACAACATATTCGGTTCACACTTCTTGTGATCTTCTATGGATACGAGATCGAGACAATACAACAACAAGATCGCTTGTGTGATTGACTATGGATACAAGATCGAGACGATAAAACAACAAAGGGTGCACTTGATAATAGGTTCAGTAATAAATGAAACTCGATATGATCAGTATCAAGTGTTACAGAATTGACGTACGTGTTGTTAGAGCACTGCTCGGTCAAACTCGCATTGTTGCTATCTCAAGCTTGATTGTCAAGTTTAGTTGCCAAAACTATAAGTCTTGATTTCTAGTCTACTTATAGATATGTCTCAGATTAGGATGGATGTGTAGTTGAGCTTTAGACTTCACGACGTTCATCGATTGAAGACGAAAAACTACCAAGGGGAGATTGTGGAACTTCATCAACAAAAGGTATGTGGAGACTTGAACTCATTTATCACTCAGAAGTCTATTTATATTATATCTCCTATTGAGACAAAATTCATATAGCTATATAGACTTTAATTTATACACATTTGATATTTCGAGCGGAGTTTAACTCGCTTACATATTTCTCGAAACATGTGTTGGTAAGCTTTCGCTTTGACCAAGTTCATCTTATATTCTTGACGAAAGTAAAAAGATGATCATGTGAAAATCGCCTGGTAACATTTTACATGATTTGTGTGAGACAGTAATATTGATCTATTGATCACTTGAAAATTGCTTTGAATCTAATAGTCTGTGTGAGACAGCTATTCCCGTCTTCCAAGAATGTTTCAATGATTAAGATGGAGTTTAGAACGATTAACTATTGATTGAATATAGCACAGTATGCGTACTTGTATGCTAACTGTTGCAAGTTATTCAAAGTCCCAGAACCATAGTATGCATACCTGTATGCGTACTGGTTGGTTAGTTGAAATTCGGGAACTTAGTATGCATACCCATATGCGTACCGGCGTAAAGTTCATGTCCGAGAATTCAACTGAGTTTGGAGGTATGCGTACCTGTTCGCAAACTGGCGAACCCAAACTATGTCCGGACACTTAGGTATGCGTACCCGTTTGCATACTTGAGTGGGTTAAGTTCTAAAATCGGTTTATTCATGAACTAATACATTTATATATTAAGGAATACAATCTTTTGCAAACAGTGGCTATAATGTTCATGAATTGATTTAAGTGAATCAAAATCGATTTTGCTTCAATTGTGTCTTGTATACTTCTATGAGAATATAAACAATTGAACAACTCGATAACTAGAACTAGTTGTGATTAAGATGAACAAGGTTGATATGAAAGTGTTCATATGGCTAACTTCGGTTAACTATTGTTGAGCCAACCATGTGCACACGTTTAGGTACGGTTACTCATACCTAAATGAAGTCACATTTCATTTGTGTATAACAAGCTAAGTTTGATCTAATGGTTGAAAGATATTAGCTTGACTCTAATCAGGTTTTCATCTAACGGTGAATATTGAATGCTTTGTTACCAAGGTAGGATTGATTGCAAACCCTGATTTGAAGACTATATAAGGGAGAACTCTAGCAATTGGGAAACCATCCTCACACCTCCTGTGTGATACTAGTTGCGACTAGAGTCCATTCTCCTTTAACCTAGGTTTTTCCTAAAACCATTATAGGTTAACGACTTAAAGACTTCATTGGTATTCTGAAGCCAGACCCAACTATTTTCTTTGTAGTTGTGTGTTCTGATCTTACTTTGTTCAATCGTGTTGAGTACTATATTCTCTAAGATTTGCTCGAGATTTAATCTCCGATAGATAAGATAAAAAGTAGTCACAAACATCTTCATCTCATCGTTTGTGATTCCATGATATCTTGTTTCGCTTCCATACGATTAAGATTATTGTGAGATGATTGATATTACTAGGTTGTTCTTCGGGAATATAGGTCCATTGTGTCAATTGGTTCCTCTTCACCTTGATTTATCAAAAGACGGAACAAAACTCGTAGGTATTTCCATGGGAGACAGATTTATCTATTCAATAGACTTTTCTGTGTGATACAGATTTGTTTATCAAGTCTTCGACTTTGGGTCATAGCAACTCTTAGTTGTGGGTGAAATCAGCTAAGGGAATCAAGTGCGCAAAATACGGCGTGGTTCAAGAGGCGTAAGGAATGCGACTGTACCTTAATCAGTGTGAGATTGGTTAGGTCTCAATTACATTCCAGTCCGAAATTAATTAGTAGTAGGATAGAGTCTGTAGCGGATTAATACAGTGCGGTGTTTAAATCTGGACTAGGTCCTGGGGTTTTTCTGCATTTGCGGTTTCCTCGTTAACAAAATTTCTGGTATCTGTGTTATTTCTTTTCTGCATTATATTTTTATACAATTGAAATATCACAGGTTGTGCGTAGTTCAATCAATTAGATAATTCAACCTTTGGTTGTTGATATAAATTGATTGACACTTGAATATTGGTCTTTGGTACCATCTAAGTTATTTCTCATATTAATCAGGCTCACATATTTCTATCTGTTCGTTTGCAGATTGATTTGAGAAATTGAGATATAACTCTTGGATGTATTTTCCTTGATTGAGTCTGACTGTCTAGTTGATTCTCTTGGAAATATATTGGAGTTTGTCCATACAGATTGCCTAAACGAAATATTGGGTGTGGTTTTTAGACCCCCGGTTTTTCACGTGTGTAATTTACATAATTATAATAATAATTATAATGCGGAAAACAAAGTAAATGACACGGAAAAATTTTGTTAACGAGGGAACCGCAAATGCAGAAGACCCTCGGAACCTAGTCGAGATTTGAATACTCTCAGAATTAAGCCGCTATACAAAATCTAATACCAACTTCATATAGTTGAGACCAAGTAGACTACCCCTAGCTACTTAGTTCCCTCAGTATCCCCGCGTCTTCGACTTCTAGAGTCACGCACGTAAATAACAAGTCCTTTGGATCGTATTCCAAACAACAAAACAAGAATGTGTTTGGTAACCACTCTAATTAATCTTTCTAGAAGATATTAATAAGTCATTGACAATGGCTCTTATGTTTAATCTAATAAACTCATTTTTCTGGTTAGATCAATTTAAATATTGAATACCGAAATAATCAGTTTCTAGATTCGCAATCAATCAATATAAATCTCAAAAAGAAACTACAAAGAAATGTTGATCTCACCCAACTAATCAATCAAGTCTATCAAAGATAAACTAATTCTAGTTGGATCCCAACCGACCAAGGTTTCACTACACCAAATTTTGGGATTAGAAACAGAACCAAACCGTTACGAATCGGGGTTGTAACGGCCCTCGCCTGTTTCAAAAGGGCGTATTACTATTTTTTCGCAACGGCTTTTGTAACAGAGCCGAGCCGTTATGAAATGCCACTTGGTAACAGCTGAGAGCCGTTACGAATTTTTTGTAACAACGCAGTCGTAACATGTAGGAGCCGTTACTACGTGGCAGTTTAGTAACAGACCAGAACCATTACGACTCAGAAAATTGAAACAGGTTTTAGCCATTACGAACTTTTTTGTAACATCAAAAATTACTGCCAGGCAACATTGACCTAGTAAAAATAGGTCAATATTGACCAATTTTGACCAGGTCAAGGCTAACTGGCAGTTCATTTTCCGTCGGAAATAAGACGGAATTATAAATGCAATACCCTACATACACCTTTCAATACATACATCATCCACACTCAATAATCTATTCATATCACATTCATATAACAAAATAATTGAAATTTTTGTAAGTACCAAATTTTACTGAAATTTCTCTAAGTACCAAATTTTTTTTTTTTTGGTTAAGTATCAGATTTCTAAGGGAATACATGGAAGGTTCCAAATTTCTAATGGAACACAGAAACTTACTAACTTCCTACAAAACTTGAATAACTGCAACTTACAAATCTTGAAGCTGCTTTGTTCTCCACCCTTTCTGATCAAATAGAGCATCATTCGATTAACCACAACTAAGTTATATATCCTATGCAGGCTTGCTTTGTTGAAAGCTTGGGCATCAGAAAACTCGAAGTAGGCAGTAGGTAATCCTGCATAATACAACAGGTTGCATTATTATGACAAGTAAATTGGAAGAAATAATGTTCAAAATACGCAGCAAGTAAATGCAAACAAGCATAGGTGTAACAGCGGATAGAAAATTTACTAACCACTGGAAAAGGTTGGAAACAAGATTCTCATTCTAGCACATCCACTTTGAGACCAGATACTAGAAGCTTCTCATAAAAATTATCGTCAGCTGAGCCAGGCAACTCGCAAAGTCTGCAATTACAAAGTCAATTCTCAGGACCAAAAGTAGATGCACAGAAACCAAAAGAAACTTTATAAAACATTTAGGTACCACCTGCAATTACGCAAGCCTCTCACAAGGCAAGGAAAAATAGATGGAGATGGGATTTCTTTAAGGAGCTCAAGAACAAAATGCCTCATACACTATGCCAAATGTTTCTTAGTACTCCTTGGAGAAGCCTCACCAGCTGTCCTTAGTCGACCATCATTGAGAGCATTATCATGTTGTTGCAGTTTTTTGTACCCTATAATAAATCCACAAAATCACATGATAAGTGTCTCCATGAATCAAATAAAATGCATACAATGAGTGCTAAAACTACAGGACAATGACTCAATAACATAAATATAATAAATAATTGCACAGGACAATGAGTTGCCAAATCAGTGATACAAAAGTCAATAGATATAAAACTTAGAGAAATAAACTATAGTTCAATTTATACTTACTCCGTCTGATGCCAACCCAACTGCAGTTCACTTCCCACCAGCACAATACCTCGCAAGTATAAACTGAATGTCAAATCCACAAATTTAAACTTAATAGTACAAAATTTAACCAAGTGAAGTACTTACCAGGGATTGATATTTCCCCGGCTGGCTACAACTGCTTCAACTGACCTTGTGTGAAGTCCCTGTGCATTCACATATAACATAACACAAACCACCTACAAATATATACAAAAAATGATGAACTGACTGAAAATATCCATTCATAATCCGTTTTGTGTTCACATATATAGAAAAAAGTTACATTGGACCAAAAAAAGTTGCTTCAGGTAAAGCTCTTCTTATGCACAGCTGCATAAGAGTATGCGCATCAGTCAGCATACTTACAAAAGTGTGAACTACCAAAAAAATCAAAAAAAAGATCCTTCTTATGCACAACTGTATAAGAGTATGCGCATCAGTCAGGATACGTACAAAAGTGTGAACTACCAAAAAAATCTATCGACTTATGAGGACACTTCATCCATTTCTTATCCACATCATTTGACATATTACCCTTCAAACATCAAACAAAATCACTTAGTCCTAGTGGTACAGGGTTTTCGAAGCCCTGCAAGTTAGCGACAAAAACATCCCCTCAAAGAAGAGAGAATGAGCTACAAGTAGCTTTTGCGAATATCCACTAGGACTGTTATCATATTGCCCACTGAGAATCACTCAATATCAAAACAAAACTTCCTAACTATAGTTCATTTAAACTTAAAAAACTACCTTAACATGAAACTAAAGTTCAAATCATGATGAGCATATTTATGGAATAACTAGCTGGCTATGTTCTCAGTTCAAAACTTCCTAACTTTAGTTCATTTAAGCTTAAAAACTACCTTAACATAAAAACTAAAGTTCAAATCATGATGAGCATATTTATGGAACAACTAAACATGGTAGTTCATAAAACACATACCCCAGCTATGTTCTCAATTTCAACTTGGACAAAAGTTCTTCAAAGTTCAATAGTTGATGAGCAGCAACAAACCCTAAAGTCATAAAAGAAACACCCATGTTAGAAAAATAAACCTAAAATCAGTTCATACTTTCATTTGACTTCCATTTACTAAAAGCCATCAATGGGCACATTAAATCAAAATCACCACCTCATACATTGTACAACTATTTAACTTGAATTGACTGTTGTTATCAATAGCATAAAAGAATCACAAATTATCCTAATTCACAAGCCCTATTACCTACCAAAAACTAGCAGTTCATTTAATCAGTTTATACTTCAACTTTGTCAAATCAATAAGTTATTGCAGTTGACAAAAGATTTTGTACAGCCAAATAGAAAGGAATTAAGTAACTAGTAACCCAAAATCACAAATCAGTGCAACAATATTAACTATTAAGTGTATAATCATGGATCAAAAACTGTCAGTGACTTATAGTATGTAACTAATTTCAAGTGAACCTAATGATGTCAATCATCACCCATAGCTTATAAACTAGAAATGGAAATTTTCGAAACTAACATAAAACCCTAAAATCAGTTCAATTTTTCGAATCTTATACCTTCTAAGTCTTCAAAATTCTTCAATCTTCAAGTCTTCAAAATTCTTCAAACCCTAACAGGAAATTAGAAAAAAAAATCGAATTAGATTAACAAAATATAATTCAGATCTCAACAAATCGTATCAGATTCACGGATTAAAAAATGGAAAAACTAAAAAAAAGAAGATGAAATGAAGCCTTAAAAACAGATCGATTAAAAAAAAGATAAAACCCTAAAAATCGAAAAACTTATAAAGATTAACACTTACGTAGATCGATGATTCAATCCTGTTGAAAAGATTATGGTGATTTATGTGATGGTTTCTCGGAGGATACGATATCTGTGATGAAACTAGGGTTTCATCGCCTGAGAGGAGGGAAAAGAGGCATGAGCATAGGAGAGAAAAAAGAAAAATGAGAAATGAAAGTGAACCCGACCTCTGCTAAGCTTATCCTTTGACTTCACGTGGCACATGCTAGGGAGGAAATATCCTCTGGTATAACTCACCGTGGGTAGAAAAATAATGTTACGCATGTGAATGGCACACGCACATCCTCAAGGCGTTACGAATCTTAGTTACGAATCCAGGAATTTGATGTAGTGTTTGTGCACTGAATCCACAAGATACGAAAACTAATAAGAATTCTTATTCGTCTTCAAATATTCTACTGCCTTCAAATACCTGCACAACAACACTCAGATCCTCTTGTGATCAATCACGTACAGAATGGAGTCTGTTAACAATGGATTATCACAAGATGTCTTTAAATACGAAGATGGTTCTAAAGATCCTGTCTATACTTTGATCTCGTATGAGTGAATCTTATATTAGAAGAGAAGATTATCAAGAATAAAAAACTAGGTGCAATCCAAGTTAAAACAACCGTTAGTCAATCAAATCAACAACCGAAAACTAATAACACTTCAATTATCTAGTTCCCCACCAACGGTACTCGTAGAGCTTCTTGATCCCACAGAAGTCTTTAAACGAGCGATGCTAAGAGATTTCGCCTAATTAGGGTACTTTCCTCTCCGAATAGACGGCTCCATCAGAAACTACAAGAAATGAAGTTTGCCTGGATCTTAGGATAGTTTGCAAGAAATGCAAACTCAAGTATTTGTAGACCAAGGTTGTTTGGACTACAAGGAAATTCCAAAACCTAAAATATCCTCAAGATATGCATTAAAATACATAAATTCGGTTTGCATATTTCCAATTAATGTTAACCAACATTTCCGAAAACTTTCATAGAAAAACTTCTATAATTAGTCTAGCGCATTAACTAATAATATTTTCAGAGGATATGGTTTAGTTGCTGGTAATTAAAACATATATGATGAAAATCATAATTAAATTTTTTTCACTTTTCCGGACCAGGGATCACCTTGAGTATCAAGGAATATCTTTGAACAATAAATAATAAGAGTTATGTGCATGTCCAAATATGTCGACATCCGGAAGTTTCTTGGAAAACCCTAATTTCCAAGCTCCGCAAAAAGCTTACGGAGATATGTGAATATTGGAAACTCGATTTTCCTTGTTGGATCGGTTGTACCAACCTCACAATGTAAGTTGTAATCGGTTATACCATGTTTCCCAAACCAGGTTGTGACTGGTTACACCTTGCTTCCCAAAGGTAGATTGTGATCGATTAAAACTAACTTCCCAATTCATCTTGTGACCGGTTATACCTTGGTTACCAAAGTAACTTCTGTCCGATTACAACTTGCATCTAATATTGCTTGTGATCAGTTATACCTTGATTTACAATGTAGCTCATGACCGATTACAACTAGATATATTATATAAGCTAAGACCGGTTATACCTCAAGTCTCAACAGAGTTAAGATAGGTTCTACCAAAGTCATCTTCCATTGGTCATCCAAAAAGATATTCAAAGAATAGCAAGACCAATCATGATTTCCTTTTCGATTATGAAAACAAGTTCATACATATACTTCTTTAAACTCATGCATAGATATATAGTTTTCTAGGATGAAATCACATTTATATAATGCACACATAATCAAATAACTATATACAATAGATTATGTCGATGTCGTATTTACGAAGTTACAAAAGATAAGTGTTTGTACTTCGTAATATGTTTTCCTTGACACTTTGATCATACTATTATGACTAATTCTCACCACTAGAGTATTATATATAATATATACAGCTTCGCATGTTATGTTTTCAATATAGCACGACTTGAAAGATACGTTAGAAATTGAAACAAGATCAAATCAATATTACTAACCTCAAGTGGAAGGATGATGTCGTCGTTGTAGTCGTTACTTCTTTTCATTATTCAGGTATTCGGAGTAATACTTGTGTGACTCAACATTCCTATACTTTCTAGCCTGACATAAACGAAGTTTACTCGAGTATTTAATCAAGCGACTCTAGATGAGTTTTGATAGTAAAATATGATAACCAAACTTGACATACTAACGCCTGGTGGATTCAACCGAGCAATGATCTAACAATCTCCCTCTTTTTGAATTTTAGTGACAAAATTCTTATTACATATGGAGCCTAAAGAATTACAAAATAGTTCATTCTTCATACGCTTGATTCCAAGTTTCGACGGCACAATAACCTGCATATATTAAATAAATAAATGTTGTTGTTGACATTTGAATAACAAAAGATTTTACCCCCATAAAGGAAAGCTGGGTAAATATTCAATCTGAACATCTTTGTTATTTCCCTTTTGTAGTCAGAAATACTACACGGCATGATGATATGTTTCTCCCCCTTAGTCTATGCTTTAGTCTTTCGTTAGATATAACGTTTAAGCACAATTGTCCTTTCCTAGTGATTAAAAATCACTTGTTTACTCCATATATTTCTCCCCCTTTTTGTCACAAAAATACAAAGGTTCGAGCAAATAAAGGATAAACCGAAAGGATCTTACAAATCTATAAGACTTGTACAACCTATAAGAGTTAAGCACGAGGGTTTCACATACCATTTTAGATAACAATATTAAAACAAAAACTACAAAAGTGATTTAGTTTTAATATGTTTTCAAGGAAACAATTTCCCCAAGTAATTTTCCCTATAGTCCAACAAATCGACTAAAATACTTAATTCTATTGTTGAACCAATTGTGTATGTACCATCGCTTGTTTCAACAGGACCGAAATAAAAATCAGAATTAACTCTATTTTCCTCATCAGGCTCTAATTATTAAAAAAATAACTTAGACCTTTCCCTTTAGACAAGACAAACACTAGACTAGTTAACTAGTTTTTTCTTTCCAAGGTATTCGATTAGACTTGAATAACCGAATCCTCAAATTGATAAGTATAACTAAGATCAGAGTTAACTTAGTTTCTCTTATCCGGAATCAATTGGACTAAACAAATGACCCCGTAATTTTGTTAAGCCTAAAACAATAGATACAAACCAAAATAAATTTACTTGCAGTTGTTTTTCTTAACCGGAAGCAATTGAAACAAATATAAACATTACAGCACCGCAATTACACCGAATTTCGTTAAGAAAAAACACTTGATACCCAACAATAAGGAAGATACCAAATCATAAGTCAATAAATTGACACAGTTTTTCTTAACCGGAAACAATTGAATCATATAAAACAATCCATACATAATAATGGAAACATATCAATTGTACCGAAATTTTGTTAAGCAAAAGAAAAATTTATGCAATATAAGCAGGCTTTTCTTAAACATGAAAAACGATTAACTAACAAATAAAATTGTTACCTCAATTTTCGCAGCCACTTCTCCCCATAAAGATATATATCATTAAGCACCAGTTTAATAAGAATTCCCCCCACCCCACCCCACCCCCCCACCCCACACACACACACACCCCTCCTTGTTTGCTATCATCCTCTCGCATGAACAAAAGAACAACAATAAGAACAACCTTTACCAGAGAAAGGTTGAATCGGTTTTAACTAATGCGTATCAATATCACAAGTATAAACCCGAAATACATATGTTATGCTAGACACAACTTATGTAAACATAAATTGATTATCAACATATTGTGACTTTTCACATATGAGTTTCAATTGGAACACCTTATGATCCTTTGGTATAGCCTACCAACATATGCTAGAACTTAATCCTGCTGAATCAAAAAGTCACACAAATCATAAGGGCTACATCATATGAGACCGAATATTAAAGTTAATAAAAACCGAAATCGGACATCTCATAAAACTGAAATGACATAGCAAAAATATAAACATTCATACACAAGCTATCAATCGGAAACTACCACATGAAACAAAAATTATAAAATAATGATTTTATTCATAATAATAATATTGATAGTTTTATTCAAATAGACCATATACAAAAATATCGAAATAAATCAACACATTGATGTTTATTCTCTTATTAGATCTTTGATAGGTCTTTCTCAAAGATCATCCTCAACATCCTCAAATTTTTCGGGATCTTCGTCTACAACATAACGACTGATTTCTCGGATTCTACACACAGTACCTTGATTATGTTCATAGGCTAAGGCATTAACCTTTCGATTAATATTACGAGCATACTCCCTATTACTGATTCCAAGTTTAATCAGCTTTGTTTGGTTACGGATAACAGCTCTTAGTAATGCTGCCTGTCTATGATGAGTTTCAACAGTACTGAGGAGGACCTGGCGAAGGTTGAGAATATCAATCTTAGCATCCAAACAGTTTTGAACAAGAAGATTGGTAACTCCTACATGAGATGTCACATCTTCATTCACTTTTCCCTTATCCTCACTCCCAGATATCTTGAAAGAATCAACAAGATTAACAGTTTCACTGGAAACCATTTCACTCAAGACTTTCAGAATCTTGGCTTGAGATCTGGTTTGAGGATACATTTCTTAGTATAATTTCTCAAAAGATGAGTAAATATACCAGTGGATTTGAACACATACCAATCATAGGTATCATCCTTAAATAAATAATTCTAACCAGATTCGAAAACAAATATGTATCTTATGTGTATTCAAATCCTAAAGATTTTTTTTCGAAAAGAATCAGATTTCAAAATCATGTACCTAAATATACTTTAGACAAGAAAACTTATCATGTTTACACAAGTTGTTGAAAGATAACTTTTCTACATAACAAGAGTGTTCTTCAAGCAGATTGTGTATTCTCTCTATATTGAATAAGAGATATTTAACAGGATTCCAGATGCCCAGATACTTGTACTTCCTTACATCAAAAGATTGGGCATTGTAAGGATGCACTTTCCAACACATTTAAATGTTAGGGTGAGAAGAACCTTCCTCACCAAGTACCTTTGAAGTAACATCTTCTTTCTTATCTTCAAAGACATGATCTTGTTTCCTTGTATGGGTTCCGAAAGTAGTTGATACATCCTTTTCATCATGATTATTTTGTGACGTTATATTCTTGATTACTCTTTGAGCCCAGGATGGTATTTCATTTTTATTCGCACCCATGTAGTCTTGATCAGACATCTTACAGATTGCAGAGATCTTTGTTTCAAGACTTTCTATATGTCTTTTTAAGGTATCCATACCATGTCGAAAATGTCTTTCTAAAGATTTTCCAAATCATACCTCTTGACATGACTCTGTAAGAATTTCTTCTTCAAGGATTATATTCCTTATTTGTGAGTGATCCAGCGATTGTGTAAGATTTTCACACTCTGAAGTTTTTGATTCACTTTATTACACAAAGCTAATTTTTGTTCTGAATAATCTGCCAGATTATTTTGGAGGATAAGTGTTTCTCGCTTTGTTTCACAAATTCTTACATTCAGTTGACAATAAGTTATAAGACATCTTCCAGACAATCAATGGATTTTCCTACTTTTAAAAAGGTTTTGACTTTATTGAAAAACCTTTGTAGCCAGTCACTAATTGATAGGGTGTAGAATACATCCTATTTATTATCTATTGTTTATGCTTTCTCTGCTATGTTGTCTTGTAAATTATGTACTTTACGCGTGTTTTTGAGTTATTAGGTACTCTGGAGTCATACGGAGAAAAAAAAGAAGAAATCACCCAATTTGAGTAAAAATGGCAAATGTACCATTTCATGGGCGAACACTATGTGGATCCCAGTCAATGTTAAGGGCCAACTCTTTTGGAGGAGCACTATAGACATGTCAGCTGAGGTTAAGGGGGCTGCCAGATGGGTAACCCTTATCAACGTGACTGGGGTGTACATATCCTACTCTAGTTTATTACCTAACCCTAAAATCGAGAGGTATGTCTCTCATTTATTTCATCCCCTAAATTAAATGAAATTGAGAAAGCAGCAGCGGCTGTTGGTGTTGGTCCGAGAGAAATAGAGAGAAGAAACTGTGAATTAAATGATGGATTCTGGTGGTGGTCGTTGAGTGAAACAATGAAGAAATTAAGGTTCATCTCTGTTGAAGAGAAGACGCAGTATGGAACGGATCTGGTGAGTTCGAGTTGGTAATACAGGATAAAGGAAGAATGGGTTTCGTCTGGTATTGGTGATGGTTAATCTGAGCTCAACAGAGAAGAGAATCAAAGGAGGAATCGAGCTCGTTCTTGAGATGTTATGACATACAGGGAAAGAGGAGAAATTGGTGGTTGAAATTATGAGCCGATGTTGTTAAATCGATGGATACTGATACTGTGAAGAACAAATGAAGATGGGTGTTTGAATCTGAGATTGAAAAGACGAAAAGAGGTGATGGGTTTTGTGGCTCGAGAATTACTGTTAGATTTTGGTCTCGATTGTGATTGAATTGCTGCTGATGAATTGAAGATTGAGAGTTCCTGTGATGAAGAATGATTCGAGCAGGTGGAATGGTGTCGATTTAAGGGTTGGTGATGAACTGATTAGTGAACTGAGATTTGAAGCCGTTTCTATCAGAGAACAAAGAGAATTGGTTGTGGTGGTGAACTCAGGGAAGAAAAGTGGGTATCTGCCATGAATTAAATGGGTATCTGAATGAATCGGAGACGGATTTTTGTTGGTGGTGAGATTCAGATGAAGATATAGAGGTTGATGTTTGAGATGTTGATTGTTGCTGCTGTTGGTTCAGAGAATGATTTTGTTGATATTCATGGGTGTGAGTGGAAGAAGGAAATGGCTGCAGTTTTAGTGGATTTGAAATTGAAGATGCTGCTGCTTTACAGGGACCGATGCTTGAGAATTGGATGTATGTCTAGGATGCAGGTTTGTTCAGGAATATGAAATCTCTGTGGGTACTGTGAATGATGGATTTTATGGAGTTTCAAGACTAAAACTCAGTGAGAAGAACAATGCGGAATGAGTTGTGAAAGGAGGAGATTGATTGTGCAAGTGATGCAGCTGCAATTGGAGATTAATAGAGAAGGTTGCTGCTATGGATTGATTGGGCTACAGGTCTGGGCATTGCAGCTGAGCAGATGGAAAGAGTGATGTTAAACCTGTGGAGTTGTGGGCTGAGTAGAGAAAATTAAAGCAGCACTGAATGTGTTTGAATTGTTAGATGTATGTGCTAGGATTTGAGCAGGGGAAGACTGAAGAAAAATAGGTCGGAACTTGGCCTGGGAATACACCTGAAACAGAGGAAACTGTCTAAATTTTCCCTCTGATGAGTCAACTCAGTGACCGACTCAGCTCACTTGTCTCAGACCAGTCAGCCGAGTTATAAGCTGACTCGATAACTGACTCGGCTGACATCCCTTCCTTTGACCCGATTGACTGACGATGACCGTTAGTTTGACTGTTAACTTAAACGGTACCGTGACGGAATATTCCGTCGACGAAGAAGTATATCCAGTGACCGGCGGAGACTTTATAGGCCGATTTTCAGTGATCCCGAGGACTTTTCCGGCGACCCAAAAATTATAGCTTTTTGTGTGGATTCTTCTCATGGGTGTGAATACTAAGATTTGGAGAATTGGACTTAAAATTGGAATTAGGCTCAAATTGGGAAAGTGGTGTTATTATGGAATAAGAATTCTATTCCTAAGAGGATTGCTAGGAAATTGAAGCCTATAAATAGAGAAGTTTTCTACACAACTTGGACACACCTTCTACACACACAACACTTCTCTTTTCTTTATTCTTTGTGTGAACTCCTTAGCATGAGTAGCTAATTTTATTGATTGAGGATGAATTCCTAGTTCTTAACATGTTTTGAGTTTTGTTTTAAATCTACTTTGAAGTTTTCACATGATTATCGTTTGTTTTTACTAATAGGAATCGTTTGTTTATACATTCATGGTTGATTGATAGGTCGTTTAGGATGCATACTAAATTGATTTGTTAATTGATCTAAAGCTAGTGAAAGTTAGGGGATAAGTAATCGTTTCTTGACTCTTTATACAAGTAGCAAACACGAGATCTTGCGGAGGGATTCCGTGGAGCAATTGTGTGTGGAAACAACGTTACCAAGTAGACCTTGAGCTAAGAGTCTAACTACTAATATCAACCTAATAAATTCATAAATCTTAATGCGTTTAACTAAATTACATCTTGAGTGAGCTACTACTAGGTGGTTTGGTGAATAGAATCCGGTAGTCGAGAACTTCCGTATCTGGTGATACTAGGGATTTAGGGGTTTAGCACTGAGCTAGCTGCTTTACCTACGGTTGGTGATAATCTGTGACTAATAACATGTGGATGAAAAACATAATTTGAATCATTGTTTTGCAACGAAGATGGATTCCTTGATCTAATCTCTCTTATTGATTTCAACTTTATCTTCTTAATTGTTTTGTTTATTCTTTTACTTTATAAAATCTAAACCCCCCCTTTTTTGTGACATTATAAGACAACTAAAACCTCTTGCTCCTCGTGGGAACGATTCTTACTATCACTATATTACTTGTTAATTAGTGAGAAATATTAATTAATTTGTTGTGGTTACGACACGCATCACTAATTCAGGATTAGAGCAGGATAGTGAAAATAAATCATTCTTACAACTGGAAATAGTAACAGAAGATTTTTCACCAGTAATTGGAATCGGATCCAAAACATATTTTGAATCAGGTAATTGTACCTTTTTTTTATGCATTCTTTTCTTATCATGAACATGATTCTCAATCAAGTGTTTATTAGTCATAGACTTTGTACTTGATTTTTTGAAAGAATTACGAGACCAATTTCCATTGAATTTTTTGAGAGATTATTCTCAACATCTTGATGTACGCTAACTGAGTCTTTTATAAGTTTAGATTTACCTTTGTTATTTCGACTCATGTCTTACAGGTTGGATCGCACCAAACACAAATTGTTAGATCATTTCGTTTTTTCCTGCTCTGATACCAATTGAAAAGATGAGGGTACCCAAATACACCACAATCTTTTAATTTATCCACCTATAAGTCCTCTACTGAATGTGATCGTCTATGGACAGAGTCGAGACAGTACAACATATTCGGTTCACACGTCGTGTGATCGTCTATGGATACAAGATTGATACAATACAACAACAAGATCACTTGTGTGATTGACTATGGATACAAGATGGAGACGATACAACAACGAAGTGCGCAATTGATAATAGGTTCGGTAATAACCGAAACTCTGTAGGATCAATATCAAGTGTTATGGAATTAAGGTACGTGTATAATTTACTTAATTATAATAACAAGTATAGTACCGAACAAAATAAATGACACAATAGGATTTTGTTAACGAGGAAACCACAAGTGCAAAAAAACCCCGAGACTAAGTCCAGTTTTGAATACTTTCAGAATTAAGCCGCTATACAAAATCTAATACCAACTTCGTATAATTGGGACCAAGAAGACTACCTCTGGCTGCTTAGTTCCCTCAGTATCCCTGCGTCTTCGGCTTTTAGAGTCACGCACGTGAATAACAAGTCCTTTGGATCGTATTCCAAACAACAAAGGAAGAATCTGTTTGGTAACCACTCTAATCAATCTTGCTAGAAGATACAAATGACCTATTGACAAAGGCTCTTATGTTTAATCTAATAAACTCATTCGTCTGGTTAGATCAATCTAAATATTGAATACCGATATAATCAATTTATATATTCGCAATCAATCAATATAGATCTCAAAGAGAAACTATAAAGTGATATCGATCTCACGCAACTAATCAATCAAGTATATCAAAGATAAATCGAATTCTAGTTGGATCCCAGCCGATCAAGGTTTCCACAAGATACGAAAACTAATACGAATTTTTATTCGTCTTCAAATCTTCTATTTCCTTCAAATACATGCACAACAACACTTGAATCTTCTTGTGATCAATCACGCACATAACAGAGTCTGTTAACAATGGATTATCAGAAGATGTCTTTAGATCTGAAAGTGGTTCTAAAGATTTTGTCGATACTTTGATCTAGTTTGAGTGAATCTTATATCAGAAGAGAAGATTTTCAAGAATAAACAAACTAGGTGCAATCAAAGTTACAATAACCGTTAGTCAATTAAATCAATAAACCGAAAACTAATATCACTTTAATTGTCTAGTTTCCCACCAACGGTACTCGTAGAGCTTCTTGTTCCCACAGAAGTTTTTAAACGAGCGGTCGTAAGAGATTTCGCCTAATTAGGGTACTTTCCTCTCCGAATAGACGGCTCCACCAGAAACTACAAGAAATGAAGTTTGCCTGGCTCTTAAGATAGTTTGCAAGAAATGCAAACTCATGTATTTATATACCAAGGTTGTTTGGACAACAAGGAAATTCCAAAACCGAAAATATTCTCAAGATATATATTAAAGTACCTAAATTCGGTTTTCATATTTCCAATTAATGTTAATCAAAATTTCTGAAAACTTTCATAGAAAAACTTCCATTATTAGTCTAGCACATTAAATAATAATATTTTCCAGAGGATATGCTTTAATTGCTGGTAATTAAAATATATATGATGAAAATCATAATGAAATGCTTTTCACTTTTTCGGACCAGGGATCACCTTGAGTATCAAGGAATATATTTTAACAATAAATGATAAGGTTTATATACATGTTCATGTCGACATCCCGAAGTTTCTTGGCAAACCCTAATTCTAAGCTTCACAGAAAACTTGAAAACTCGGTTTTGCTTGCTGGGATCAGTTGCACCAACCTCACAATGTAAGTTGTGTTCGGTTATACCATGTTTCCCAAACCAGGTTGCGACCAGTTACACCTTTCTTCCCAGAGGTATCTTGTGATCGATTACAACTAACTTCCCAATTCATCCTGTGATCGGTTATACCTTGGTTCCCAAAGTAACTTATGCCCGGTTACAACTTGCATTCTAATATAGCTTGTGATCAGTTATACCTTGATTTTACAATGTAACTCATGACCGATTACAACTAGATATATTATATAGGATAAGACCGGTTATACCTCAAGTCTCAACAGAGTTAAGATAGGTTCTACCAAAGTCATCTTCCATTGGTCATCCAAAAAGATATTCAAAGAATAGCAAGACCAATCATGATTTCCCTTTAAATTATGAAAACAAGTTCATACATCTACTACCTTAAACTCGTGTAAAGATACATAGTTTTCTAGGATGAAATCACACCTATATAATGCATACATAATCAAATAACTATATATAATAGATTATGTCGATATCGTATTTACGAAGTTCCAAAAGATAAGCGTTTATACTTCGTAATATGTTTGCCTTGACACTTTGATCTCACCACTAGAGTATTATATACAATATATACAGCTTCACATGTTATGTTTTCAATATAGCATGCCTTGAAAGATACGTTAGGAATTGAAACAAGATAAAGTCAATATTACTAACCTTAAGTTGAAGGATGATATCGTTGTTCTAGTTGTTACTTCTTCTCATTCTTTAGGTCTTCAGAGTAATACTTGTATGTCTCAACATTCATGCTTTCTAGTCTAACCTCAACGAAATTGACTCTAGTATTTAACCAAGCGACTCTAGATGAGGTTTGATACTAAAATATGACAACCAAACTTGACATACCAATGCCTGCTGGATTCAACCGAGCAATGATCTAATAAAAGAGGAAATCGTAAATGCAGAAAAACCCTGGGACCTAGTCCAGTTTTGAATATTCTCAGAGTTAAGTCGTTATACAATGAACAAAGGAAACTTCGTATAGTTGAGACCATGTAATCTACCCCTAGTTATTTAATTCTCCCAGTATCCCTGTGCCTACAACCGTCTAGCCAATGCACGTGAATCCCAAAATAGAAATCACTTTCTTGAGTTGTTTTACCTAATGTATAGTCGTAAGCACTCAACTCCTTTTGATCGTATTCTAAACAGTAAAGAAACAAAGTTGTTTGATAACCTCTCTATCAATCTTTTAGAATAAAGATATGTTGAGGTTTGACAAAGGCACTTTCGTTTAACAAGTAAACTCCTTTGTCGGTAAGATCAATCAAGATCTGAAATAATCAAATCTAGATTCACAAACCATCATATTCGGATATTAAAGAATACCATCAAATGATAGTTTCCGATCTATATGACTACTTGATCAAATCTACCAAAGATAAATAAGATCTTAGACGGATCCTAGCCGATCAAGTTGTGTGCACTAATATCACAATATATGAAGCCAATCAGAAAAAAATTTTCTCGCCTTCAAATCTTCAATTGTCTTCAATTGAACCTGCACACAAAACTTGATTCCACTTATGATCAGTAGCGCATAGAACAAAGTCTATTAACAATGGAAGATCACAAGTTGTCTTCACATCTAAAACCATTTCTGAATATCCCGTCGATACTTTGACCTAGTTTGAGTGACCTTATGTCAGAATAGAAGACTCTCAAGAATAATCAAATTAGGTGCAATCAAAGTTTTAACAAACGCTAGTCAATCAAATCAATAATCGAAAACTAAAGTAACAATGCAATTATCTAGTTTCCCAGTAACGGTACTTTATAGAGCTTTTTCATCCCACATAATTCTTTAAACAAGCGGACGTAAGAGATTTCGCCTAATTAGGGTATTTTCCTCTCCAGTAAAGTATTACAAGTAATACTAGTAGCCGGCTCCACCAGAAACAACCCAAAAAAGAAAGTTTACCTGGCTAAGAATAGTTTGCAAAAAGAACAAACTTTACTATTTATAGACCAAGGTTGTTTGGAATACAAGGAAAATCCAAAATCGAAAGATTATCAAGATATGACATAAAGTACCTAATTTCGGTTTTCATATTTCCAACTTGTAATTCCGAAACTTCTCTTTAGAAAATATATAATATTAGTTTAGCACTTAACTAATATATTTTTTATAGGGATATGTTTTGATCGCTGGAAAATCAAAAACATATAATTCGAAAATCTTAATTATGAGATTCTCTAATATTTTATCTTAGGATCACCTTGTAGATGTTCAAATTATGTCGACATCTAGAACTTTCCTGTATAGCAAACCATATCCAAACTTCACACAAAACCCTAAAATAATATGTGAATATTGAAAATCGATTTTTCTCTTGGGATCAGTTCTACCATGATTCCCAACATAGGTACGGATCGGTTTCACCACGTATCCAATATAGGTAGGGATCGGTTTTACCATGATTCTCAATAGCTAGGATCGGTTCCACCAATAATCCAAATATAGGTAGGGATCGGTTCTACCATGATTACCAACAAAAGCTAGGATCGGTTCTACCAAGTATCCCAAGATAGGTAGGGATCGGTTCTACCTTGACTCTCAAGTCTCAGCATAAGTTAAGATCTATTCTACCTGATTTCCTTCCTTAGGTTTGAATTGGCCATCCAATATATCTTCATAGAAAATCGGACCAAAACACCTATTGATTTCCTTTTGATTATGTAACAAGTTTGTATATCTACTTCCTTAAAATAATGTAATAAAACAAAGTTTCCTAGGATGAAATCATACTTATATCCAATACGTAATCAAGTAACAAGTTACATAGATTATGTCGATATCGCATTTGCGTAGTTCAAAAGATAAATGTCATACCTCGTAATTCACATACTTCCTTGACACGTTGATCATACTAATATGATGGAGTATAATACTAGAGCATCATATATAACCTCGTATGTTATGTTTTTAATATGTTATGGTTTTTTTATCTTAAACGATTTGAAAGAAACGATAGGAATGGAAACAATTCAATTCAGTATTACTAACCACAAGTGGAAGGATGATGTTTTCGTTGTAGTCATTACGTCTTCACGTTTTTCGGGTCTTCGGAGTAATACTTGTATGTCTCAACATTCGTAGACTTTCTAGTCTAACCTAAACGAAGTTGTCTCTAGTAATCTTAGTCAAGCGACTCTAGTTGAGTTTTGATACTAAAATATGAAAACCAACGCTTGGTGGGTTCAACCGAGCAATGCTCTAACAATGTTGGTGTGACAAGCAAAGACACACAGAAGAAGCTTGCAAGTATACAAGGCCAAGTTATGATATAGAAGGTAAGAAGGGGAAAGTCCACAGGGAGTGGGAGCAAACTAGAGAGAAACCTAAGCTAACAATGGAGACAGGGCACTATGGCAGTGAGCAAAGCAAGGTAATGTGGCAGATTCAAAGAACTAAAACAGTTACACAACAAAGCAGCACAGCAGAATAACAATAGCAGGGAACCAAGGCTATAAGCCAAGGGCAAGGTGAGGATTGTACACTGATTTCAGTGCACAACAGCTAAAAATTGCAGGAATTTAAACAAGAAAAACAGGCAAGGAGAATAACTGATCAGGAAGCAAAATAGAACTGAATAGAGGTGACTGCAAAGGGATTGGTGGTTAAGCCAAGGCTTAGGATCCACCTTGTGTCCTAATCAAACAACATGTTTCTAGGTTGAGTTTGATCCTATGCATACATCTAGAAATAGAAGAATACTAAATTGCTCAATAGTTTGCCCCTAGCATTGGCTGTCTTTTGACAGCACAGCCAATCACAGGCACTATGAGCATTGGTATCTCCCATTTGCTCAATCAAAACATACATCAGGAGAACTATCCTAGCAACCTGTCAATTGACAGTACACAAGGCTTCAACAGAGCCTTAGCTTAGTGCTACTTAGCTCATGCTCAACATGTTACAAACACAAGCATTCATCATACAGAAATAATTCAAACATAACATAACAATCAACTGTTAATTGCATAAGAAGACTGAAATTGGAATTGCATAAAATTTTGTGGCAAATTCTCTACTGGCTAGTCCAGAGAGATACACAGTGTCCTTCACACACACCACATAATACCAATTTATACCCCCCAATTATCAGTTTAGGGTTCACAGCCCCTTTTCCCCAAAAACAGAAAATTAGGTAAATTTGGTTTACCTAATTTTGATGAGATACTCACTCCATCTCGTCGACCCACTCTCCAATTACTTCTTCTCGTTCATCTCCTGCTCCAATTGCTGCTCTAACATCAACTTATATCTTCAATTTCTCACCTAGGGTTTCAGTGATGAGAGATGAGAAATTGAGGAGATTAGTTGATGAAAAAGAGGTAAAACGTGATAGTGATGATGGGTTTTTGGTTATAGGTAGAGTAGAGTGATTTGGTGGCGTAGATGGTGGAGTGATTTGGGGAGAAGATGGTGGTGATGGAGACGGACATGGTGGTACTGTTGCAGAGAGGGGGGGGGGGGAAAGATGGTGTCGATGGGGTTTGAGGAAGGGTGTGTTTGGCAATGGGTATAGGTATTAGGTACTAGGGTGTTGAGCAGGTGTAGAGGATTTTGATGTTTCGCGAAGCTGGACCGATGGATGGGAAGATGGTAGGTGGATCTGACGGCGATGCGGAGGCAGGCGATGAGCGACCGTCGGATGAAGAGATACAACGAAACGAACGGTACTTGATGGAGTTAGGTACTGTAGTGTAAGGCGGAGATATCAAACTTCGATGCACAGCAAGGGAGCGACCGTCGGATGCTTCTGAGAACTGATCTGACGGCTGAAGACGCAAGCGGGTATGGATTTGGGTTTTAGGCTTTTGGGTATAGAATATGGGTTTGGGAAATGAGTTTGGGCTTGGAAAACCTTGAGCCCACTTCTTCTTTAAGAACAACTTTCTTCTTCTTGAGCCCATTTCCAGCTTTTTGGACGTGCGCTCCATTCTTTGCGGCTTCCTTGCGTAATTTCTCCCGGCTTTTCACTACTTTTCTGCTCTTTTTGCTCCGCATCATCCAACTTTATTTATTACCTAAAAATGCAAAATTAATAAGTAAAAATATTTATTCTTGAAAACAATGAAAATACAGAATATGGGATAAAATGTAGAATTAATGCATAAAAGATGAGTTAAATGCCAACAAAAAGGGATAAATATATACAATATTTGGCACTCATCAAATACCCCCAAACCTGAATTTTACTTGTCCTCAAGTAAAACAAAACTAAGGAAATCCTAACTATACCACTGTCGCTGGTCTCTCGAATGCATTTAGCGTATGCACTAAGCCTTTTAAACCACTAAGTGTCCCTAGTGGACGAGTTGAAGTCTCGTGAAGGTTTGCTTAGAACGTACCTACAAAGTTCTAGGTCAAAATATAAGCTCAGATTCCATCAAATGTGACATGTGCAAAACAGTTTAAGCTCACAGCAAAATGGAGATGTCAATCTAGCTATCGAAGGCACAATCCTAGCACTGATAACAAAAAAAGACATGTGATAAGAGTGTAAAGTGTATCTACACATGTGTAAAGAAAGATCTGAAGTTATGACTACTAATCACCAAGAGATAGTTTCTCAGGCTAAGAACTGAGGTCGAAATCTAGCTAGCTGTCCGGACTTTACGAGAATTGTGAATGAGTTGGAGGTATTTCACAATTACTCGCGTTGTACATCAATGGCATACACCCTCCTTGCTTATTACAAAAAACAACAAAATGACTCTTTACATGACTCTTATTTACATTGACTATTCTCTTTTATTTTTGGAACAAGAGATGGAATTGATAAATACTTGATTTTTTTTGTATTTTTCTGATTTTTTTTTTTTTTTTTTTTTTGAATATTACATTTTTTTTTTTTTTTTTTTTTTTTATAAGGAAACACTTTTGATACATACAAAAGGAAACAAAAATTACATGACACTTTGCAAGAGGTAGCCCTTTTTGATGCACCCAGTTAAATTCGATGGTTGTCTTTCTTAATGTAACCTCCACCTTCTATCCCAACCAACCAAAGAACAAGCTAGTCAAGTTTCGTTCAGTATTCTAAAGTGATTGGCAATCGTAACTTCCTATCAAACACCTTGAAGATCGAGGCCATACATGTATTGGTAGATCGTGCGCGTGCAAATTTCTTATCACTATGTGAATTGTGCTAGAATCAGGGTGCCTAAATATCTAGACTAAGACTCCTAATAAAATACATATTTGCACAAGAGTCAACATTTCAAGGTAAATGAGCTCCATTTTTTATGATTTTTTTTTTTTTAATTTTTTTTTTGAATTTTTCAATTTTTTCAAAAGAAGAGAGTTCGTTTTCAATTATAGCATTATCATGGTATCTACTCTATACCCCCAAACCTAAACTAAACATTGTCCTCAATGTTTCAAAATATGGAAAGAATTATAAAACAATATATGAAGAGGAACATGCTGAGTAGAGTAAAGAGAGTAAAAGGAGAGAATACCCGATTGTACGGCGAAGCTCGATTAAAACTCCGTTATTCAAGGCAAAAATCCATCATATTAGGAGTCACAATGGATGAGCACAAAATATACAAAAGGAAATTTAACTAACACATTATCTACAAGAAAATTTGGTTTTTAATGGGATTGGACTTTTTGGAAAAAATTTGGTTTTGTTGGGAAACATTTGGTTTTGATGGGAAAACGAAAAATTTTGGTTTTTAGGGAAAGATTTGGAAAACTTTTTGGTTATTTAGGGAAAGAGTGGACCAGTTTAGTCCACATAGACTGGGTCCTCCAGGTTGGTTGTTTCAATGTCGGGTGGAAATGGCTCAAGGAATGGCTTTAATCTCTGCCCGTTGACTTTGAAAACGTTCTTGTTGGAGACATCCTCCAGCTCTACAGCTCCATGAGGAAAAACTGTGCGTACTAGGTACGGACCCTTCCATCTGGAACGCAGTTTTCCTGGAAAAAGATGTAATCGGGAGTCATACAGCAAGACTTTCTGACCAGGAGTGAAGGATTTGCGCAGAATACGCTTATCATGAAACATCTTCATCTTTGCTTGTACAGCTTGGCACTGTCATAAGCCTCATTTCTCAATTCTTCCAACTCGTTGAGTTGAAGTTTCCTTTGAATTCCAGCTTCGTCCAGAGAAAGTTCAGCTCTTTGATTGCCCAGTAGGCACGATGTTCTAATTCCACAGGTAGATGGCACGGCTTTCCATACACTAGACGATAGGGGGACATGCCAATTGGTGTCTTATAAGCTGTTCTATAGGCCCACAAAGCATCATTCAATCTCAATGACCAATCTTTCCTGGACGGGTTGACCGTCTTCTCCAGAATGTGCTTAATTTCCCTATTAGAACTTCCACTTGTCCACTAGTCTGAGGGTGGTACGGAGTAGCAACCTTGTGAGTTATGCCATACTTGCGTACTAAAGACTCAAAGTACTTGTTACGAAAATGTGAACCGCCGTCACTGATGATAGCTCTAGGGGTACCAAAACGTGCAAATATGTTTCCTTTAGAAATGAAAGTACCACCTTGTGGTCATTTGTTCTGGTTGCTATGGCTTCTACCCACTTAGAAACGTAATCAACTGCGACTAGGATGTACAACTTGCTGTCAGACATGGGAAATGGACCCATGAAGTCTATCCCCCAAACATCAAAAATCTCCACAATCAAAATGGGGTTCAATGGCATCATGTTTCTCCTCGAAATGCTTCCTAGCTTTTGACAGCGTTCACAAGCAACACAATAATCATGGCAATCCTTGAACAATGATGGCCAATAGAATCCACACTGCAAGATCTTTGCAGCGGTTTTCTTGGCACTGAAATGGCCTCCACATGCTTGGTCATGACAGAAAGATATCACATCTTTCTGTTCAGTGTTGGGGACACATCTCCTAATGATTTGGTCTGGGCAGTACTTAAACAAATATGGGTCATCCCAAAGGAAATGTTTGACTTCAGCCAGGAATTTAGAGCGGTCTTGTCTCGACCAACGTGAGGGCATCCTACCTGTAGCGAGGTAGTTAACAATATCAGCAAACCAAGGAAGGTCTGAGATAGACATCAGCTGTTCATCTGGGAATGATTCTCTAATCAGCTCAATTCATCAATAGACTCTAAAGTTAATCTAGACAAATGATCAGCAACCACATTCTCACAACCTTTCTTATCACGGATTTCGAGATCGAATTCCTGTAATAAGAGTATCCATCGAATAAGGCGAGCTTTAGCATCCTTCTTGGAAAGAAGATACTTCAAAGCCGCATGGTCTGTGTATATGATGATCTTAGACCCTATCAGATAAGATCTAAACTTGTCTAATGCGAAAACGACGGCAAGCAATTCCTTCTCGGTAGTTGAATAATTGAGTTGGGCATCATTAAGGGTTTTGCTAGCATAGTATATCACATATGGTAGTCTATCAACTCGCTGTCCTAAAACAGCACCAACAGCATAATCAGAGGCATCACACATAAGTTCGAACGGAAGCTTCCAATCGGGTGGTCGGACTATAGGAGCGGTGGTGAGAAGGGTTTTTAATTCTCCCATGCCTTCACACAGCATCATCGAAATTGAAGGCAACATCTTTGGAGAGAAGACTGCACAGAGGTCTGGAGATTTTGCTGAAATCTTTGATGAATCGCCGGTAAAAACCAGCATGACCTAGAAATGATCTGATCTCCTTCACAGAGCAAGGTTGTGGTAGATGTTGAATGAGGTCAACTTTAGCTTTATCCACTTCAATTCCTTTTTCTGAGATGATGTGTCCTAGAACTATTCCTGAATTCACCATAAAATGGCATTTTTCCCAATTTAGAACAAGGTTCTTTTCTTTACATCTGGATATCACGAGGGCAAGATGCTTCAAACATTCGTCAAACGAGGAACCAAAAACAGAGAAATCATCCATAAAGATCTCGAGAAAACTATCTATCATGTCAGAAAAAATGCTCATCATGCAACGCTGAAAAGTAGCAGGTGCATTACACAACCCGAAGGGCATACGTCTATAAGCAAACGTCCCAAATGGACACGTGAATGTAGTTTTTTCCTGATCTTCTGGAGCAATGTGAATTTGGTTATAACCGGAAAAGCCATCTAGAAAACAGTAGTGACTGTGTCCAGACACACGTTCTAGCATTTGGTCAATGAAAGGGAGCGGGAAGTGATCCTTCCTTGTTACTGTGTTCAACTTCCTGTAGTCGATGCATACTCGCCATCCTGTGGTTGTACGAGTAGGGACTAATTCATTCTTGTCGTTCTGAACTACAGTAATGCCTGACTTCTTAGGCACAACTTGAATGGGACTAACCCATTTGCTATCGGGAATTGGGTATATGATACCCGCATCAAGTAGTTTCAGGATCTCTCCTTTGACTACATCTCTCATGTTAGGATTAAGTCTCCTTTGCATTTCCCTCGATGGTTTGGCATTCTCTTCAAGGTTAATGTGGTGCATGCAAATGGTGGGACTAATTCCTTTGAGATCTGAGATGGTCCATCCTAAGGCCTCTTTGTGTTCCTTAAGTACTTCTAAAAGCTTACTTTCCTGTTCCGTGTCTAAACATGATGAAATAATGACGGGTAAAGTATCAGAAGAACCTAGGAATGCGTACTTCAACGTACTAGGCAATGTTTTCAATTCAAGCTTGGGTGGCTCAACAATGGATGGAATAAGCTTGGAATCAGAGAGTAAGGGTGGTTCCACTTCATATTTCCTTTCAGTGATGTCCATTTGAGGTACAGATTCGAGCAGAGATAGGACGTCACTACAGTATGCATCATCATAGGAATCTGGGTTAAAGTTCTCCATACATGCTTGAAAGGGGTCGACGGATAGAATGTTAGTCAACGAATCTTGCATTAATCCTTCAATCATATTAACTTCATGCACATCATCATCATCAAGATTCACAGGTTGTTGACTAATATCGAACACATTCAATTCTACCGTCATGTTGCCAAAAGACAGTTTCAACACTCCATTACGACAATTAATGATCGCGTTGGACGTAGCCAAGAAAGGACGTCCTAAGATGACAGGAATGTGACAGTCTGGGTTTTGTACAGGTTGAGTGTCTAAGACAATGAAGTCTACGGGAAAATAGAATTTGTCAACCTTGATCAAAACGTCTTCGACCACTCCACGAGGAATCTTGACAGATCGGTCTGCCAGTTGTAGAGTGATAGATGTTGGTTTCAACTCCCCAAGACCTAACTGCTCATAAACAGAATATGGCAGTAGGTTAACACTTGCACCTAGGTCTAATAACGCTTTATTGACCGTGTGTTCTCCTATAGTGCAAGAAATTGTTGGACATCCTGGATCCCTAAACTTGGGTGGAGTTTTGTTCAGAATGATGGAACTCACCTGCTCAGCTAAGAAAGCACGTTTTTGCACATTGAGCTTGCGCTTTTGAGTACACAAGTCTTTGAGGAATTTGGCATAAGCAGGGATTTGCTTGATTGCTTCAAGAAAAGGAATGTTGATGTTGACTCTCTTGAACAGATCTAACATCTCATTGTAATGGGTACTTTTCTGTTGATAGATCAATCTTTGAGGAAATGGGGCAACAGGAGAATGAGTTGGCAAAGGGACATTCACAGCAGTAGAATTGTCAGATTTTCCAACTTGCTCAGTTCTTTGGTTTTCTGGGGTTGTGGAGACAGCGTGGAATTTGTATCAGATTCATTAGGTTCGCCCACGTTGTTCTCGATGACTTTACCACTTCGGAGGGTGGTAATGGCATGGATTTGATCGGGTGAGGTTTCAGTGCAGGATGTTGTGCCTGTTTGAAATATCCTCTTTGGATTTTGTTGGGGTTGGCTCGGAAGTTTACCCTTTTCTCTCTCACACATTTGATCCATCTTTTGATCTAGATTTTTCTGACTTTGCATCAAACTCTGGAACATTTCCTCTAGGGTGGATAATCTCTTGTCGGTATTGTGTTGAGGATATGATTGTTGTTGAGAGTTTGATTGTTGTTGAGGGTTTCTCGGGTGTTGATAACCTTGATTGTTCTGATATCCCTGATTGTTTTGATAGCTCTGATTGGGTTGAGATGGTCCTCCCTGAGTGGGGCCTTTGGACCATGAAAAGTTAGGGTGGTTTCTCCATCCTGGATTGTAGGTCTGTGAATAAGGGTTATGCTCTGGTTTTTGAAACATGGCATGTGCCTGTTCAAGCCTAGATTCCTGGACTGCAACAATTTTGGAATTGATGGTTGGGATCGTTACAAGCGGCACAAACAGACGAAGCGACATGTTCTCGGAGAGTAGTGGTGGAAGGTTTTGAATTTTTATGTAGTTCTAACTCTTCTAATCTCCTAACTATTGATGCCATGTTTGCTCTTCCCTCGAAATCCGCTTCAATCCTAAAAGCCTTTGCTTCGGATGTAGTCTTTCTGGTTTCACGGATGGATTCCCACTGTTGCGTCTTTTCAGCTACTTCAATCAAGAAGTCCCAAGACGCATCAGCAGTTTTGTCTACGAATAGACCATTACACATCGACTCAACCGTTGTTCGGGTGGACACATCTAGACCTTCATACAAAATTTGCACAAGTCTCCATTTTTCAAAACCATGATGGGGACATTGGAGCAATAATTCATTGAATCTCTCCAGGTATCTAGCTAAGGTCTCACCTCTAATTGCACAAAGCTATTCAGACTTTGACGAATTGTCGCAGTCTTGTGGTTCGGGAAAAACTTTTTGAAAAACTCCTTTATGAGGTCATCCCATGTCATGATGGATTGAGGCTGTAAAGCATAGAGCCAGGCCTTTGCCTTATCTTTCAGGGAGAAAGGAAAAAGCCTTAACTTTAGGGTTTCGTCGGACATTTGAGTGAAACGCAGAGTTCCACAAATTTCCTCGAATTCTCTCACGTGGTGGTACGGGTTTTCATTCTCAACACCTCTAAAAATAGGAAGCATCTGTATTGTGCTTGATTTCAGCTCATAATGGCCATTAGCCTCGGGTAGCACAATACAAGAAGGTTGACTGGCTCTAGTTGGGTACATATAATCCTTGAGGGTACGGGGTTCTCCCATTGTTTCTGGTTGATCTGGACTGTCTCCCTCAGAACTTAGAATTTCGATAGGTTCGTCTGGGTTAATTCTAACAAGTCTGTTTGTTTGGTCTCTGTAGGTCACAATCATGTCCTAGTAGGTACCTTAACTAACATTTTAGTCAGAGCAATCGGAAACAGTTTTGGCCCACAAGGGTTATGAAGATTTGGTTTTGAATGGGTGTTGGACTAACAAGGGATTTTGGTTTTTGGTTTAAAATTGGGCTTTGGAAAAAAATTTTGAACTAAACCTAGCATAAATTAGCACAACTCATAAAAGAAAATAAAAACAATAATAATAATTAAGACAAGCCCATAAAAGAAAAAAGAAAAATAAAAGAAAAATAAAAAAAACAAAAAAATAATTACAGTCCCAAATATAAAAAAAAAAGAAAAAGAAAATAAATAAAAATTATTACAATCCCCAAATAAATAATTAAATTAATTATTACAAGCCCGAATTTGAATTTAAATGAGGCCCAAGTGGGTTAACTCATGGGTTAGGCTTACTTGGTTTTTGGAGGGAAGACCAAAAATAGGCTTTTAGTCCCCTTTTAGTTGCACAGCCCAGTTGGGCTTTATGATCGTCCTAAGCAGCTCACGTTCAACCCCAGCAGCAATTGAAGTGACTCAGCAACACAGGCCCAGCAGAATCTGCAGCGAATCCCAGCAGAAAAGGGCAAGCCCAGGAGCAGAAGTTGCAAGCCCAGCGAAATTGAGGTTACTAAGCCCAGCTCAGTTGGTTCAAGCCCAGCAACAAAGGTTGGAACAGAGCCCAGCAGCAGAGCGTGCACAAGCCCGGCAGAAACAGAAATAGGCGAGCCCAGTTGACAGCTTCAGTTGGCAGCAACAGCACAGCACAGCTTGGCAGCAGCAACAGCAGCAGCAGGCTTTGGCAAAGAAGGCACCAGCAGCAGCAGCACAGCCAAGGTGGTACCTGCAATGATCACAGAGTGCAAAGATAGTCAGCCAAGATAGTCAGGCCAACCCTGCAAAGATAGTCAGGCAAGTATGCAATGATCTGCTGCAATGTTTGCAAGCAGAGGGTTGCAATGATAGTGAAGTAGGCCTGCAATGATTGCAAGGCAGAGATGCTAATGGAACTCAGCAGTGGCAACACCACTCCCCGGCAGCGGCGCCAAAAACTTGGTGTGACAAGCAAAGACACACAGAAGAAGCTTGCAAGTATACAAGGCCAAGTTATGATATAGAAGGTAAGCAGGGGAAAGTCCACAGGGAGTGGGAGCAAACTAGAGAGAAACCTAAGCTAACAATGGAGACAGGGCACTATGGCAGTGAGCAAAGCAAGGTAATGTGGCAGATTCAAAGAACTAAAACAGTTACACAACAAAGCAGCACAGCAGAATAACAATAGCAGGGAACCAAGGCTATAAGCCAAGGGCAAGGTGAGGATTGTGTACTGATTTCAGTGCACAACAACTACAAATTGCAGGAATTTAAACAAGAAAAACAGGCAAGGAGAATAACTGATCAGGAAGCAAAATAGAACTGAATAGAGGTGACTGCAAAGGGATTGGTGGTTAAGCCAAGGCTTAGGATCCACCTTGTGTCCTAATCAAACAACATGTTTCTAGGTTGAGTTTGATCCTATGCATACATCTAGAAATAGAAGAATACTAAATTGCTCAATAGTTTGCCCCTAGCATTGGCTGTCTTTTGACAGCACAGCCAATCACAGGCACTATGAGCATTGGTATCTCCCATTTGCTCAATCAAAACATACATCAGGAGAACTATCCTAGCAACCTGTCAATTGACAGTACACAAGGCTTCAACAGAGCCTTAGCTTAGTGCTACTTAGCTCATGCTCAACATGTTACAAACACAAGCATTCATCATACAGAAATAATTCAAACATAACATAACAATCAACTGTTAATTGCATAAGAAGACTGAAATTGGAATTGCATAAAATTTTGTGGCAAATTCTCTACTGGCTAGTCCAGAGAGATACACAGTGTCCTTCACACACACCACATAATACCAATTTATACCCCCCAAATATCAGTTTAGGGTTCACAGCCCCTTTTCCCCAAAAACAGAAAATTAGGTAAATTTGGTTTACCTAATTTTGATGAGATACTCACTCCATCTCGTCGACCCACTCTCCAATTACTTCTTCTCGTTCATCTCCTGCTCCAATTGCTGCTCTAACATCAACTTATATCTTCAATTTCTCACCTAGGGTTTCAGTGATGAGAGATGAGAAATTGAGGAGATTAGTTGATGAAAAAGAGGTAAAACGTGATAGTGATGATGGGTTTTTGGTTATAGGTAGAGTAGAGTGATTTGGTGGCGTAGATGGTGGAGTGATTTGGGGAGAAGATGGTGGTGATGGAGACGGACATGGTGGTACTGTTGCAGAGAGGGGGGGAAAGATGGTGTCGATGGGGTTTGAGGAAGGGTGTGTTTGGCAATGGGTATAGGTATTAGGTACTAGGGTGTTGAGCAGGTGTAGAGGATTTTGATGTTTCGCGAAGCTGGACCGATGGATGGGAAGATGGTAGGTGGATCTGACGGCGATGCGGAGGCAGGCGATGAGCGACCGTCGGATGAAGAGATACAACGAAACGAACGGTACTTGATGGAGTTAGGTACTGTAGTGTAAGGCGGAGATATCAAACTTCGATGCACATCAAGGGAGCGACCGTCGGATGCTTCTGAGAACTGATCTGACGGCTGAAGACGCAAGCGGGTATGGATTTGGGTTTTAGGCTTTTGGGTATAGAATATGGGTTTGGGAAATGAGTTTGGGCTTGGAAAACCTTGAGCCCACTTCTTCTTTAAGAACAACTTTCTTCTTCTTGAGCCCATTTCCAGCTTTTTGGACGTGCACTCCATTCTTTGCGGCTTCCTTGCGTAATTTCTCCCGGCTTTTCACTACTTTTCTGCTCTTTTTGCTCCGCAAGTCATCCAGACTTTATTTATTACCTAAAAATGCAAAATTAATTAATAAAAATATTTATTCTTGAAAACAATGAAAATACAGAATATGGGATAAAATGTAGAATTAATGCATAAAAGATGAGTTAAATGCCAACAAAAAGGGATAAATATATACAATATTTGGCACTCATCAAATGCCCCCCTTGTCAATTTTAGTGACAAAACTCTAATACATATGGAGATAAACGAATTAAAAAAAATAACTCATTCTTCATACGCTTGGTTCCAAGTTTCAACATCGTAATATCCTGCACATAATTGAAAAAATAAATGCTGATGTTGACATTTGAATAATAAAAAGTTTTACTCCCCCTAAAGGAAAGCTAAGTATATATTCAATCTGAACATATTTTTGATTCCTATTTTATAGTATGAAATACCACACAACATGATGATATGTTTCTCCCCCTTAGTCTATGCTTTACTCTTTCGTTAAATATAACATTTAAGCACATATGTCCTTTCCTAGTGATCACAAAATCACTTGTTTATTCCATATATTTCTTCCTATTTTTGTCACAAAAATGACAAAGAAACTAATAAACATAAGAGCAAACAGAAAGGATCTTACAAATTCATCAGAACTTGTACAACCTATAAGAGTTAAGTACAAAGATTTCACATACCATTTTAGACAACCAATACTAAAACCAAAACTTCCTAAGTAATCTTATTTTAACATGTTATCAAGGAAATAATTGCTCGAAGCAATTTTTCCTTAGTCCGATTAGTTAACTAAGAAAACTTAGTTACAAAATCGAACCGATTATGTATGTATAATCGCTTTATTTGATAAGACTCAAATGAGATCAAAAGTCACTCAATTTCTCTTACCAGATTTCAATTATTCATAAAATAACTGTACCTTCTTTTAGACAAGACAAGAACTAGTTAACTAGTTTTTCTCATCAAGGAATCGACTAGACTTGATAATTGAATCCTAAATTTGACAAGCTTAAACTAAAATCATAATTAACTTAGTTTTTCTTATCATGAATCAAAAGGACTAAAACGAATGATCCTTTTTTCATTAATAAAAAAAAAATCAGTCGACATAGTTTTTCTTAACAAGAAGCAATTGAAACATAATAATCTAAACAAAATAATGGAAATATAACAATTGCACCGTATTTCCTTAAGCAAAAAATAAAATAAAAGGCAATTAAATTAGCTTTTTTAACATGAAGACGATTAACTAACATAAAAATCGTTACCTTATGCTTTGATACGACAAACTAAGATCAGAATTAACTTAATTTCATATCAGGAAAGATTATAAGCATAATTTTCCCTCGATTTTTACAACCACTTTCCCCATAAAGATATATCATGAAGCACCAGCTCAAATAAAAACTCTCCCCGTGTTAGTTTTTATTCCCCTGCAGAACAAAAGAATGACAAGCAAAACAATCTTTACCAGAGAAAGGTTGAACCGGTTTTAGCTATTACATGTTAATAGTAAAAGTCTAAAACTGAACCTCATATGGTATGCTAAATACACAAATTATGCAAACATAAATTGATAACGGCATCATTGTGACTTTCACACATGAGTTTTAATCAGTATCCCAAATATGCAGTATAAAATTTATTTTTTGAACTTCGTAAATGCGACATCGACATAATCTATGTAACTTGTTACTTGATTGTGTATTGGATATATATGTGATTTCATCCTAGGAAACTATGTTTCATTACATAAGTTTAAAGGAAGTACATGCTTCGTAATCAAAAAAAAATAATCAATAGGTGTTTTGGTCCGATTTTCTATGAAGATCTATTGGATGACCAATTCGAACCTAAGGTAGAAATTCAGGTATAACCGATCTTAACTTATGTTGAGAGTCAAGGTAGAAACGATTCCTACCTACTTTGGGATACATGGGAGAATGGATCCTAGCTTTTTTGGGGAGTCTTGTAGAACCGATCCTTACCTATATTGGGAATCTTGGTAGAAACAATCCTAGCTATTATTGGGAATCATGGTAGAAACGATCGTTACCTATATTGGAAGGTTTGGTAGAACCCATCCCAATTTATGTTGGGAGTCATGGTAGAACCGGTCCCAAGAGAAAAATCGTTTTTCAACACATATTACTTTTTCGGTTTAGAATTAGGGTTTATCTACATAGGAAATTTCTAGATGTCGATATAATTTGAACATATACATAATTCTTATAATTGATTGTTCAAAAAAATTCCTTGATGAAAACGCGGGGGTACCAAAATAAACCACAAATTTTTTCTTACGCAATCTTATGGAAAAACTCAAATATAATTCCGAGAGTCCAACTTAATGAAACTCAATCAAGAAATAATATTTAGAGTTATATCTTTATCTCTCAAATCATAATGTTTACAGACACAAGTCCGTAAACCTGATTTTCGGGTGAGAGTAATTGGGTGATTCCAAAGATCAATTCACAAGTAATCAATCAAGTCGTATACAACAAAAAAGGTCTAATATATCTACTATGATTGGTTAACGAACAACCTATGATATTTCAATTATAATGATAAATAATTTAATACGGAAAAAGAAATAACACAGACACCAAAAGTTTTGTTAACGAGGAAACCGCAAATGCAGAAAAACCCCGGGACATAGTCAAGATTGAGCACCAAACTGTATTAAGACGCTACAGACACTAGCCTACTACCAATTAACCTCGGAATGTAATGTAGTTGAGACCGAATTAAACCCTCCCAACAATTCAGTTACAGTCGCGTTACTTATGCCTCTTAAATCCCAGCTGGACTCCACGCAATTGATTCTTTTAGATGACGTCACACAAATTAAGAGTTGCTTCAACTCAATTGAAAACTTTAAACCAATCTGCCTCCCACGGATTAAGATTGTATATAATTTCCTTGACGACCAAAAAGTTTGATCAAGGTGATGAAATCGATAGCAATAGACAAAGTCTAGCTAACCTCAAAATTCGGACTTATGGAACTCGAAGTGCAGCCTAGATTATTATTCACCTCACAAGTATAAAACTTGTGGAATCAACAAAGTCTGAGACAAAGAAAACTTTGATGTTTTTTATCTATCTTGTTCAAGTGAGCAGCTCAACAATCGAAAAAGATCATGATACTCGATCTACCAAGATAAACAAAAGTTGGACCTGGCTTCACGAATCCCAATAAAGTCTTTGTAGTCGTTGAAACCTTAAAAGGGTTTTAAGAAGAGGAAGACTCTAGTTACAAGTAGGACACACCAAGGAAGTAGTGTCGGGATTCAAAGATCTTAGTTGCTTGACGTTCCCCTTTTATAAACACTCAAAGCATGGATTGCTTTAAATTTAAGCTAAGATAACTTTAGAACCAAGCAATCAATATCCACCGTAAGATGAATCTTTGAATCTGATTTACATAAACAAGATATACACTCTGGTTAGGTGAAACCGTAACCGAACCGTGTATAAAGACTATGTTCAAGGTAGTTAGCCGAAACTAGCCAATTGAACTTATAAGCTTAATATTCATTTTCATAAACACTTAAGACTTTAACCTTGAGTAACAATCATGTGATCAAACAAGTATATAGCGTTTTTAGAGATTTGATAAAATGATGATTATCTCATAGAAATAACTCTCTTGCATTTGAAATAATCAACATGGTTAGTAGATGTACAAAGTAAAAATACCATAACTGTTCGTGAGTCAGGTCAGTTACAGTATGTATACCGGTTTGTATACTATTAAGCACAACCAAGTTCTGGAGTTCACAGAACAATTTAGGTATGCGTACCGGTATGTGTATCTTAAGATTATAACCGGTTCCGGAGTCCACAAAACTATTTTGGTATGCATATCGGTATGGATACACAAACCGAGTTTCGGAACACATAACTTTTATGGTACTATACCGGTATGGATACCAAACTGGTTCCGTGACCACAGTTCCTTTTCGATTTGCATACGGGTATGCGTACCGATATGGTTCACGAGCTAACAGATTTCTACAAGATGTGCATAAGGATATGCGTACCCAAAAATTTGCTTGTAGACATATAGCTACTCCGCTACGTGTACGAGTACATGTAATACGACTTCAGATTTATAACAGTTTTCCCAGTTTGTAAGACTGATAACAATGTCTTATATCTGAATCTACATAGTTTTATATTTATCTCTAAATCGATTCAAAACATTCCCGAATAACATTAATGACACATATCACTGTTCTAGGCTATTTACGAATGATAAAACTTGAATCATGATTTTGATTTAGAAGAATAAATTGTCCTTAACCGAAATTCATCAAGTATGAACAAATATTCATTAAGCTTAGTCATCATATTTTGAGAACTAATTACTAATTGACTTGAAATTCTTGTATATGTATGATATAGTCTAATTAGTTATACGACGTCGTCTCATAGATAGAAAGATGAATATAACTTGAGAAATAGGTGGTTCAGTCTTCACTTACCTTTTGTTGAAAAAGTTCTCCAAAATCTTCGGTTAATCTTCTCCTTCAAACGGTAGAACATAATGATGGCTGCCGCGATGTCCGTTTCTCAACTACATTTCTATCCTAATCCGAGACTTAACTAATTGTAGACGAGAAATCAAGATATAGTTTTGACAACTAAGTTTGATAACAAGCTTGAGATAGAAACACTGCGAGCTCGACCGAGCAATGCTCTAACAATCTTCCCTTTTGTCAATTTTATGACAAAACTATTAATACATATGGATAAAAAAAACTAAAGCTTTGAAAACTCCTTGAATCCATCATGCTTGATTTCTTTGGTTTCTTCAACTCCTTGAATTCTTCGTTACTTCAAGTTGCAATGATTTTGAACGTGTTTAACTCCGCAATGTTGTTGTTAAAGATCCGTAGCGATAACAACTTTGAAAACAAATATTCTCAATCGTTGTTATACAGAAACGTAGTATTATTACCTTCTCCAAAGTTCATTTGTATCCCAACTCTGAAGTAATACTACGGTGATATGTTTCAATACTTACATCTTTTGGATAATAGGTGAAACCTATAGATTATTGATTCACTCCCGTTACATAATGATCCGTAAATCATATGTATGTAGTGCGGAACTACTAAATAATTCTCCCCGTTTTTGTCAATAAAATTGGCAAAGGTACGAAAATCGTGGGATCGTAATGAATACAACCAAAACATACTTCAGGATTCCAAGGTGTTTACATATCAACTTTATTTAGAAAACATCACATAGTAAGACAATACTTAGCGATCATCTAGGAGATTTAAGATACAAGCATCCCCTTTAAATTCCACATCCACAGACCCCACAAAGATATAACAATTAGGCACAAGTTCATTTAAGAACTCTCCTCCATTTGATGTCATTCCTAAGAGAACAACATGAGTGACCTTTCTTTATGAAAAAGAAGGATTTTGTTAGACATTAACAAATCACATGGATTTGTATCCTCAATAGACTTAAATTAATCTCAACGCCGGTTACAAGCAAATAGATAATTTTAATCGGAATAACTGAATATAAGAAAATCTTACGGAGTGTATGTTGCAGTAATAACACAAAAGTGTGATCACAAGTAGATCAATACTGCGACAAAATTCTCAAAGGGTTTGTTCTATTTTCAGTTTAAAAAAAAATATATTTAGCTTCTGAGCATATATGAAATATCAGCTCGATTCACGAAAAACGCATGCAAAGGCACATATATTTCATAAGACTTTTTCAATAATTAAACCAATAATGATTACATACTACAAGTTCATCTTCCAACAACTCTTAGAATTTAAATAAATAAATCTAAAAACATGCAAGATGAAAACCGTTGGAAATAACTTGTGTAATTACAATTTGTGCTATACCAAACCCTAGTTATCCTTCTCAAAAGTAAGAATAAATTCTCACAAGAAATTTCCTAGTATTTAAAATCTTTCAAAAGTTCTTTATCATCTCCAAACTCCTTATCAAGGACTGGCATAGGAACATATGGTTCATGAATGAAAGAGTTAGTTCCTACAAACCTGGTATGTTGTTGATTGACAAGTGCTTCTTGTAGTTTAAGAGATTTCTGTAGAATTTTCCTTAGTCCCCGCACCTCCTTTTTAGTTTTCTTAAGTTCTTCAAGAAGTTTTTCAAACCTTTTCTGATTGGAGTTGTCCGATCTAGGTTTCTTCTGATTCTTCCTTTTCCTCTTAAGAGATGAGACAATAGGATAAGACATCTCTTGTTCCGTTTTAGTTGGATTAGAATCAACAACCTTTGGAGCATAGGTTTCACAACAAGATATTGTGCTCGGTTGAACCCACCAACCGTTGGTATGTCAAGTTTGGTTGTCATATTTTAGTGAATCAAAACTCATTTAAAGAGTCGCTTGATTATTTACTAGAGTCAACTTCGTATAGGTTAGCTAGAAAGTTACTAGGATATGAGATTTACAAGTATTATGTGAAGACTTGAAGAATGTGAATAAGTAAAGAGCTACATCGACGACATCATCATTCCTATTGATATTATTAATATTTGACTTGAACTGTTTCATTCCTAATGTATCTTTCAAGTCGTGCATGTTACAAACATAAATGTGAAGCTGTGAGCGATTATACTCTAGTTAGACATAGTATTAAGGAATTTCAATACGAAGTATAAAGTCTATCTTTTGAACTTCGTATATAAGACATCGACATAATCATATGAATACTATTGTGATTATGTATGGGTATGGGTGAATATTTCATCCTAGGAAATAATGTTTTACATTCGTTTAAAGGAAGTACAATTCGTAAACTTGTTTTGTGAATCGAAAGGGAAATCGCTAGGCTTATTGGTATTGTTATTCATTGCAAATCTTTGGATTACCAATATGTGTGTTTAGTATAACCGCTCATAACTTGTTTATGTATCTTGGTAAAACTATTCACAATGCCTGACTTTTGTATTGGCATGAATTTTATTAGTGAAACCGATCTTAAGTAATCAGCTGAGATGGTATGATTGATATAATGTAATTGGTATGCCCAACTCTAGACACTGGGAAACCGATCCTAGTAAGAGGTGAAACCGACCAAAAGTATGTGGAATCGATCCTTGTAAGAGGTATAACAAGTCTTAGTAATTGGTAACTGATCCTATGACGCGTGCAACCGATTACAAGTAATACCATAATAATGTGGTAACCGATCCTATCACCTAGTCAACCAATTTTTGGAAAGCTAGTGTGACCGATCCTAGTACCCACATGGAGGTAGAACCAAAGCTTTGTGTTTTGGTATAACCGTGAAACCCACTAATGGTGATTTGATAGGATAATCAATCACATAATTCTTGGAAGTCAGATGAACCAATTCTAAACTCGTTTGGAAGTGTGGCAAATCGGTTCCAAGATTGTAAATATGAAAAAGGATTTACAAAGTAAAGATGTCGAAATACTTTGAACATGTGCAGTAATTCTTATCTTTTATTGTTCAAACATATTTCTTAATAGCGAAAGGAGAATCCCGGATCGAAATAAATTGAGAATCTTTTAATTAAGGTTTTTAGTTTTTATATGCTTTTAATTTCCAGCAATTAAATGCATATCTTTAGGAAATAAAAATTGGTAATTTGCATTTACTAGTTGGAGATTTTCTACTGAGATTTCGGTCAATATTTGGACAGAGCATTTCCAGGAATTATGAAAACCGTTTTTGGCTTTATTGCATATCTTTGAGTCGGTTTTGGAAATTCGTTGGTGTCTAAACTTCCTTGGTCTATAAATATTGAAGTTTGCATTTCTAGCAAACTAATACTTAGAGCAAGAAAACTACCAAGTTGTGTTATTACTGGTAAAGCCGTCTATTCGGAGAGGAAAGTACCCTAATTAGACGAAATCTCTTACGACCGCTCGTTTTAAAGACTTCTTTGGGATTGGGAAGCTCTACGAGTACCGTTGCTGGGAAACTAGATAATTGCAGTTTATTATTAGTTTTCGATTGATTTGATTGACTAACGGTTGTTGAACTTTGATTGCACCTAGTTTATTTATGCTTGAGAATCTTCTCTTATGATATAAGATTCACCCAAACTAGATCGAAGTGTCGATGGGGATCTTTAGTACTGTTTGTAGATCTAAAGACATATTGTGATAATCCATTGTTAACAGACTCCGTTCTGTGTGTGATTGATCACAAGAGATTCAAGTTGTTTGTGTGGAGGTGTTTATTGAATATCTAAGAAGATTTGAAGAAAAAGAAGATTTTTTATTTGAGTTCATAATCTTTGGTGTGCACAAAACTTGATCGGCTGGGGATCCAACTATAATCGGTTTATCTTTGCGATAACCTTGATTGATTAGTTGAGTAGATTGGCATCAATACATTTTTCTGTGATTAAGAGTATTGATTGCATAGTCTAAACAATTACTTTGGAAGTTTTTGAATAGATTGATTTAAGAACCTGACAAAGAAGTTTATTGGGATAAACGGAAGAGCCTTTTGTCAAACTCATACCACTTGTTTGAAAAGAGTTGTTACCGAACAAATTTGTTGTTCCTTTACTGTTTGGAATACGAACCAAAGGAATCGTTCCAAGTGTGTAACTTATTGCAAGTTGGAGGCGCAGGGATACATAGGGAACTAGGTGAACTATAGGTTTAGTTGTTTTGTCTCAATTATACGAAGTTGGTTTAGATTTTGTATAGCGGCTTAATCCTGAGAGTATTCAATTCTGGACAAGGTCCCGGGGTTTTTCTGCATTTGCGGTTTCCTCGTTAACAAAATCTTTCTCTGTCTTTTACTTTTCAATTTCCGTAATTATAATTAGAAGTAAAATACACAAACGTTAATTCCTAATTACTTGATAGCAATCCTATTGTGTTTGGCTAAGTACAAACCTATTATCAAGTAATCATACTTAGTTGTTGTATTGTCTCGATCTTGTATCCATAGTCAATCACGCAAGTTATCTTGTTGTTGTATTGTCTCGATCTTGTATCCATAGACGATCACACGAAGTGTGAACCGATTAGTTGTATTGTCTCGACTCAGTCCATAGACAATCACTTTCGAAGAAAGGACTTATAGGTGGACAAGTTTTAGATTGAGGTATATTTGGGTACCCTCGTCTTTTCGATTGGTATCAGAGTAGGCAAACACGAAAAAATCTAACAATCTGTGTTTGGTGCGATCCAACCTATAAGAATTGAATCTATGTCTGATTCAGTTAATGTTATGCAATAGTATGAATACTCAAAAGTTGAAGATGTTACCAATTCGTTGAGCCATGATCTAGGAGTTACGAAAATCAAGTGTACATCTGAGTCATTCTCTGATGGAAAAGAAGATGCTGATAAAGAGTTGGTAAAACTCCTAAAGCCTATAAAATCTCTGTCTTCAAAAGTGCTAATATTAAAGACAGAGTCAAGTCTTCTTAAAAATGAGATCAGAGATAAAGACATTCAGCTGAATATTCTAGCCAAAGAGAATATGGATCTCACTGTCAAATTAGAAGCTCTTTGAAAATCTCTTACTCAATATAAATAGACACGTCTTATGACTCTGACTAATGATTCTGTTATAATTTCTTCTGATGAAGAAACCAAAGGTCCTTGCTCGACTTTGAGAGATTGTGATAACAAAACTTTTTTGATCACATCTGAAACAGATCATGATGATAGTAGTTTTCCTAACTACATCAAGTCAGAAGAGGATGAAAAATCATCTTCTACATCTACTGATGATCAGATGAAATCTTGTCCAAAGGAAACTTTGAACCGATTTCGTGAATGTGATCTTAAGGAATACAACTTTCAGTCACTTGACAGGAAACTTATACTTCTTCAAAATACGGTGGTAAAAATTTTGAAGGAAGTTTCTTGTCTTAAAAAACTGAAAGACCATTCCTCGGTAGAAAGACAGAATATACCACTCCGCGATAAGATCAACTCAAAAGAATCAGAAGAAAGAGTTGATAACCGCTTCTGGAAAAAGGTTCCTCCTCACCCATATTGAAACAATTCTTGTTTTGATGAAGAACGATTCCAGAAGAAAGGGAAAGAGAGAATCTCTGCCAAAGGAAAAAATCAGAAATTTCTGATAATTGTTTCAGATAATCATGCTGATGTACATCACAAAGAAATCCTTAGAATGACAAAATCATATGAAAATCCCCTTAATAAAATTAAGAGATATTTATCCATCTCTGAAAATTCTCACGTCAGTATAATGACTCCTAATGATCAGGCTTTTAGATCAAGGAAGGATCATCTTCTAGGGAGAACAAATTTTGGGCAGAAATTCCCAAAGAGAAACATGAACTATGTTTCTGATGCTCGTTGTAAGCTAGAAAAAACTTACTCCGATACAACTAAAAATTGTGCACTCTCATCCTCTTTCGTGCTCTTAATTATGGATGAAAAAAGCACAATAAAACGAGAGCACATCCTTTGTGTGTGTTTGTTTATCAAAAAAAAAAATCAGTGACATTTTATGGATGACTGCGAATCCATGACTGTCTAAAATGTGTTCATGTTTAACATGATCTTCCAAAAATAGGTTTTATTTAGAATCTTCGATTTTTAATAAACCTTCCAGCATGAGAAGTTCGGACAAAGGAAATTGAATATATTCTTTTAATATTTTCGGAATTTCCTGATATTTTCGGTCCAAGAATTGTCTATTCTTAAAGAGAAATTATCTCTTGCTTGTATACTGAAACCCTGATCAATCCCTATTTAAATAACCGAGCATGCCTCCAATAACTCGCAGTGTCACAAAAGTCTAATAAGGAGGAAGCTCAAAAGGTTAAGGATTGTCAAGGAATCAATACAGAAAGGAAAAAGAAAAAAATATCAAAAAACATGTCTGATTATGATTCAGATAGTTTGGATGGATCTTAAGATGAGTCATGTCTGTTGGCTTACAAATTTCAAGATCCAACCGAAACCAAGTGGATTCATTCTAATAGTATGATTCACTATTTCCAAGGTTTTGAAGAACTGAGAACCAATCTCATAATGACAGTTCAACATCAGGATTGGCTCAAAGAAAGAATTGATCAAACTATAAGTGCTCTTGCTGAACTCAAGGTTCTAATTGAAAAACTTGAAAAACAGGAAGTGGTTGCAGACAAGTCTCTTGAGACATGCTTCAAAAGTTTAAATACCGATGAAACCTCAGTAAACAATAAGAGCACAACTAGAGATTAAGTTATTTGCTGTAATACTTAATCCAGGAAAATATACATCAGCTTTTGATTTCTTTTAATAATTGTATAAGGTCTATTTTGAATAAAACTATCTATTATTTTTAAAAAAAATTATTATTTTATAAATTTTGTTGTGATAGTTTTCGATTACATAGCTTGTGCTTGAATGCTTTGTATTATTGCTATGTATGTTTATGAGATGTTTGATTTCGGTTTTCATAACCTTATTATTCAATCTTGTTAGAGCACTGCTCGGTCGAACTCGCATGCGTTTCTATCTCAAGCATGTTTGTCAATGTTAGTGATCAAAACTATAAGTCTTGATTTCTAGCCTATTTATAGATGTCTCGGACTAGGACATAGATTGTGTAGTTGAGCTTAGTTTTCACGACGTTCATCGTTTGAAGACGAAGAACTACTAAGGCGAGCTTGTGGAACTTCATCGACAAAAGGTATGTGGAGATTTGAAATATTTCTCTATATACACATTTGAGATTTCGAGCTGAGTTTAACTCGCTTACATATTTCTCGAAATATGTGTTGGCAAGCTTTCGCTTCGACCAAGTTCATCTTATATCATGTGAAAATTTCCGAGTAACATCTTACATGGTTTGTGTGATACAATCATTTGGTATTGTCTTGGAATGTTTCGTAATGATTATTTCAATAACTTGAAAATTGCTTTGATGCTAATAGTGTGTGAAAAACGGTTATTGTCATCCTCTAAGAAAGTTTCAATGATTGAAATAAGAATTTAGAACACTTAACCATTTATTGGATATGTCATGTTGTGCACTTTTGCACATATGTAATCCATGTCCAGGAACCATACTATGCGCACCCATTTGCGTACCTGTTGGTTTGAGAAATCCGGGAACCTAAGTATGCGTACCCATTTGCGTACTGGCGTACAGGTTCATGTCCGAGAATTTCGGCTGGGATTTGAAGTTTGCGTACCCGTTTGCGTACTGGCGTAACTCAATCTTAGTACGGGTATTTCAAGTATGTGTACCCGTTTGCATACTTGAAGGTTAAAGTTCTAAAATCAGTTATGAACATGAACATAAACATAAACATTTACATAATAAGGAATGCAATCTTTGCAAACCGTGGATACGAGTGAATCAAACCTATTTTGCTTCAATTGTGTTCTTGTATAATTCTATCAGTATATATCAATTGAACAACTCTTTACTAGTTTCATTTGAGTCATTTGAACTAGTTATGGTTAAGATGAATAAGGTTTATATGAGAGTAATCATATGGCTAACCTCGGTTAACTATTTGTGAACCAACATGGTGTACACGTTTAGGTATGGTTACATAAACCTAAATGAGGGTACATTTCATTTGTTTGTAACAAGCTAAGTTTGATCTAACGTTTGAAAGATATTAGCTTGGTTGAATCAGGATTTTCATCTAACAATGAATATTGAATGCTTTGTTACCAAGGTAACTTGGATTGCAAACCCTTATTTGAAAACTATATAAAGGAGAACTCTAGCAACAGGGAAACCTAATCCCCACACCTCATGTGTGTTATTAGTTGCATAAACTAGAGTCGATTCTCCTTTAACCTTAGGTTTCTATCTAGACCTTGTAGGTTAACGACTTTAAAGACTTCATTGGGATTGTGAAGCCAGACCCAACTATTTTCTTTGTAGGTGCGTGTTCTGATCTTTCCTGATTCTATCGTATTGAGTACAATTGAAATAATTGACTCGAGATTAATTTCTTTGACAGTCAAGATAAAAGTAATCACAAACATCCTCGTCTCATAGTTTGTGATTCCATAATATCTTGTTTCACTAGTCGATTAAGATTATTGTGTGGTGATTGACAATACTAGGTTGTTCTTCGGGAATATAAGTCCGGTTTATCAATTGGTTCATGTTCACCTTGATTTATCAAAAGACGGAACAAAAACTCTTGGGTATCTCTGTGGGAGACATATTTATTCAATCTATAGACTTTTCTGTGTGAGACATATTTGTTTATCAAGTCTTCGACTTTGGGTCGTAGCAACTCTTGGTTATGGGTGAGATCAACTAAGGGAATCAAGTGCGTAGTATTCTGCTGGGATTAGAGACATAAGGAACACAAATGTACCTTGAATCAGTGTGAGATTGCTTAGGGTTCAATTACAGTCCGGTCGAAGTTAATTGGTAGTAGGTTAGAGTCTGTAGCAGCTTAATACAGTGTGGTGTTCAAACTGGACTAGGTCCCGGGGTTTTTCTGCATTTGCGGTTTCCTCGTTAACAAAATTCTGGTGTCTATGTTATTTATTTTCCGCATTATATTTCGTTATATAATTGAAATATCACAGGTTGTGTGTTGAATAAATAAATTAGAAAATCCAACCTTTGGTTATTGATTGAGATTGATTGATCCTTGAACACTGGTCTTTGGTACCGTTCAAGTTTACTCCTCTTATATTCAATCGGGCTCGCAGATTTCTATTTGCTGATTGCAGATTGAATTAAGAGTTAGAGATATTAAACTCTTTGATATACTTTACTCTAGATTGAGTCTGATTGTCTAGTTGATTCTCTAGAAAATGTATTGGAGTAAGTCCTCTCAAATTTCCAAACGAATTGTTGGGTGTGGTTGTTAGACCCCCGCATTTTCAATTGGTATCAGAGAAGGCAAACACATTAAAGACCTTATAAGTCTATGTTTGTAGCGATCTGATATGGACATAGGTGCTATCTCTATAAACGTACCACCAAACTTCGACGACTCAAGTTAGTTGTGGTGGAAAATTGATATGCGTGCCTTTCTTCAAGCGTGTGATTTTCAATCATGGGTTTATGTAGTTAATGGCTATGATGCTCTCGTTGTGGCAGTAGGGAATGCAACTGTTTCTAGCGATATTGGTGCATATGAAGCTGCTGAGATACTTGCTGCAAAGCAAAATTCCGACGGTTTGAATGCCATCATACATGCCATTACCCCAGATATTCAGCACCATGTGACTACATGCACTTGGTCTAAAGATGCTTGGGATATCTTAGAAACCGTATTTGAAGGGAATGCTAGTGAAAAGGAAGCTAGGCTTCAAAACCTTATTTCCGATTGGGGAAACCTTCGTATGGCAAATGAAGATTCATTTGATGAGTTTATCACAAAGTGTCTGAAATTGTTAATACATCTTTTGCATTGGTTAAGACTATTCCTGAAAAGGACGTTATGATGAATATTCTCAGATCCCTGCCATCTAGATACGATTCTAAGAAGCATTCCATCGTTGAAGGAAATAACCTTGATGCTCTCTCCAGAAACATGCTGTATGGAAAGCTAAAGATCTTTTATCATGAGCATACATCCAAAATCAGAAAGGATGTTGCCTTCAAAGCACAAAAGAACATTGAATTGCTTGACAAAAGTAGAAGTGTTCATGTCTCTGAGGATGATCTTTCTGAGACTGATTCATCATGTTAGAGCACTGCTCGGTCGAACTCGCATGCGTTGATATCTCAAGCATGTTTGTCAATGTTAGTGATCAAAACTATAAGTCTTGATTTCTAGTCTACTATAGCCAAGTCTCGGACTAAGATAGAAAGTGTAGTTGAGCTCAATAACTCCATCGAGATAATCATACAAGACGAAGAACTACTCAAGGAACAGTTGGAACTTCATCGACTAAAAGGTATGTGGAGACTTGAACTTATCTATCACTCAAAAGTCTATCTCTATCTCCTATATTGTGACAAAAGTCGTTTTGCTATATAAACTTTGATTATACGCTTTTGCTATTTGGAGCCGAGTTTATCTCGCTTATCTATTTCTGGAAATATGTGTTGGTAAGCTTCCTCTTTGGCCAAGTTCATCTTTACCTAGTGACGAAAGTCATGTTATGTTTAATCACTTGAAAATGGCTTTGACGAAAAATAGTTTGTGAATAACAACTATATAACGTCCTCAAAGAATGTTTCAATGATTGAAATGAGAGTTTAGATTATATAACCAATGTTGGATATAAGCATTGTGTGGCAACACATACATGTATAAATCCTTATTCCTTGAACCAAAGTATGCGTACTTTGTTGATATGGAAAACCAGAACAGAGTCCGTGAACCCAGTCCGTGAACTGTCGGAGGTTCTCTTCCCGAGAAAATCTGCTGGAGTTTACAAACTCATTCCGGGTACTTAAGTCCGCGTACCTGGTCCGCGTACTTAAGTTGGTTATTTCTAAAAACGATTATTCGTGAACTTATACTTATATAAACTAAGGAATGCAAGTTTGCAAACCGTGGCTATAAAGTTCATGAATCGATTCGAGTGAATCAAATCTTTTTTGCTTCAATTGTGTCTTGTATACTTCTATAAGGTCTAAGCAATTGAACAACTCTATAACTAGTTCATTTGAGTCATTTGAACCAGTAATGGTGAAGAAGAACATGGTTGATATGAAAGTGCTCATATGGATAACCATTTGGTTAACTACTGTTGAACCAACAAATGTACATGTTTGGGTACGGTTACACAAACCTAAAACGTGCATTTCATTTGTGTGTAGTAATCTAAGTTTTCGATCTAACGGTTGAAAGATATTAGCTTGAATCTAATCAGGTTTTCATCTAACGGTGAATATTGAATGCTTTGTTACTAAGCTAACATTGATTGCAAACCCTGATTTGAAAGACTATATAAGGGAGAACTCTAGCAACTGGGAAACCTAATCCACACACCTCCTGTATGATACTAGTTGTATAAGATAGAGTCGATTCTCCTTTAACCTTAGGTTTCTTCTCGATACCCCATAGGTTAACGACTTGAAGACTTCATTGGGATTGTGAAGCCAAACCGATACTACTTTCTTGTAGTGGTGTGATCTGATCTTGCTGATTCTATCGTATTTAGTACAATCGTAACGATTGGCTTGAGATTGATATCTCAGATAGGCAAGATATAAAAGTAATCACAAACATCTTCGTCTCATCATTTGTGATTCCACAATATCTTCTTTCGTCGCGTTGATTAAGATTATTGTGAGGTGATTGATAATACTGAGCTGTTCTTCGGGAATATAAGTATGGTTTATCAATTGGTTCTTGTTCACCTTGATTTATCAAAAGACGGAACGAAACTCATAGGTATTTCTGTGGGAGACAGATTTATCTATTACCGTAGACTTTTCTATGTGATACCTATTTGTTTGTTAAAGTCTTAGACTTTGGGTCGTAGCAACTCTTAGTTGTGGGCGAGATTATCTAAAGGAATCAAGTACGCAACACCCTGCTGGGATCAGAGACGTAGGAGCGTAATTGTACCTTGGATCATTGTGAGATTGATTGGGGTTCAACTACAGTCCATACCGAAGTTAGTTTGTAGTAGGCTAGTGTCTGTAGCGGCTTAATACATTGTGTGTTCAATCTGGACTAGGTCCCGGGGTTTTTCTGCATTTGAGGTTTCCTCGTTAACAAAACTTCTGCTGTCTGTGTTATTTCTTTTCCGCATTATATTTTGTTATATAATTGAAATATCACAGGTTGAGCATTTGAATCAATCAATTATAATATCCAACCTTTGGTTGTTGATTTACATTGATTGATACATAAACATTGGTCTTTGGTATTGTTCAAGTGATTTCTCTTGTATTCAATTAGACTCACATATTTCTATTTACTTGAGTAATAATTGAATCGAGAAAGAGAGATATAACTTTTTGATATGCTTTATTAAGATTGAGTCTCGTTGATTCTCTTGAAAGTATATTGGAGTTAGTCCATACAGATTGCTAAGCGAAATATGGGGTGAGGTTGTTGTACCTCCACTTTTTCAATTGGTATCATAGCAGACAAACATGTTTAAAGACCTTACAAATATGTGTTTGTGGCAATATGAGTCTGAGGATAGAATCTTTTAATTTTTAACCATGAATTCTGATTTTGATTCTTCTGAGGAGGATATGGAGATGAATGACATGTTATACGAAGAAGATGAAGAAATGTGTATAGAGTTTTTGCATCAAATGGATGATGATGCAGATCAAGATAGAAAAAGACGAAATATTATGTTGCAATTACAAATCGGGATCATACCAAAGCCTTTAGAGCCATATCAAGTTGCGACTAGAAGATGGACGTGGGGGAATCGACATTTTTACCACGAAAAGCTGATGCATGATTATTTTAATCATGACTGTGTGTATTCCTATGAGAATTTTCAGGGTCGATTCCGCATAGGTCGCAACTTGACGGAAAGGATTATTTATGAGCTTTGTCAGGTACAATCTTTATTTAACTATCAGTATGATGCACGACATATACGAGGATTTAGTCCCGAACAAAAGGTCACTGCGGCCCTCCGTATACTATGTTATGATGTACCAGCGGATTCCATGGATGATTACATCCGTATTGGGAAAACAACCACCTTTAGGTATCTCAAACCGTTTTGCGAAACAGTAGTCGAGCATTTTGGTCCAACCTTTTTAAGAAAGCCTACTCAGGAAGATGTTCAATGAATAACTGCAGAAAACACCGAGAGGGATTTTCCATGAATGCTAGGTAGTCTTGACTGCATGCACTGGACGTGGCATGCGTGTACGGTAGAATGGGAAGGCCAATATAAGGGTCATTATCCAAAACCAACTGTAATTTTGGAAGCTTCAACTACTTATGATTGTTGGTCTTGAGAATATTGTCAAGGAACTACTCTACAGCGTGAAAAGATTAGTGGTCTTGAGAATATTGTCAAGGAAGACTCAATTAGAGAAAAACGTTTGATCGAGACGCATTCATCGGATCTAAACAGACTTCGTGTCGAAAAATAGAAACTAGGTGCATCTCTTATTCTAGCCCATGAACGGTGCAGATCCTTGGAAAAGGAAAACTTTGTCTTACGGAGAAATTCTTCTGTACCAACTAATTATCATGAATTACAACACATGAAGAGATGTCCTCCAGAAGAGGGTTGTGTGAAGAAAGGTTTACATAACGTACAATCTTCTCATATGTCTATGAAGTTAAAACAGGTGCCAGTTATTGCTTCTCCTTTATGAACCTGTACATTCTGTGGGAAAAAGAATCACCATGCTATTCATTGTTTTTCCAAGAGGAAACAAATCTCTAATCTTCATAATTTGATTCTTTCTACCATCAATGGAGTAAATAGTCTGTCGACTTCTACAGTGAATCTCGTACCTGCAGAAAACTAGAAATCTTACAAAAATGATTTCCTTTCTAGAAATCATCACACGGTACAAGTTTATCCCAATGGTATAAATTCTTGTGCCACTAATGAACACATTACCCGTGTTTATAAGAATGAATATGTTAAATCTAAGTCTAGAAAATGGATCCCTCTCTATCCTGATCCTCTTGAACCAATCTCAAGAGGTCATAGATTTAGTCCTCAGAGAAAGTCTTCTGACAGATATGTTAAACAAGCTGTGTCTTACTCTTCTGGGATAAAAGACAACCAAAGAAAGGCGAAGAACACAAAGATCAAACTGTCAGATGATATGTACAACTCATTTCTCAATTATCATAGTGGGATCATTTCTCACTCTACCACCTGATTCCAGATATTATTTTCCTTGTATCTAACTTGAGAGGTGCAAGGAAAATTATTGAGAAATGCTCAAGTATGTTGTATATTATTTTTTTGTTGAGTTTTTGTGCTGACGGTCCACAAACGTTCGCGTCCTCCTCTTGTGATTTCATAGGATTTCCATAACAAGAGTTTCCTTATCCTGTTTACAAAACACATATATATATATACTCTATATGGTGTGTTCCATCCCTAACAAAAAATTACATGGAGAACTCTGCAAAATCTCAAGAGATTGTGCATCTTGATATGGAGGACGACAATCAAGGACGTAAATCAATTAAAGAGCTAGTTCTAAAGAAGATACTTGAAAGAAAGGATCAGAACTCCTGGATTGATGATTCCGTCAAGGATTTAATGCGTTTTCAGAATGATTCAAAGGTCGACTTTGCAAATCTTCAACTGCAAATAAACCAACTCTTAGATGGTCAGGCCAGAATCCTTGCTAATCAGAATATTCTGATACATAATCAAAAGAAGCTCATCATGGACTGCGTCAAGGATAGACAGCTTGCTCGGGTTGTTGATCGTAAAGTTGGTATTCTAACTCACGAACATGGTGTCTCTAAGGTCAAGAGAGTAAAGAAAATCAGTGATACCTTCTTTCATGGATTCATTGAACGGTATGAGGTTCTCAATGAACTTTGATTTCTATTGATTAGTAAATCTTCAGATGAGAATTTTATTTTCTTGTTTTGTTTAGAAAAATAACTAGAGTTTGGAATAGCCATTATTGTGATTGCACATAGCTATGTCCAACGTTTTCATCTTCATGTTTTTAAGTTTATTTGTTTAAATTCTAAAATTGTTTGGAAGATGATTTTTGCAGTATTAATCTTTATGGTTTTATATGTTGCAATTTGTTATGGGATATGTGTGTTTGCGTCCATGAACTATGATTGTCCCATACCTTGTCAAAAGTTAAGTCTTTCGAATGTCGATATGCATGTATTGATAAAAGAATGAATGAGCTTTTGACATCACAAAAGTTTATAGCCTATTATGTCATTATGCAAATATTGATGGAAGATAGGATGAACTTTTGTTTACAAGGATTATGTCTGTTGTATGTCATTGTGCAAATAGTGATGAAAAATAGAATGAATCATTGTCTATTCTGCAGTATTGATCTTCCCTGATCCATATTTTATGTATATACCGTGAGGCTTCGTAAGTTCACTTATGTTGAGCATGACCAGTTAAATTGATCACACTCTTGTGGTAATTTAGTTGTGTATTCCGATTGAATTAATCATGGGTTCTCTTGTGGTTAATTTAATTGAATATTATTTGGATTCAAATTCATATTCGTATGTGATTTTTTATGTCCAAAGAAATCCTTCTTTTCTCTTGAAATTAAGGTCGCTCTTGTTGTTCTTTCGGGAATGACATTTTATGGGGGAGAGTTCTTAATTGAACTTTTGCTTTATTGCCAAATCTTTGTGGGGAGTGCGACTGTGGAATATTATATGAGTTATCTTGTATCTTTATAAACTCCTTGATGAAAGCATTTAGCTTCGGCTTTATGATTGCATCTAAATAAGTTGATATGTGATTACTTTTGGTCATGAAATATCTCTATGGAAATTTTCATTAGGATCCGTTTTTGTACCTTTGCCAATTTTATTGACAAAAATGGGGAGAATTAATGTGTAGTTCACTACAAATACATATGGTTTTCGGAATATTATGTAAGGTGGAGTGGTTTCCATGTGAAATGGATTATTGACTAAGGGGGAGTGATACATATCACCATAGTATTGTTGTCGAAGTTGTGAGACAATTAAACTTTGATGCTGTATAATAATACTATGACACTTGTTTGAGGGTGAAAACAGTTTCTGCTGATTTTGGTAATTCGAGTGTGTGGGTGAGAAACGAGTCTAAACCCTAAACAATGTATTGCAAGGGAGTACTTTGATTCGAGAGATCAATCTATACAAATCCGGCATAAACCAAGAAATGGCCATTCCAGACTTGCTTCGGTCACAACGTGAAGGAGAAGGGTTGGTCCAGAGAGGGAAGCAAAGAGAGTGTTGAGACCAGAATAGTTGATTCAGGAAGAGTAGTTGTTTGACGACTTGTATCAGAAAGTGGAAAGCTAACAGATGGGAAAGCTAACAAGTGATTTCTGAGTGTTGTATTCTCCTGACGAAAACTTGTTCTTTGGTGGAAATAGGTGAGACCTATTTATACAAGTCACAACGAAACGTACCCTGGTCTCGTAAGAAGTGAAAACGGTTGAGTAAATGGAAGAAAGCGGTAACGGGTAACGCCTGAAATTGATGTTTCCATAATGAAGGAAACGTTTCACCATTACTTCTTGTATTTACTAACCGCCTCACTCTTATGACACTTTCTTGTAGCGGGCATAGTGTACGCCGCACGCTGTAAACCGCCAGACTAATACCCTGATGAGCATCCCCCAGTTTGTGACATGTTTTGATGTCTCGAGTGTTTTGTGTAGCATGTTGCTATTGTTTGTAAAGTTGAGCTTGGGAGGCTTGCGGGCTCGGTGGTGACCTTCGACAGTCGAGATTTTGCATCTTGAGAGGAAGGTTAGCCGTTGATTGTGGTTACCTTCCGTTAGTATCCAGTGGCGTGGCCACGGTACTGGAATGGCTTGTGCATGTTCTTGGCGTGGCTAATTAGTGTTTGGTGTCGTGACCATAGAATTGTCATAGCTAAGTGTGCGACGTGGCCAAAGAGTTGGCAGCGTATCCAAGGTTGCCACAAGTCGTTTGGTTTAGTGGTGAGCTTGTACGGCTAAGATTTGCATCTCAGAAGGAAGGATATCCGTTGATTGTTGCAACCTTCCGTTTGGCAGCCAGCGGCATGGAGGCATGGCCGGCATGCTTTGGCGTGGCCAAATTAGGGCTTTGATACCGTGGCCAAATTAGGGTTTTGGCACCGTGGCCAAGAGTTGGCACCGTAGCCAAGATATTGCCACAAGTCGTTTGGTGGCAAGTTTGTGCGGCTGAGATTTGCATCTTAGAGGGAAGGGTAGCCGTTGATTGTTGCAACCCTCCGTTTGGCAGCCAACGGCATGGAGGCATGGCCAGCATGGCTTTGGCCAGGTTTAGGCGCGACCAAGCTAGGATTTTGGCATAGTTTTAGGCGCGGCCAAAATTAGAGTTTTGGCATAGTTTAGGCGCGGCCAAAATTAGGGCTTGGCATTGGGCTAAAATTTGCCACGCGTTTGGTGGCGAACTTGGACGGCTGAGATTCGCATCTCAGAAGGAACGGTGGTCGTTGATTTTTGCAACCCTTCATTTGGAAGCCAGCGAAATGGAGGCATGGCTTTGGTGTGGTTTAGGCGCAGCCAAGCTAGAATTTTGGCATAGTTTTAGGCGCGGCCAAAATTAGGGTTTTGGCATAGTTTAGGCGCGGCCAAAATTAGGGCTTGGCATTGGGCCAAAAGTTTCCACGCGTTTGGTGGCGAACTTGGACGGCTGAGATTTGCATCTCAGAAGGAGGGGTGGCCATTGATTGTTGCAACCCTTCGTTTGGCAGCCAACGACATGGAGGCATGGCCGAGATGGATTTGGCGTGGTTTAAGCGCGGCCAAGCTAGGATTTTGGCATAGTTTTAGGCGCGGCCAAAATTAGGGTTTTGACATAGTTTAGGCGCGACAAAAATTAGGGCTTGGCATTGGGCCAAAAGTTGCCAAGCGTTTGGTGGCGAACTTGGACGGTTGAGATTTGCATCTCAGAAGGAAGGGTGGCCGTTGATTTTTGCAACCCTTCGTTTGGCATCCAGCGCATGGAGGCATGGCCGGCATGCCTTTGGTGCGGAGGTGTGGCTGGAATGGCATGCCATTGGAACCATGGTGCGGATGGCATGGTTGGTATTCCTTTGGCGCGAAGATGTGGCTGGCATGTGATGAGTGAGAAATATTGCATATTTCTACACATTTTCATTGGCAATTAACTCATCTTTTGCGCTTTAAAATCATATATTATCCCAATTTTTTTATTTTTATTGTTTTCAAGAATAATTACTTTTACTAATTAATTTTGTGTTTTTAGGTACTAAATTAAGCTTGGATGAATTGATAAGCCAAAGAGAAGGAAATTCGTGGCCAGGGGCGTAAAGGCATTGAGAAATTCAGAAGAAATGTTGCGCAAAGAGCAGATGTAATCCACTTGCACTCATTCTGCAAGTCGCTTTCAAGAGATACACTAGCAGTAGGTTTAATATATTAGGTTTGAAGAATACATGTGCTTGGTAGAGAACCCAAAACCTGAACCCGTTTTCCAAACCCGATTCATCAAATATGATACACCCGTTCAACACCCAACATATGTTCAAGATCCAACAACATCTCTGCTCGTTGCATCAAAGTTTGATGTCTATGCTCCACACTGTAACACCACCTATTTCTTTCCCTGTTCGAACAGAAACCAAAACCATCTCCATTTCTTTTCTTTATTCATCTCCCCGACCATCAATGTTCACTTCCCTCTTCCATCAAATCCATCTTCCCGACCATCTCTTCTCACAGCCGCCAACACAGTTAAACTCTTAATCTCTATCTCTCTTAATCTTATATTTTTCTTTATCAAGAACAGTAACCCTAGGATCTAGGATTGTGAGAGATAAGACTGGGTTTTTGTTCAATAATTGGAAAATCAGTTTTGCAGAGTTAAATTGAAGATAAGAACTGTCAGAAAACACGTTTTGGTAAGTTGGGTCCCTCTTAATTGTCGAATTGAAGAATAATAGGGAGAATTTTGTGTATAAATAGGGGTTGATACTTTGTAATTCAACATCCAATTTTACCTAGATCAACTGCTTAATTTAAAATCATCTTGTTTTAATCATCTTCATCATGTTCTAATTTACTTTGCTAGGGTTTAGATGAAACCCTTGATTGTATGCTAGGTTAGTAAATTTCATGCTATTATTCTTGATGTGCTTCACTGCTTTAGGAAGGATAGTTAGATAATTGATCAAATTAGCCTGTGATTAGTTGTATTGTAAGAAGATAGCTAATACTAGGGGTGAGTTAGTGAAATTGGTTGATAAATCATCCATTTGAGACCTTCAAGGAAGGGACAAGAATATAACTTGAATTTGTATTGTCTTAGTATATGATTAGGAGGTGGATTCAATCACCCTAGCACTCCTCAGCCAATTATTTACAATCTTTCCACTGCAGCTTTACTTTACCATTTGCTTATTGTTTGATCACTGCTAATATCTTGTCGTATCGACGCAAACCTCCCCATCTTGTGTTACTCTTGTTTAGAATCAGTTTTAGGAAGACTTTGATTTCGACTTACACTCACCTTTTCCATGAGGATCGACTCGTACTTACCCTGTTTACATAATCAACGTTGTATACTTGCAGTAATACAATTGTAGGTATTGTTTAAGACCTACCAAGTTTTTCGCGCCGCTTCCAGGGACTAGGTAGCGGTCTAGTTGAATCTGTAGTGTAGCTTTACTGATTTTTAGTTTAGGATTGCATACATATCCTTTGTTTCCCATTTTCAATTTCAGTAAAATTAGTCATATATAGTTCTGAAGGTTGAAAAAAAAAGTTCTTCAAAATCTTTGTAAATATTTCCATAAAACCTCCAACTTTTAGAGATCTTAGAGTCCCTAGCATGCTTCTAGCTATGTTTACATAGAGAGTCTGACCGAAATAACTGAACTTGGAAGTACCGGAGAACACAATCGGGTTTCTTAGTTGTTTGAGCGTTAAAGTTGGATTTAACCATGCCGGTGAGCGAATTAGGTGCAGCAAAGTTATTTGGTATTAGAGTTGTGATCACCCTTAGTGGAGACTACCTATTTTACATCAAACGAGGCACCAACCTTCATTTTTGTGACTATATAAAAAGTCATTTTAGAGTGTGTGTCACCGTACGTCAATTCCTGGTAGGAATGGTGAGCTACCCAACTTCGCACCACTTTCAACACTATTTTTGATCTCTTGAGTGCTAATTTTTTAAATCATGAGGATGACGTCTAAAGATAAAAACTCCTTCTTGTAGTTTGATTTGCAGTTGGCACCATTCTCTCTCTCGACAACATCAAACAGATCTATAGAAACACATCATCATCAACTAGCAGCGCGACATCAGAATATTTGAAGAAAGTTGAAATAATCCAAGGTTTACATGCAACAATACAAGGAAAATAAAAAGTCTTATTCAAAAGTGAAGATACAATACAAAAAAGCAGAATTCTATACACAAGTGAAGACTTATCTTACAAAAGCAAAGAAAACAGAAAAAGATGAGAAACAGTGAAATTCATAAAATCAGGACAATACAGGTTGTGAAGTATTCAGTGATAAAGTCCTTCATCCATGGCTTTAGTAGTTTCATTATTTATTCTCAGTTTGTCGCTTTACTTCAAAAAAAATTAAAAATTAAAAAAAAAAAAAAAAAAAAAAAATTATGTCAAAAATAAAATGATTAAACTAAAGGCAGAGTTGTAATCATGCTAGGCCTTTGGTGTTCAGAAAAAAATAAAATAAATTATATCTATTATTGTAGTTTGTTTTTAGTTTTGTAGACACCATGGTAAAGAAGAAAAAATTAAGAGTAAAATTTAAGCAACAAGGAAATTGGAAAGAAGAATCAGAAATCGTCAAGGTTTTACGAAGTTCAGAAGTTCATCATAAACAGTTGAAGACTGAATACGTTTCTATGGATGCTGCGAGAATGGTGTTGATTGCGGATCAGATGTGAAGGTAAGTGAGTACTCTCATCCTTGCTAATGGTTGATTTCCTTTCTTAGAGATCTCAGAAAAAGATTCTTATTCCCACAACTTTGTGGAGTCTCCAGAAATTATTTCGAAAGGTTTTCCTTCCCACCATTCAATGTGTGCAGGATTTCACTCTTTATTCCTTTCTGCACACATGAGTGACTAGGAAAGCGGTCTTTTTGAGTGCAACTATCATAAAATCCTATTGATGAGGCAAAAGTCGAGGCTTGTGATCACTCTCGAACCCGAATTCTTTCATATGGTGTGATTACTTCTCGCTCAACTCTTAAGGATGAGAATGCGTTCTTTTGGTATTTCTAACTTCTTATTACTAGCATGCAGAAACTCTATGTCCTCATAGCTCCTTGGATGCTTGGGACTCTATTACGCTCTGAAGTTGGAGAAGGTTTTGTGGGTACACCTCTGGTAGGCCCTCACAAGACTACAACTCGTCCACTAGGGACACCTAGGGGTTTAAGGCTTGGTGCATACGCTAAATGCATTCGACAGACCAGCGACAATGGTATAGTTAGAATTTCTTAATTTCTGTTTCACTTAAGGACAAGTAAAACTCAGGTTTGGGGGTATTTGATGAGTGCGACATATTGCATATTTCTACACCTTTTCATTGGCAATTAACTCATCTTTTGCGCTTTAAAATAATATATTATCCCAAATTCTTTATTTTTATTGTTTTCAAGAATAATTACTTTTACTAATTAATTTTGTGTTTTTAGGTACTAAATTAAGCATAGATGAATTGAGAAGCCAAATAGAAGGAAATTCATGTCCAGGGGCGTAAAGGCATTGTGAAATTCCGAAGAAATGTTGCACAAAGAGCAGATGTAATCCACTTGCACTCATTCTGCAAGCCGCTTTCAAGAGATACACTAGTAGTGGGCTTGATATATTAGGTTTGAAGAATACATGGGCTTGGTAGAGAACCCAAAACCTGAACCCGTTTTCCAAACCCGATTCATCAAATCTGATACACCCGTTCAACACCCAACAGATGTTCAAGATCCAACAACATCTCCGCTCGTTGCATCAAAGTTTGATGTCTGTTCTCCATACTGTAACACCACCTATTTCTTTCCATGTTCGAACAGAAACCAAAACCATCTCCATTTCTTCTCTTCATTCATTTCCCCGGCCATCTCTGTTCACTTCCCTCTTCCATCAAATCCATCTTCCCGACCATCTCTGCTCACAACCACCAACACAGTTAAACTCTTAATCTCTATCTCTCTCAATCTTATCTTTTTCTTTATTAAGAACAGTAACCCTAAGAGCTAGGATTGAGAGAGATAAGACTGGGGTTTTGTTCAACAACTGGAAAATCAGTTTTGCAGAGTTAAACTGAAGATAAGAACTGTCAGAAAATGCGTTTTGGTGAGTTGGGTCCCTCTTAATTGTCGAATTGAAGAAGAATAGGGAGAATTTTGTGTATAAATAGGGGTTGATACTTTGTAATTCAACATCCAATTTTACCTGGATCAACTACTTAATTTAAAATCATCTTGTTCATCTTCATCATGTTCTAATTTACTTTGCTAGGGTTTAGATGAAACCCTTGATTGTATGCTAGGTTAGTAAATTTCATGTTATTATTCTTGATGTGCTTCACTGCTTTAGGAAGGATAGTTAGCTAATTAATCAAATTAGCCTGTGATTAGTTGTACTGTAAGAAGACAGCTAATACTAGGGGTGAGTTAGTGAAATTGGTTGATAAATCATCCATTTGAGACCTTCAAGGAAGGGACAAGAATATAACTTGAATTTGTATTGTCTTAGTATATGATTAGGAGGTGGATTCAATCACCCTAGCACTCCTCAGCCAACTGTTTACAATCTTTCCACTGCATCTTTACTTTACGATTTGTTTACTGTTTGATCACTGCTAATATCTTGTCGTATCGACGCAAACCTCCCCATCTTGTGTTACTCTTGTTTAGAATCAGTTTTAGGAAGACTTTGCTTTCGACTTACACCCACCTTGTCTCTGAGGATCGACTCGTACTTACCCTGTTTACAGACTCGCCGTTGTATACTTGCAGTAGTACAATTGTAGGTATTGTTTAAGACCTACCAGCATGGCATGGCATTGGCACGGTGGTACGGCTGGCATGGTTGGCATGCCTTTGGCGCAGAGATGCGGCTGGCATGGCATGCCATTGGCACGGTGGTGCGGCTGGCATGGTTGGCATGCCTTTGGCACGAAGATGTGGCTGGCATGGCATGCCATTGGCACGGTGGTGCGGCTGGCATGGTTGGCATGCCTTTGGCGCGGAGATGTGGCTGGCATGGCATACCATTGGCACGGTGTTGCGGCTGGCATGGTTTGCATGCCTTTGGCGCGGAGATATGGCTATTAGGGTTTAGCGTGTCGAAACCCTAGTTTAAAATATGTGGCACACGTGATTGGCATGTTTGGCTAGCATGCGCGGCTGGCATGTGCAGATATGATGCCAGTCAGTACCGGGGGCTCTGCCGTGGGGCATGTCATATAAAAAAGGTACCCCGGTAATTTTACGCAGACATGTTGAGTGGTTCAATAAATGTGCTAGTTGCGACATTATTACTCAAGTGTGACGTCACTGTCTGTCTAAGGTTTTACGATTTTAACCCTACGCTAAAAACCACCATCAACATTAAGTCCCTTGCTTAGCTCGGAACATGGGCATTATTGTGAGGTAAGCATAAGATTGTGACATACAAGGACAAAATCGAAATGGCAAGTCATGAAAAGATGGTCAGGAAGATCCGTCTAACCTTTTCGAGAGGTAAGGAGAATTCGTGATTCTTGTGTTAGTGGATTTGCGTAGATTCTGCTCGTGGTGCTGCTAGCTAGGACGCGGAGTAGTAGTAGTGGTTGTTGTCCGGGATGCAAATAGTTGGCGTCAGCTTGGCTAGGATGGGGAACGTATAGTTTTTGGTGTTGCTGGCTTGGCTTGGCAAGCCATTGGCATGGTGTGGCTTAAAACGAAGCCGCTGGCGTTGTTCGGATTGGGATGGATCCGTTAGCGTTGGATCGGTTTGGGACGAGCGCTGGCTTGGCACGGTGCTGGCTTGGCGTGGCGCGGACTGTTGGCGTCGCTTGCAGGCCCGGTTTACTCTTTCCATGCGTGGCTCAGATAGGAAATCCTTTCCTTATTCATATCCCAAAGTATCACATCCATATGAAAGGTGTTATCTCTCCTCCTTATGTTATACTGCCGGTTTCGCTTTCAAGTTCCGGGGATGGCAGTAGAGCAGAAGCGATAACGCAGACCAGCGTGTTCCAAACACGTACTTCTATTTTTTTTACCAAACCCTGATTGACTCGCATAGATAAATATCTTTTCCATCCGACATCACGCCTTAATTCACGACTAGCAGAAAGTTTTACTTTTTCGTATTTCATCGCTCTGCTGAATATAAGAGGCGATTTTGAATCCTTCGTTCGTACAGATCATCTTGAAATCACGTATATCCTCTTTACAGTTATCGTCTCGTGCTTTCTCCTGGTTCCTCACTCTGTTTTCTTGTTCATGTAGATTGCTGGTGCAGATAGGGCGAAAACTTTTCCCATATTTTTATTTTGTAGTACATAATGGGATCTTCCAGTGACAACCGTACCTCTGACTCTTCGGAGAGAAGCTTTGGGATCGACGAAAACTGGTTTTCTTCTCATGAGGAGGCATTGGACAGAATTAATTCTCTGTTTCATGAAGCTGGCGAATTATTCAGGACATGCCTTCCACCTATTTATGTGGAGCGCGGATGCATGCTCAGGCTTTCATGACTCTGGTGGACATGGAGGAAAAGCGGGGAGATGGTGAAGCATCCCAGCGCGTTGAGATACCTCAGGGAAATGAATACCTAGGGAACTAATTAGCTAGGGGTAGTCTGCTTGGTCTCAAGTATATGAAGTTGGTATTTGATTTTGTATTGCGGATTAATACTGAGAGTATTCAAAATTAGACTAAGTCCTGAGGTTTTTCTGCATTTGCGGTTTCCTCATTAACAAAATCTTGTTGTGTATTTTACTTTGTTTTCCGTATTATAATTGTTATTATAATTAAGTAAAATACGCAAGTACTTTAACTCCGTAATACTTGATATTGATCCTATAGAGTTTCAGTTATTACTGAACCTGTTATCAAGTACACACTTGGTTGTATTGTCTCGATCTCGTATCCGTAGACGATTACACGCAGTATGAACCGAATTGTTGTACTGTCTCGACTCTGTCCATAGACGATCACATTCGGTTGAGGACTTATAGGTTGATAAATAAAAAATTGTGGTGTATTTGGGTACCCTCGTCTTTGCAATTGGTATCAGAGCGAGCAAACACGAAAACATCTAACAATCTGTGTTTGGTGCGATCCAACCTATTAGATTTGAAATCATGACTGATTCAAATAACACATTAAAAAATTTGAGTACTTTATAATTCAATTTGGATGATACAGAAGAGTATTATTCGGTACTATTTAAGATGTTAAATGAAAAGATTGAACAAAATCAGTCATATGCTAAAGACATCTGTAATATCTTGATTGATAGAGGACTAGTCAAGGAACCTTGAAAGTTCATAAAAATAAGTCTCACTGATGTTCAACTCTGACGTCTGGACAGTTAAAACCGAATAAGAAGAAACATAATATAAAACCTCTTCTAAAAAGGAGTAAAGTTTTGAATCAGAAGATTTGTTGTGCAAAAAATCTGATAAACCAAGCTAAACTACAAAACCTCCTGATACAGGATCTAAAAACCAATTTGAAAATTCTGTGGAACCTGTTGAAAGATGTCATTGGGAGCTTTTGCACTCATGAACATTTCTTCTTTCCAATGGTTTCTAGATAGTGGCTATAGTAGACACAAGACATGTGATCTCTCTTGGTTTATAAAGACAAAAGACTATAAAGGATGGTCAGTAACTTTTGGGGATAAAAGCAGTTGCCTTATCAGCAAAAAGGGAACTATCAAACTTCCAGGTATTCTTGAAAACTATGATATTGTTTATGTCAAAGGTATGAAGCTAATCTTCTTTTAGTAAGTCAAATTTCTGATAAAGGTCATAAGGTTATTTTCAATATGGGAGATTGTGACATTGAAGATAAGTCCGGAAAAATATTTTTCGAGGACGACGAAGTATGAATAACTGTTATCTCCTTGATATACAATCAAATTTATATTGTAACCTGACCAAGGTAGAGTCAACTCATTTATGGCATGAAGGGTTTGGCCACATCAACTACCGAATGCTGGGTATGTTCATTAATCGTGAACTTGTCAGAGGCGTTCCCAAAATAAATACTAAAGTAGAAGGTGTATGTGGATCTTGTCAAAAAGGTAAGCAAGGAAAAGTACCACACAAACTTTCTCGAGATATAGCCACCCGTGCTCCTCTCAATCTTATTCATATGGATCTTTTTGGTCTTATCCAACAAGAAAATGTTGGTGGAAAGAAATATGCTTTAGTAATGGTAGATGACCACACACTATTCACTTGAGTTTCTTTCCTAAAACACAAAAATGACACTCTTGAGGAGTTCAAGATTATTGTGAGTAGAATTCAAAATGAACAAGGTCGCAAACTTAAGAAAGTAAGAAGCGATCGTGGTACAGAATTCAAAGATACAAAAGTATATTAATACTGTAACAAACTAGGAATCTCTCATCAATTCTCTGATCCCATTACACCGCAGGAAAATTGTGTGGCGAATAATGTCGAGTTATTCGGTACTGTTTAAGATGTTAATCGAAAAGATTGAACAAAACCAGTCATATGCTGAAGACATCGGTAATATCTTGATTGATAGAGGACTGGTCAAGGAACCTTGAAGCTTCATAAAAAGAAGTCTCACCGATGTTCAACTCTGACGTCTGGACAGTTAAAACCGAACAAGAAGAAACATAATATAGAACCTCTTCTAAAAAGGAGTAAAGTTTTGACTCAGAAGATTTGTTGTGCAAAAAATCCGATTAACCAAGCTAAACTACTGTTTAAAAACTTTACAAAACCTCCTGATACAGGATCTAAAAACCAATTTGAAAATTCTGTGGAACCTGTTGAAAGATGTCTGGGAGGTTTTACACTCAAGACCACTTCTTCTTTCCAATGGTTTCTAGATAATGGCTATAGTAGACACAAGACATGTGATCTCTCTTGGTTTATAAAGATAGAAGATTATAAAGATAGCTGCCTTATCATCAAAAAGGGAACTATCAAACTTCCAGATGTTCCTGAAATCTATGATGTTGTTTATGTCAAAGGTATGATGCTAATCTTCTTTCAGTACGCCAAATTTGTGATAAAGGTCATAAAGTTATTTTCAATATGGGAGGTTGTGACATTGAAGATAAGTCCGGAAAAATAATTTTTCGAGGACGACGAAGTATGAATAACTGTTATCTCCTTGATATACAGTCAAATTTATATTGTAACCTGACCAAGGTAGAGTCAACTCATTTATAGGATGAAGGGTTTGGTAACATCAACTACCGAATGCTGGGTAAGCTCATTAATCGTGAACTTGTCGGAGGCGTTCCCAAAATAAATACTAAAGTAGAAGGTGTATGTGGATCTTGTCAAAAATGTAAGCAAGGAAAAGTACCACACAAACTTTCTCGAGATATAGCCACTCTTGCTCCTCTCAATCTTATTCATATGGATCTTTTTGGTCTTATCCAACAAGAAAATGTTGGTGGAAAGAAATATGCTTCAGTAATGGTAGATGACTACACACGATTCACTTGAGTTGCTTTCCTAAAACACAAAAATGACACTATTGAGGAGTTCAAGATTATTGTGAGTAGAATTCAAAATGAACAAGGTCGTAGACTTAAGAAAGTAAGAAGCGATCGTGGTACAGAATTCAAAGATACAAAAGTATATGAATACTGTAACAAACTAGGAATCTCTCATCAGTTCTCTGCTCCCGTTACACCGTAGGAAAACGGTGTGGCTGAAAGGAAGAATAGGAATATTCAAGAAATGACTAGAGTTATGCTTCACAACAAAAATCTACCACTAACATTTTGGGGGGAAGCTGTCTTCACAACTATCTATCTCATAAATAAAATTTTTCTAAGATCAAAAACTCTAAATACCCCTTACGAGTTATGGTATGGAAGAAAACCCAATCTTAGATATTTAAGGGTTTTCGGAAGCAAATGTTATATACTTAAGGACAAAGAACATCAAGGAAAATTCGATTCCAAAAGTGATGAAGGAATCTTTCTTGGTTATGCCTCTGATAGTCGTGCTTTCCGAGTATATAATCTTCGAACCAAAGTCATGAAGGAATCTGTTAACGTAGTTATTTATGATATTAGTGATTTTCGTCAAGATAATCATATTGCTGCAGAGTACCTCCTTCGTAAACTGTTAACAAAGAAAAGAAAATTGCAGAAGAACCTGCAATTGTTCCTACCATTTATGACATAGATGATAAAGATAACAATGACAGTTTAGTTGAGCAACCCAACGATACTGAAAGTGAAGCCCACAAACCTGCAAAGTGGTTGCATCAAAGACATTCTACAGATGATATCATCAGAGATGCCAATGCCAGAGTTATGACTCGAAGGGAACCCCTGAATGTCTGTCATTATACATGCTTTCTTTCCTCAGTTGAGCCAAAAAATATTGAGGGATCTCTTAATGATCCCTCTTGGGTAAAATCAATGCATGGGGAACTTAATGAATTCGAAAGGCAGTTTGGGAACATGTTCCAAAACCATATGGCGTCAACATTGTAGAAACAAAATGGATATTCAAGAACAAATTAGATGAATACAGAACTATTGTTCGAATCAAAGCCAGACTTGTTGCTCAAGGATATTCTCAAATTTAAGGTAATGATTTCGATGAAACTTTTGCTCTTATAGCTCTTTTAGAATCAATTAGACTTTTACTTGCATATGCCTGCAATCTTAAGATTAAGCTATTTCAAATTGACATTAAGTATGCATTTCTTAATGGATACTTAAAAGAAGAACTCTTTGTTTCTAAACCTAAAGGATTTGAGATCCATTATTTCCTGATCATGTCCTTAAGCTCAAAAAGGCATTGTATGGCTTAAAACAAGCTCCAAGAGCTTGGTATGATAAGTTAACATTCTTTTTACTTCAAAAAGGATTTTCTAAAGGTGGTGTTGATAATCACCAAATGGAATGGAAAGAATGTACTTGTTGTACAAATATATGTGGATGATATCATCTATAGATCCGCCTAAAGAATTCTCATATACGATTTCCTAAATCTTATCAGTGGGGAATTTGAGATGAGTAATGTTAGAGAACTATCATACTTTTTAGGATTGCAAACCTCTTTAACTCAAGAAATCGAATCTCAAGAATGCATGCATAAATAGAAGCTCTAGAAGCTTCACCTAGTTCACTCGCCAAGTCTCTTTGCATCCATGGATAAAACAGGGAAATTCGTAGGTTTTCAGCTTGTGACACACCAAACCAAGTCAATAGTTCAGCATCTAAAAGACAATATTTTTATATCACAAGAAAAATATTCCAGGAATTTATTCTAGAAATTTGAGCCACGGGGTACAACTCCTATGGCAACTCCAATGCCAACCACTGGAAAGCTTCAGTCTAATCCTAGTGAAAAGTCTGTAGACCAGAAGCTTTATCGACCCATGATAGGAAGTCTGTTGTACTTAACTGCAACTAGGACGGATATTTCTTTCAGTATAGGATGTTGCACCAGATTTCAAGCAAATCCTAAAGAATCACATCTTAAAGCTATGAAAAGGATCATAAGATATGTCAACGTTACCTTAGATTATGGTTTATCATATTCAATGGATATAAATAACAGTCTTGTTGCCTACTCAGACGTTGATTGGGAAGGATGTGTAGAAGATTGAAAAAATACATCTGGTGGTTGTTTCTATGTCGGCCAAAACATTGTATCCTGGCACAGTAAGAAACAAAATTCTCAGTCCCTCTCAACCTGTGAAGCAGAATACATTGTTGCTGGTACTTGCTGTATTCAACTTCTGTGGATGAAACAAATGCTCATAGACTATGGAGTAACTATTTCAAATATGAGTAGTCTTTGTGACAACTCAAGTGACATCCGTCTAACAGAAATCCAATTGAACATTCTCGTACCAAAAACATAGATATTAGATATCATTTTATTCGAGAACTGAATGAGAATGACGTCATCAAACTTGAATATGTTCCTTCGGAACGTCAACTAGCTGATATTCTTACAAAACCACTAGAACATGCAACCTTTGAAATCTCATGAAGTTTATTGGTACTGTTAAGGTACATTAGTACCTTATTTTTCGGTTTTCAACTTTTGCTATTGGTAAAACCGATTTAACCTTTCTCTGGTAAAGGTTGATTTTGTTGTTGTTCTTTTGTTCTTGCGAGAGGATAACAACACATATAGGGAGAGTTCTTATTTGAACTTGCGCTTAATGATATATCTTTCTGAGGAGAAGTGGTTGCGGAAATTGTGGTGACGATTTTATTTGTAAGTTAATATTTTTTCATGTTTAAGAAAAGCCTGTTTATATTACATATATTTTTCTTTTGCTTAACAAAATCTCGATACAATTGATATGTTCTATTATTTTGATAAAGTACCCTCGTTTTTTGATATCTAAAAAATAAATGCCCCCGTTTTTTTACAATTTGTTAAAGTTCCCTCACGTTAGTTTTTCCATCTAGTGTTAGTTAAGTCTAATTTACTTTACATATTTACCCTTTATTTATTCCTGATGTAGTTTTAGTGGTAAACAAAGTTCATTCAACTCGGACTTGTATAGACTCGATTTCAGACTTAATAATATAAAACAATAAAAATAAAGAAAATATATACACAAGGTTTGTCACAATGTCGAGAGATTACTGAGACTCAGTATTCCACCAAACCTCATATCATGTGGTTCAAAAATCAATTCTTAGACAATTATAACTCTTGTTTATTGACTCTAATTCTTTGCCAGGGTAGATTTTAAAAATATTAACTGTAAATCACTAGCATGATGCATCAAAAGCACTTAGACCAAGCATACATCATCATACGACTTCACAACTAATTAAGAAAAATCATAAAACGATTAAATTAATGCAAAAAGTCATAAAAGAATTAAATATAATTACCACACGCATGAAATATGGCTTTCTTCGTCATCCCAGTGTTGGGGTTTAGCTCCTCATATTAATCACTTGCTCAAAATACATGTTTGTTGCTCAAAAGTTGATTAAAAGAGTGAAAGGTGTAAAACAGCTGATTTGCAACAACGTAAAAGTGTTACAGATCTCTGGTACAAAGAAGAACAATGATTAACTGTTGTATATAAATGTTACTGCTCTTCTGCTGTTGAACAACGACACTGTTCTGCGACTGTTTTTCGTGCGTTAATGTTCTTCGTGTTCTTGAGATGTGCAACAGCAGCAGCAGCAGCAGAAACAGAGTTTGATAAAACTCTGATTTCTTCTTCTCTGGCCCTCCTCAGGTCCCCAAACTCCATACCTCTTTTCCTTGACCTCACCACATGCTATATATACATCTCCGGGCAAAAATATCTAGATTAATCATTCCAATATTATCGCTTTTCCTCCACCACAAGTTTCGGGAATAATTCTCTCCAAATCTTTCTTTACGCGTCTTCTGGCGTATTTTACACTTTCCAAACTCTTCAAAGGATGTACTGATATCTAATAGAGCATCTTAGTTACTCATTTGGCCACGTAACTTCCATAAACAGAGAAACAAATCTCGGAAACTTTCTCCTTCTCTGTTTTTACGTAACTCACGTTACTCTCCTATTTCTTCGAAACCAAACTGCTTATCGTTCCTATCTTGTCGCAAAGTGTTGGTCTGAATTTATTCCCATGAAAAACTCCGGCTATTCCTCTCTCGAATCCTTCCCTGAAAACCCGAGAAACCCATCCTCCACTGTTTCAATCAAACTCGGTGATCCGGCCCTAGTTGATCAAATCTAATGGACCTATCCACCCTGTTTAACCTTAAGAAGTCTGTCCCAACCAATATTAACGATTGAGTCTCTTTAAATATTGCCGAAAAATCGAACCCTAAGTCTGAACTTTGCTGGACAAACTTTCCCGCCAAATTTGAGATTTGAATAGTTGAAGATGACCTCCCCTTATCTGTGGCTGGTCTCCCTTAAGCAATTGGGGTGTAGATAGCCATATGGTGTCCCTTAGTAACTGGGTGCCCCTTATCCAAACTCGAGGGTCCGTATAGCAGGTTCCTCCGGGTGCTTTTATCAACTTTTCGAGCCAAATTTCTCCGCACAAGTGTATTTCTCCAAAAACACCTACAAAGACATAAAATAACCAAATAAGCACAAAATCGAGCACTAACAATATATACAATTGGGATCAAAATAGACACATAAATGCGTCTATCAATTCCCACATTGATTTTATACATCATTTTTCAGGATTTTCAAGTCCGGTTCTGGATCGTTACACCGCTTTTAGGTTCGTTACCTCATTCCCCAAAAAGGGTTCATCATCTCAAGTGTTTTGGGGTTTTTGGTTGGAAGAAATCGACCGTCTACGACATATTTTTAGGTTCGTCGAGCCCGGTTCAGGATCGTGACAACGCTTTCAGGTTCTTCGAGCCCCGTTCAGGATCGTTAAACCATTTTCAGGATCGTCGGAACATTTACCCTCCCCTCCAAGGAGATGTAGTTCAGGGGTAAATAGGACTTTTAATCGGAAAGATAACTGCCACCTAGCACTTAACTGGATGGAATTTGCCTTTTGAATAAAATGGGGTACTTTAACAAATTTCAAAAAAACGGGGGCATTTTTTAGCGTAATGTGAAAAGTAGGGGTACTTTATCAAAAAGCCCTAGATTATTTTATATTATTCAATTGTTTCCGGTTAAGAAAAATTGTGTCAATTTATTTGGCTTCTGATTTGGTATCTTGTTTATTGTTAATCAAGTGTTTTTGCTTAACGAAATTCGGTGTAATTGCGGTGTTGTAATGTTTATATTTGTTTCAATTGCTTCCGGTTAAGAAAAACAACTGCAAGTCAATTTGTTTTGGTTTGTATCTATTGTTTTTGGCTTAACAAAATTACGGGGTCATTTGTTTAGTCCAATTGATTCCGGGTAGGAGAAACTAAGTTAATTATGATCTCAGTTAGACTTATGAATTGGAGGATTCGGTTATTCAAGTCTAATTGAATGCCTTGACAAGAAAAACTAGTTAACTAACCTAGTGTTTGTCTTGTCTAAAGGGAAAGGTCTAAGTTGTTTTCTGAATAATTAGAGCCCGATGAGAGAAATAAAGTTAATTCTGGTCTTTATTTTGGTCTTATAGAAACAAGCGATTGTACATACTAATCGGTTCAACAATAAAATTAAGTATCTTAGTCAATTTGTTGGACTATAAGGAAAATTACTTCTGTAAATTGTTTCCTTGATAACATATCGAAACTAAATTACTTTTGTAGTTTTGGTTTTAATATTAGTTATCTAAAATGGTATATGAAACCTTCGTGCTTAACTCTTATAGGTTGTACAACTCTTATAGATTTGTAAGATCATTTCAGTTTGTCCTTTATTTGCTCGAACCTTTGTTATTTTTGTGACAAAAAGGGGTACAAATATATGGAGTGAAAAAGCGGGGATACAACAACCACACCCAATATTTCGATTAGCAATCTGTATGGACTAACTCCAATATACTTTTAAGAGAATCAACTGGACAGTCAGACTCAATCTTACTAAAAGTATATCAAAGAGTTATATCTCTCTTTCTCGATTCAATACTTACTCAAGCAAATAGAAATCTGCGAGTCTAATTGAACACATGAGAAAACACTTGAACGGTACCAAAGACCAATGTTCAAGGATCAATCAATTTCAATCAACAACCAAAGGTTGGATTTCCCAATTGATTGATTCAAACGCATAACTTGTGATATTTCAATTATATAACAAAATATAATGCGGAAAAGAAATAACACATACACCAAAAGTTTTGTTAACGAGGAAACCGCAAATGCAGAAAAACCCCGGGACCTAATCTAGGTTGAACACACATTGTATTAAGCCGCTACAAACACTAGCCTACTACAAACTAACTTTGGTTTGGACTGTATTTGAACCCCAATCAATCTCACAGTGATCCAAGGTACAATTGCGCTCCTTACGTCTCTGATCCCAGTAGGATACTACGCACTTGATTGCCTTAGCTGATCTCACCCACAACTAAGAGTTGCTACGACCCAAAGTCGAAGACTTTGATAAACGAATCTGTATCACACAGAAAAGTATACTGTAATAGATAAATCCGTCTCCCACAGAAATACCAACGAGTTTTTGTTCCGTCTTTTGATGAATCAAGGTGAACATGAACCAATTGATAAACGATGAGACGAAGATGTTAGTGACTTCTTTTAATCTTACCTATCGGAGAAATCAATATCAAGCCAATCTTATGATTGTACTTAGTACGATAGAAACAACAGGATCAGATCACGCAACTACAAAGAAAATAGTTGGGTCTGGCTTCACAATCCCAATGAAGTCTTCAACTCGTTAACCTACAGGGTCTCGGTAGAAACCTAAGGTTAAAGGAGAATCGACTCTAGCTTATACAACTAGTATCACACAGGAGGTATGGGGATTAGGTTTCCCAGTTGCTAGAGTTCTCCTTTATATAACCTTTCAAATCAGGGTTTGGAATCTAAGTTACCTTGGTAAAAAAACATTCAATATTCATCGTTAGATGAAAACCTGATTATATTCAAGATAATATCTTTCAACCGTTTGATCGAAACTTAGCTTGTTACACACAAATGAAATGCACGTTTTAGGTTTGTGTAACCGTACACAAACATGTACATTTAGTTGGTTCAACAATAGTTAACCAAATGGTTAGGCATATGAGTATTTTCATATCAACCATATTCTTCTTTACCATAACTAGTTCAAATGAGTCAAATGAACTAGTTAGAGAGTTGTTAAATTGCTTAGATCTTATAGAAGTATACAATACACAATCGAAGCAAAGACGATTTGATTCACTCGAATCGATTCATAAACTTTATAACCACGGTTTGCAAATATGCATTCCTTAGTTTATATAAGTTTAAGTTCACGAATAATCGTTTTTAGAAAATAACCAACCTAAGTACGCGGACTGGTACGAGGACTTAAGTACCCGGAATAAGTTTGTTTTCAATTCACAAACTCCAGCAGATTTTCACGGGACGTGAACTTCCGATGATGCGCGTACTGGTACCCGGAATTTAGTTTCGGTTTTCCTGATCAGCAAAGTATGCATACTTTGGTTCAAGGAATAAGGACTTACACATGCATGAGTTATCACACAATGTTTATATCCAATAGTGGTTATATATTCTAAACTCTCATTTCAATCAATGAAACATTCTTAGAGGACGTTATATGGTTGTTATTCACAAACCATTTTTCGTCAAAGCATTTTTCAAGTAATTGAAACTTAATATGACTTTCGTCACTAGTAAAGATGAACTTGGCCAAAGCGCAAGCTTACCAACACATATTTTGAGAAATAGATAAGCAAGATAAACTCGGTTCGAAATAGAAAATGTGTATATTCATAGTCTATATATCAATACGACTTTTGTCTCAAGATATGAGATAGAGTAGATAGACTTTTGAGTGATAGATAAGTTCAAGTCTCCACATACCTTTTAGTCGATGAAGTTCCACCAGTTCCTTGAGTAGTTCTTCATCTTTGTATGGTGATCGCCATGGAGTCTAGAGCTCAACTACACTTTATATCCTAGTCCGAGACTTCACTACACCATTTTAAGGATTTAGCAACCCAGAGTAGCAACATCACTAGTGCCGTTGCGAAATTTCGGTTGCTAATTCCTGTTACTAATCTGTCACAACGGCAGGATTCTGTTGCTAATTTAGCAACCGCGACATTTCGGTTGCCAATAGCAACTGCTAAGTATTCATGCATGCGAAACACGTGTGTGGTCGGGAACACTTTGACATTGTTTTGGGCCCAAGTCAAAGTTTGGTCAAGTCTTCTTTTTTTTTTTCCACCCTTCGTACCTATATCTGCTTTTATCTTTCCTTCCTCGATTTTTCCGTATCGTCTTATCCCAAAAGTCATTCGAAGAGAATTCATTCTTCTTCTTCTTCTTCTTCTTCTTCCTATGCTGTCTTCTTTCTTTCTTTCTGTCGACTTCAATCTCAGAGATTTGAGGTTCTTTTGTGTGAGGGATTCATGAAAGCTTTGTATATTGATGAATCAAATAAGATGGTGCTACAGATAAAGTTGTTTGAGCACCGAGTGAAGCAAAAGTAATGCTGTTGTGAAATCGATCGTTAGAGTTTAATTTTGGAAGGAAGAATCAAGAGAAGTAGAGTGATATCGAGGAGTGGAGGATGGTGGTGATGATGATTCAAGTAGTTGATTCAGATTTGCAAGAAAAGGTATTTCAGAGAGAACAAAATTAGGGTTTCCTCAAATTGTTCATGTTTTTGTGTAATTGTTTGTTATTTGGTTGTTTATCTGGATGTGTTTTATGTTAATTGAAGATTTTGCTGAAATTCTAAGTGCAATTAAGTTCAGGTGAAGGATTAAAAAAAATTAGGTTTCTTGTTCTTCGTCAAATTAGAATTAGGGTTTTTGTGTTGAGAATTGCAGATGAAGTAAATAGTGGTGATTGTTTCTAATAGAGTTTGAAGTGAAGTACAAGGTTATAGGACTTAGAGATATTAATGATTGGAGAAGTGATGAAGCTATAGTTGTTGTGGTTGATATGAAAAAGGGATTAGACTCAGGTAAAAGGGGTTTATATGTGTTGAATGTTCATGAATCTGTGTAGTATTTGGCTGAAATACTCCTACAAATCCTATCGCCGACTGAATTATAGATGGGGTTGATAGCTCAACTTGATTTATCCTTTTTGTTTTTGTTTCGCAGGTCCAGAATTTGATAGAATACCGCTCCTTAATCAAGCGAATAGCAATGGACAACGTAGCATGGATCCTGATAACTTGGGAATTGGCGGCTAGGTTTGAGATGAGGGTAACTAACTCGACTGTTCATTTTTTCCGTATGCTAGAAGGTTTGTCTTCTACAACAAAATACAACTTTGTATTTGCCTCTTGACCCCTTAATTACAGCCTTTAATTGTAAGATTTTTTGGGCTCTATTGCATGAAATGATTTACACCTTCATTAATATTTCAGTGATGCAATGTTGGTGACAGTTGCCTATTTGTTGCATTTTCTTATTGTAGGATAAATTCCATGTGCTTTTAATGATGTTACTGCCATGTTCTGTCATCTACACCTATCTATGCCGCATGAACACAAACTTAAGAGCATGTGTTTTTTGTTAGAATTGTTAAGCTAATTAGTTAAACATGGTGAATACTTAAGAGCATGTGTTTTTTGTGTCTGTCACGTCTGTATGCCATTGTTATTTGGTACCCACCTGGAGTATTCATCTTTCCTGCAGTCTGAGGCTGATTTGCTTAGTAAATATCTTCGTGATAACAACGTTTCTGCAAAGGTGTGTATTTTGCTATCCTAGATCTTGCTAATCAAGTTGATTGCAAGTTCTTACTCTACATATGTAGAATTTGCTTACTTAACAATAACATGTATATGTTGATTGTTGCTCTGTAGAGCTACCATAGCGGTATCCTAGCAAAAGATAGAAGTCGAACTCGAGAGTTATTTTGTCGAATAAGATAAGAGTGGTAAGATGTACTTTCTAAATAGCTCATCCAAACTGTTATCATATATTAAGTATATTGTTGCATTATTGGGTCCTTGTGCAACTTTGCAGGATGCAGTCATGGCCTTTCAGAAGTATTTACTGTTGTTCTCGTTTCTTTTTTTTTTTCTTCCCGTATTTGAAGGTTGTTGCTACTGTTATATTTGGTATGTGGCTGAGTAAGAGTGACGCTGGAGCGGTATGATAAAATGCTTGCTATTCCATGAAACCTTATACACGTTTTTTTTCCTTTGCAGGTGTGGTTCATGAATCCTTATACACTTTATTTTCCTTTGCAGATGTGGTCACTGCAAAAGCCTTGCTATCACAAGTATATCTATGAAAAGGTTGCATCAGTATATAAACCTGGAAGGCGCTATCTCCATTTTTTTGTAAATGATGCAGCATTTATAATTTGATGTCATATGCTAGTCAATGAGAACTTTGCATGAGAAGGTACTTCAACTGTAAGAGTTTCTTTTTATTTAAAACATTTGATAAAATTCCCTTGGTGTGAAATTGAGTTTACAGCAAGTTATGTTGTATGTGTGATTCTTTTAATGGATTTCTTACTTTGTTGTGTGTATGGTGTGTGGAATACTTTCTAGATATGTAGTTTTGCTGGATTGGATTTCCATCTGAAACAGGGAAACTTAATTTTCTGAGCCGTGGCTTAAAATTTAAGTTGTAGCTTTATTTTTAGCCTCTTTTTTTCTGTTGCTAAAAAAATTCACAACGGCATGCATTGGTTGTGAATAAAAACTTTCGCATTTGCCGTTGCTGACCGATATTAGCAACAGAGCTTATGTCGTTGCTAAAATTTGCGACACCGTGTTTAGCAACGGCAAAAGTCAGTTGCGACCCCATTTAGCAACATCTATGGCAGGTTGCTAATACCTTAAAATGGTGTAGTGCTTAGCTATAAGTAGACTAGAAATCAAGACTTATAGTTTTGATCACTAACATTGACAAATATGCTTGAGATAGCAACGCATGCGAGTTCGACCGAGCAGTGCTCTAACATGGAGTAAACAAGTGATTTTTAATCATTAGGAAAGGACAATTGTGCTTAAACGTTATATCTAACGAAAGAGTAAAGCATAAACTAAGGGGGAGAAACATATTATCATGCTGTGTAGTATTTATGACTATAAAATGGGAATAACAAAGATTTGAAGACGAAGAAGAATTCTTATTAGTTTTCGTATCTTGTGGATTTAGTGCACAGGATCCAAATAGAATTGGTTTATATTTGATAGACTTGATTGATTAGTTATGTGAGATCGGCATCACTTTATAGTTTCTCTTTGAGATCTATACTGATTGATTGCAGATCTAAAGTGTTAGAGCACTTCTCGGTCGAACTCGCGAACGTTGTTATCTCAAGCTTGTTTGTCAAGTTTAGTTGTCAAAACTATAAGTCTTGATTTCTAGTCTACTTATAGCTAAGTCTTTGATTAAGATAGAAAGTGTAGCTGAGCATTAGACTTCACGGCGTTCATCGATTGAAGACGAAGAACTACTAAGGGGAGCTTGTGGAACATCATCAACAAAAGGTATGTGCAGACTTGAATTCATATATTAGTCAAAAGTCTATCTACTCTATCTCCTATTTGAGACAAAAGTCGTATATCTATATAGACTCCGATTATACACATTTGATATTTCGAGTTGAGTTTAACTCGCTTACATACTTCTCGAAATATATGTTAGTAATCTTTCGCTTTAACCAAGTTCATCTTATGTTCTTGACGAAAGTCAAAAGATGATCATGTAAAAATCGCCTTGTAACATCTTACATGATTTGTGTGAGACAATCATTTGATGTAGACTCGGAATGTTTTGTATTGATCATTCGGTCACTTGAAAATTGCTTTGAAACTAACAGTTTGTGAGAGACATCTATTGTTGTCTTCTAAGATGATTGAAATGGGAGTTTCAAATAAATAACCATGATTGGATATAACACAATATGCGTACTTGTATGCTAACTATTGCATGTTATTCCAAGTCTGGGAACCATAGTATGCATATACGTATGCGTACTGGTTGGTTTAATGAAAGTCCAGGAACTTAGTATGCATAACCATATGCATACTGGCGTAAAGTTCATGTCCGGAAATTCAATTGAGTTTGGAAGGTATACGTATCCGTTCGCATACTAGCGAACCCAAACTAAGTCCTGCTACTTAGGTATGCGTACCCATTTGCATAATTGAGTAGGTTATGTTCTAAAATCAGTTTGTTCATGAAATAATACTATATAATGAGGAATGCAATCTTTTGCAAACCGTCGCTATAATGTTCATGAATTGATTCGAGTGAATCAAAATCGATTTTGCTTCAATTGTGTCTTGTATACTTCTATGAGAATATAAACAATTGAACAACTCTAGAACTAGTTTCATTTGAGTCATTTGAACTAGTTATGGTTAAGATGAATATGGTTGATATGAAAGTGTTCATATGGATAACTACGGTTAACTATTGTTGAGCCAACAAGGTGTACACGTTTAGGTACGGTTACTCATATCTAAATGAAGTCACTTTTCATTTGTGTGTAACAAGCTAAGTTCGGTCTAACGGTTGAAAGATATTATCTTGAGTCTAATCAGGTTTTCATCTAATGGTGATATTGAATGCTTTGTTACCAAGGTAACATTGATTGCAAACCCTGATTTGAAGACTATATAAAGGAGATCTCTAGCAACTGGGAAACATAATCCCCACACCTCCTGTGTGATACTAGTTGCGACTAGAGTCGATTCTCCGTGAACCTTAGGTTTTTCCAAAACCCATTAGGTTAACGACTTGAAGACTTAATTGGGATTGTGAAGCCACACCCAACTATTTCTTTGTAGTTGCGAGTTCTGATCTTGCTGTTTTCTATCGTGATTGAGTAGTATCTTCTCTAAGATTTGCTCGAGATTTAATCTCTGATAGGGAAGATAAAAAGTATTCACAAACATCTTAGTCTCATCGTTTGTGATTCCACAATATCTTGTTTCTCTACCACACGATTAAGATTATTGTGAGGTGATTGATATTACTAGGCTGTTCTTCGGGAATATAAGTCTGTTGTATCAATTGGTTCTTGTTCACCTTGATTTATCAAAAGAAGAAACAAAACTCATAGGTATATATGTGGCAGACAGATTTATCTATTCAATAGACTTTTCTGTGTGAGACAGATTGGTTTATCAAGTCTTCAACTTTGGGTCGTAGCAACTCTTAGTTGTGGGTGAGATCAGCTAAGGGAATCAAGTGCACAGAATCCGGCGTGGTTCTAGAGGAGTAAGGAACGCAACTGTACCTTGATCAGTGTGAGATTGGTTAGGGCTCAACTACATTCCAGTCTGAAGTTAACTTGGAGTAGGCTAGTGTCTGTAGCGGCTTAATACAGTGTGGTGTCGAAATCTGGACTAGGTCCCGAGGTTTTTCTGCATTTGCGGTTTCCTCGTTAACAAAATTTCTGGTGTCTGTGTTATTTTTTTCCGCATTATATTTGTTCATATAATTGAAATATCACAGGTTGTGCGTAAGTTCAATCAATTGTGAATTCAACCTTTGGTTTTTGATTGAATTGATTTACACTTGGATATTGGTTTTTGATATCATACAAGTTATTTCTTATATTCAATTGGGCTCGCAAATTCCTATTTGTTTGATTGCAGATTGAATTGAGAAATATATATATAACTCTTGGATATACTTTTCTTAAGATTGAATCTGACTGTCTACTTGATTCTGTTGAAAGTATATATATTGGAGTTAGTCCATACAGATTGCTAAGCGAAATATTGGATGTGGTTGTTAGACCCCCGCTTTTTCAATTGGTATCAGAGCAGGAAAAAACGTTCAAGACCTCATAAATGTGTGTTTGTAGCAATCTGACTATATGGACGAGTTTATCTCTAATAATGTACCAATTCAGAAATTACCAGATGTTTCAAAGCTTAAATTCTCCTGAGAGAAATTCACATATAGGTCAATGTCTAAACATCCTCGTGATGTAGAAATTGTTGATAACTTGGAAACTCGGTTAGAAGAAGAGTTGGATGAACTTTCTGACGAAGGTAACTCAGATATTGATAGAGATGCTGATGAGGAAATATCAGAGTATGTTAAGTTGTTGAAACCAGTGGAAAAGTTGGCGACTTCTTCTATCACTTCTTTTCTAACCCATCTTTGTCGAGAAAACAAGAAATTGAGAAGATGTTACGCAGGTGTTTATGTTTCGAATTGTTCTAACGAATCGATCCTCAAGGATTCTGAAGAAAACCTACATATAAAGTCACTTGAATGTGATAATCTTTATCAAAATTACTTTTTGTTGGAAGAGAAACTTGCAGAATCTGAAGCAAGGATTAACTGCCAACAAGCAAGTTTTGATGATATAGAAAGCACTTATCTCGCTCGAGAAAAACGCCCCGAGGTTGATTTAACTGCTGTTCTTGATAAAATCAAGATGTTGGAAGATGACTTGAAAAAGTTCAATATTAGTTTAAGAAAATTAACCACAATGCTAGGATCAAGTAAAAATCATCATGATACACGAGGATTGGGCTATAAGGGAATAGATGCTCCAAGTATTAACAAAGAGGTAAAATTTGTCAAGGCTAGTGATTCTTCTCAACAAAAGGTTTTCACTGATGGCAAAAGTGAAATACCTTCACCGGTAGTTAAGGTTCGAAAGAGAAAATTATATCAACCTCCAAAGTCAGCACACAGAGATCGAGGTAAGAAGATTCCTTATGTTTGCCACTATTACGAAAATAAAGGTCACCTGGAAAGGAGATGTCGTTTCCGTATGAGGAATGAGAAACTTCATGATGTTCTTGTTTGGGCATCACAAGAAGTTGTGTAACTAAGATCATATGTTAAGACTAATCCCCTTAACGTTACAGGTTGTAACTGTCTAACCTTTAGGAAAAGGAATCAGTGTTGTGATAAACCTAGATTTTCCTATAAACGTCATAAGAAGCCTTTTAACAATCGTAATGATTATCAAAAGGATAACTTTGAAAGACGAATACAAGATCCGATGCTCCCAATTGGAGAAAAACTAACTTGCAAAAGAATAGTCAATACTATTCTCTTCAGAAATTTCCAGAAGAGAGTAATGGGAAGAAGGGTCAGGTTGTTTCTAAACACACTGAGAAGTGGATAAGAAAGTTAACGATGCTTTGAGTGTGAAAGGAATTATCTCCCAGAAAATTCCATGACTATGGAGAAGGCAATATCCATGACGTTGGAACTTAAAAAGTTCTTTGGAAAGATGAATTTGGATGTGAAAGGCTCTAAAAGCGATCTCTTTCATGATAATCCAAAAGTGAAACAGAATAAGCCAAAAAATATAGATGGTAAAAATTCCATAGTTATAGAAAAGTATGTTTCAGTCACTTGTGGAGAGCAAGACTTTGTTCACCTCAACAACTTGATTGTGTTGTAAGTGCATCATCACCAAGGAATGCCCTGTTATGTATACGGTGAGGGAAGCACGAGAATTGGGGAGCACAGATTATGTTTGGTAAGGCTGTAGAATTTGATTGGATTCCTCTAAAAAGACATGTCTATAAACTTGAAAAAAATTTATATTTTTATTATTTGCTTAGAGTACTTATAATGATCCATGTACCTTGCTCATCGTTCATTTGTACCTAACTTGATCTGTGTTTAAGGTTCTTAAATGTTTAGGTTTGAAAATATTAGTTCGGGATGTTTGGACTTCACGGTACACATACCAGGTATGCATACCATCATTTAAAATCAAAATCCAGGGATTTTAGTTCGCAAACCCATTTGCATACTGCTCCAGGTCATGAAAATTCGTTTGCAAACCGGTATTCATACTGGCATGTAGACGTCAATATTCGATAAACTTGTTTTGGCCGTAACTTCTTCGTCCGAAGTCAGAATAACCTCATTCTTTTTGCATTCTCTTACCCTTTGAATTCTCTTCAAAATAGTGATTAGAATTCCTGAATTTGGATGAGTTAAGATTGGTCTTTGTCCCGACTCTGGTTTTTGAGTGTTTTGCTCCGTTTCGTAGCACTTGTTCCACTTCTTGGACTTGGGCACTTGGATTCCTGGAGTACCTATCTTCTAAGCTCATTTGTAGTTTTTGGAAGATGATTTTTGCAGTATTAATCTTTATTGGTTTTATATATTGCAAAAATAATGTTATGGGATATGTGTGTTTACGTCCGTGAACTATGATTGTCCCATATATGTCAAAAGTTAAAGTCTATTGTGTCATTATGCAAATATTGATGGAAAATAAAATGAACTCTTGAATTGAAAAGATTAAGTCCATGATATCATTATGCAAATATTAATGAAATGTAAAATGAATCTTTGAATATTCCGCAGTATTGATCTTTTCCTGATCCACTTCTATTTGAAAGTACTGTGCGGCTCCATAAGTTCTCTTATGTTGAGCATTTATGATTAAATTAATCATGGGTTCTCTTGTGGATTAATTTAATTGAGTTTTCTGGATACAAATTCATGTTTCATGCAATTTGTTAATGTCCAAAGAAATTCTTCTTTTCTTGTAAAAATAAAGTCGCTTTTGTTGTTCTTTCGGGAATGACATTTTATAGGGGAGAGTTATTATTTGAACTTGTGCTTAATTTCCAAATATTTGTGGGGAGTGCGGATGTGGAATATTATAGGAGTTTTCTTGTATCTGTATTAACTCCTTGATGAATGCATTCAGTTTCAACTATATGATTGCATCTAAACAAAGTTGATATGTTCTCTTTTAGTCATGAGGAATCTCTATGAGAATTTCATTATGATCCCACTAGTTTTCGTACCTTTGTCAATTTATATTGACAAAAAGGGGGAGAATTAATGTGTAGTTCACACTACAAATACATATGGTTTACGGATCATTATGTATGGGGGAGTGGTTTTCATGTGAGATGAAGTATTGACTAAGGGGGAGTGATACATATCACTATAGTATTGTTGTCAAAGTTGTGATACAATTGGACTTTGATGTTGTGTAGTAATACTATGACACTGTATAACAATGATTGAGAGCTATTGTTTTCTCATTGTTATAGCTATGGATCTTCAACAACTATGATGCTGATTTGAACACGTTCAGAATCACTGGAGTACTTGGAAGTGACGAATATTTCGAGTAATATTGAAGAACCAAGGAAATCAAACATTTGGATGAAAAGCTACAAAGTTTATTTATTTTATAATTCATATATATTGATAGTTTTGTTACCAAAATTGACAAAGGGGAGATTGTTAGAGCACTACTCGGTCGATCTCGCAAGCGTTGCTATCTCAAGCTTGTTTGTCAAGTTTAGCTGACAAAAACTATAAGTCTTGATTTCTAGTCTACTTATAGCTAAGTCTCGGATTAGGAGAAAAAGTGTAGTTGAGCATTAGACTTCACGGCGTTCATCGATTGAAGACGAAGACTTGTGGAAATTCATCAACAAAGGTATGTGCAGACTTGAACTCATCTATCACTCAAAAGTCTATCTACTCTATCTCCTATTTGAGACAAAAGTCGCATAGCTATATAGACTTAAATTATACACATTTGATATTTCGAGCTGAGTTTAACTCGCTTACATATTTCTCGAAATATGTGTTGGTAAGCTTTCGCTTTAACCAAGTTCATCTTATATTCTTGGCGAAAGTCAAAAGATGATCATTTGAAAAGCACCTTGTAAAATCTTACATGATTTTTGTGAGACAGTCAGTTGATGTAGACTCAAAATGTTTCGTATTGATCATTCGATCACTTGAAAATTGCTTTGAAGCTAATAGTTTGTGTGAGACAACATTGCCGTCTTCTAAGAATGTTACAATGATTGAAATGGGAGTTTAGAACAAATAACCATGATTGGATATAGCACAATATGCATACTTGTATGCTAACTGTTGCATGTTATTCCAAGTCCAGGAACCATAGTATGCATACCCGTATGCGTAGTGGTTGGTTTAATGAAAGTCCGGGAACTTAGTATGCATACCCGTATGTGTACTGGAGTTCATGTCCAGAAATTCAACTGAGTTTGGAAGGTATGCATATCCATTTGCATACTGGAAAACCCAAACTAAGTCCGGCTACTTAGGTATGCGTACCCGTTTGCATAATTGAGTAGGTTATGTTTTAAAATCGGTTTGTTTATGAACTAATACCTTTATATAATAAGGAATGCAATCTTTTGCAAACCGTCGCTATAATGTTCATGAATTGATTCGAGTGAATCAAAATCGATTTTGCTTCAATTGTGTCTTGTATACTTCTATGAGAATATAAACAATTGAACAACTCTAGAACTAGTTTCATTTGAGTCATTTGAATTATTTATGGTTAAGATGAATATGGTTGATATGAAAGTGTTCATATGGCTAACTTCGGTAAACTATTGTTTAGCCAACAATGTGTACACGTTTAGGTACGGTTGCTCATATCTATATGAAGTCACTTTTCATTTGTGTGTAACAAGATAATTTCGATCTAACAGTTGAAAGATATTAGCTTGAGTCTAATCAGGTTTTCATCTAACGGTGATATTGAATGCTTTGCTACCAAGGTAATATTGATTGCAAACCCTGATTTGAAGACTATATAAAGGAGATCTCTAGCAACTGGGAAACCTAATCCCCACACCTCATGTTTGATACTTGTTGTGACTAAAGTCGATTCTCCTTTAACCTTCGGTTTTTCCAAAACCAGTAGGTTAACGACTTGAAGACTTCATTGGGATTGTGAAGCCAAACCCAACTATTTCTCTGTAGTCGCGTGTTCTGATCTTGCTGTTTTCTATCGTGATTGAGCACTATCTTCTCTAAGATTTGCTCGAGATTTAATCTCCGATAGGCAAGATAAAAAGTATTCACAAATATCTTCGTCTCATCGTCTATGATTCCACAATATCTTGTTTTGCTACCATACGATTAAGATTATTGTGAGGTGATTGATATTAGTAGGCTTTTCTTTGGGAATATAATTCCGGTGATAAATTGATTCATGTTCACCTTGATTTATCAAAAGAAGGAACGAAACTCATAGGTATATCACTGGGAGACAAATTTATCTCTTCAATAGACTTTTCTGTGTGAGACAAATTGGTTTATCAAGTCTTCGACTTTGGGTCGTAGCAAATCTTAGTTGTGGGTGAGATCAGCTAAAGGAATCAAATGCGCAGAATCCGGCGTGGTTCTAGAGGCGTAAGGAACGCGACCATACCTTGATGAGTGTGAGATTGGTTAGGGCTCAACTACATCCAGTCCGAAGCTAACTTGGAGTAGGCTAGTGTCTGTAGCGGCTTAATACAGTATGGTGTTCAAATATGGACTAGGCCCCGGGGTTTTTCTGCATTTGCGGTTTCCTCGTTAACAAAATTTCTGGTGTCTGTGTTATTTCTTTTCCGCATTATATTTGTTTATATAATTGAAATATCACAGGTTGTGCGTAAGTTCAATCAATTGTGAATCCAACCTTTGGTTGTTGATTAAGTTGATTGACACTTGGATATTGGTTTTTGATACCGTCCAAGTTATTTCTTATATTCAGTGGACTCGCAAATTCCTATTTGTTTGATTGCAGATTGAATTGAGAAATAGAGATATAACTCTTGGATATGCTTTTCTTAAGATTGAGTCTGGCTGTCTAGTTGATTATCTTGAAAGTATATTGGAGTTAGTCCATACAGATTACTAATCGAAATATTGGGTGTGGTTGTTAGACCCCCGCTTTTTCATAAAGATTTTGATTATTTCTGTAGTCATTATTTAGATTGATCTAACCAGACAAAAGAGTTTATTAGATTAAATATAAGAGCATTTGTCAACAACTCACGTATCTTCTAGCAAGATTGATTAGAGTGGTTACCGAATAGATTATTCCTTTGCTCCTTTGGAATACGATCCGAGGACTTGATATTAACGTGCGTGACTCTAGAGGTCGAAGAAGGAGGCACACTGGGGGAACTAAGTAGCTAGGGATAGTCTGCTTGGTCTCAACTATACGAAGTTGGTATTTTATTTTGTATAGCGGCTTAATTCTGAGAGTATTCAAAATTGGACTAGGTCCCGGGGTTTTTCTGCATTTGCGGTTTTCCTTGTTAATAAAATCTTGTTGTGTCTTTTACTTTGTTTTCCGATTATAATTGTTATTATAATTAAATAAAATACACAAGTACGTTAACTCCGTAATACTTGATATTGATCCTATAGAGTTTCGTTTATTACCAAACCTAATCAAGTACACACTTTTTGTTGTATTGTGTCGATCTCGTATCCATAGACGATCACACGAAGTGTGAACCGAATTGTTGTACTGTCTCAAATCTGTCCATAGATGATCACATTCGGTAGAGGACCTATAGATCGGAAAATAAAATATTATGGTGTATTTGGGTACCCTTGTTTTCTCAGACTTAGCACCGGAGGATTACCACTAGTAACTACCTATCTCAGCTAGTGTTGTAACACAATATCACGTAAAGGGTTTGTCTTCATAAAGTCAATATGACAATTAACCTTCAAGTTAAGGGTCCCTGGTCGAAAACGCTTATGAAATCTTCTCTTTTATGTATTTTACTTATTTTTTAACCTAGTAGTGAGTTTATCTCTACTTAGTTGTAGTGGTTGGATTTTAATCAACTACATTATTGTTTCTTGAAATACTGAGACATTTGTATGTGTTTTTCAGTTACCCTTACGAATGTACTCATCAGTAGCATTCGCTGGACACCTATAACATAGAATCCTAAAGACTGCAATTTTTGTTTTGTTCATATCATCTGGTTTAGCAAAGAAAGCCAAGAGATGATTATTGCCATACTTGATGAGGTAAGTTGTGCATTAGGCATATCCATGAAAGGAAGCTAAACCACGGTATTCAAGTTAGGGGAGCTTGCACAAGCCACCTGCATCACAAGACAATTCAATACAAGTACGACATGAGCCTGATTGTTGCTGTGGTGCATATTAATTAACTAGTTATATCATGCACGCTAGATTATTTGGAAGTTAAGGGCCTAAGTATCGTAATTTAACTCAAGATGGTTTCATTTTGGTGGGAAACAACCCAAAGATCCAGACATGTTGATCTATAGATACTACACGGTCGCCAGAATTTAACAAAATTTTATCGTTTAGGACCTCAAAAAGTCTTTTGTGCTATTTTAGGAAAATTTTGGCGAAGTAAGGAAGCTGAGAACAGGCTTGTATTGTCCTATGTGCAAATCCAAGGAACACATTATGCCTAGACAAGACTTGGAAGCTGGCGAATGCAAGAATGCATCGGCATTAGCCTTTATGGCTTTAAACCCTTCGCAAAACAAGGGTAAAGTTGGATGATATGGAAGCTATATCTGAGACATCATGCTTGCGAAACATGTTTGCAAAGGCAAATAAACGTGCATTTGCCTGGTGATTCTTGAATTTTAAAGGCCCTGTCACTGCATTAGGAGAGACACATAGGGGAGTTTCGCCATATGCGATTGGGCGTCGTAAGCGAAATTTTCCGGTCCGTTACAGTTAGTATCATGACTATATCCTTAAATATGTTGTGCATTATACTCAGTTTAATAATGCGTGGGTGGGCCCGTATGAGGACTCCAAAGAGAGAATTGGTGCGAAGCATGATGGGTGTCCGCTTCACATTAAATTAAATTTGGGTTATACCTAATAAAGCACTACAATAATCTTTTGAACCTAATAACGATCCATGCAGAATCAATGTCGGAAATCTTGATCCGAGTATAGAGATCAAAATAGTTGTTCTTCAGCTTTTGATGGTAAAATCCCCGGCTTCAAAAAGTCCATCAAGTTGTGAGTATCTGTTTTAGCTTTGGAGGGATAAGTTTGATGGCTACATGTTGTAACGCCAATATATTGTTTTTATCTTGTCTATCCTCATATGACTCATCATTCAATTATTAAGATAACTGTGAATACTTTTGTTAATCTTAATTGTACCCTCTCCTCATCGTAAGAAGCTAATGTGGAACCCATTGATCAGAAATTAAATTGAATTGAGATAATTGAGAAATTTATTTTTAAAAAAGGTAGAAATTTACGAAAAATTTGTGTAGGTTGTATAAGTTAGTTGTGCTGTGTAAAAATGAGTTATATAGGATTCAGTGATTTAGCAGTTATTCAACAGGTAATAAAAAGTAGCTGTTAGGCGGTATAATGTGTGTTGAGAGGCAAAGACTGTGCCGCCGAGTGATAAAACTTTTTCTCGGTCGGCTTAGTATCTACCACGCCGCTAATCATACACGGCTTTATGGTTTTTTACATGGTCGAAAACTTTATATGCCAATCCGAATGGCTTGTCAAAATGGAAAATATTTGGCTAAGTTTCTAAATTTTAACCTTCAAACAGTTCAACTTGAGCTCAATCAGTGGGGGCTCAATTTGTCTCAAGGTTCACCAAATTAGTACTTAAGTACAGTAGTCAGTAAGTAGTACACTACCTCTGCTCTAGTCCTCTCTTTTCCTCCCAATTTCATAACCGTTGCCTGAGAAAGCGCGGGAAATTCGGACTATCAATGGCAGAAAATGGTATCTTTCCAATTCCTCCTCAGTTCTTTCCAGCCAACAGATTATATCTTTCTTTCTTCTTCAATTTGATAGTCTTTTGCTTATTTATTTTTTCTGTTGGTTTTTGTAACCCTAACCCCATTTTTCTGCAAACCCTAATTTTAGAACAATGGCTAGTGATAAAATCCATAAGCCTCTATATCCAGAAGTAACTCAATCAAACCCTGAATCCATCCCTAAGTACCACTCAAATGATTCAAAACCATCATCATCATCAAACTTGTATCCAACAATAGTTGTTGAAGAATATGTTGAAAATCTCTTCCCACATTGCGAAGAACCTCTTCATAATCCCAATTCTAATCCACCACCAACAGCTCCAACAGAACCAATCGAAGAAATTATACTTACAATCCCTGGTGCAATTGCTCATTTGATAGATAAAAAATATAGTGTTGAATTAGCATCTGGTGATTTATCGATTCTTAGGCTTCGTCAAGGTATTCACGTTGTAGCTGTTCTTGCTCGTATTGGTGATGAGATCCAATGGCCTCTTGGAAAAGATGAAGCCGCTGTTAAATTAGATGAATCACATTACTTTTTCTCGCTTCGTGTTCCGCCTACAGATGATTGGGATTCTAGTGATGACGACGAGGATCATCATAAAGGAAATGAGTCTGAGAGTATATTGAATTATGGTGTAACATTTGCATCAAAAGGACAAGAATATTTGCTGAAGGAATTTGATAAGATTTTGGAGACTTATATTAGTTTTTCTGTTCAGAAGGTATCAAAGAAATCTGAGGTATTGGATGGATTGATGGCTAAGGAGACATCGCCAGCGGAGTTAACTCCAGAGAAGCAGAAGGATATGGAGAAATTGGCTGCGGCTTATTGGACGACGTTGGCTCCAAACGTAGAGGAATATAGTGGGTTTGTTGCTAAGGCCATTGCAGTAGGATCTGGTCAGGTGATTAAGGGAATACTGTGGTGTGGGGATGTTACAATTGATAGGTTGAAATGGGGAAATGAATTTTTGCTTAAGAGGATGGCTCCCTGTGCTGAACAATCAGAAGTTAGCCCTGAAGTAATGAAGAGAATAAAAAGGTTTTTACTTCCAACATGAATTCTGTAGTCTTATGAATTTGCTGTTTTCAGTTCCTTCTTTTGGATTAAAATTTAGGCGGATTAAATATCTGCTGTTAAAGGTATCCATGTGTCATAACCTTTGTCATTATGATGATTCCCTTAGGGTTAAGAGAATCACCAAGATGTCAGAGAAAGTGGCAACTGGAATACTTTGTGGGGTTTTGAAGGTCTCAGGATACTTCTCGAGTTCAGTTGTGAACTCCAAAGTGGGAAAGAAATTCTTCAGTATGCTCCCGGGGGAAGTCGTTCTTGCTTCCCTGGATGGATTAGGTATGTTAATCATATTGCCTGATTGACTATTGCAGCATATTGTCTTCTTGCTTTATGGTGTAGTTTGAGATCATATCCTTACAATTTACACAATCTCTTCGCTAACGGCTTAATATTGCTTGAGTATGTGTTGCAATCACAATGTTTTTTTTTTTTTTTTTACTTTAAGGAGTTAAGATTATTTTGCTCATTTGTTATTATGCATATCAGGCAATTCATTATTTCGGTAATTAGCTGTTACTTTCTTTACTTAAGTGTATTCCATATCATGTGTACATTGTTTTGGAGGTACTGTGTGTTCATTGGTCGAGGATGGCAATTGAAATTTCTATTTTCCCTTAGCTCGGTTTGGTAACTCCTGAGGGGTTGGGAAGGCTGAAGGTCCCCGCACATTACAGTCACTTAGGGAAGAAAATCCGCAGCATTAGCATTACCTGCTATTCTATGTTTAGTCTTAACCATCATTCAGTACAGATGGAGGGGGCTTCATGTTGTTGGATATGTGCAGGCACTTCAGTAGTGGGGAGTCTTAACTTGTTCAACAGGCTAGAATTATACAACAGAAATATTCATCTGTTGTGAACTTGTCTGGCCTGATCCCCGATACTTAGATGTTCGAAACTTTGTTCCGTAACTCTTTTTCTGTGTTGGGGTAATAAATTGTGTTGACTACACGAAACTAGTAGATTTGGTTCCCCTTCGGCATTATCTTTGTTATTTCCAAACCTTTCTTTTCGTATTACTTGGTATAGAATATGATTTCTCGGTCGACAGTATTGAAGGTATCTTTCTTTGCTGGTTAACAGGGAGGGTTTGTGATGCTTTTGAAGTAGCTGGAAAGAATGTCATGTCAACATCATCCACCGTCACAACAGGACTTGTTTCACACAGGTAATTATCATGTCTACCCTTGAGACCATTCTTTGAAATTACCTTTTAGTTTAATGCTTGCTCTGTCTCCTACTACGGATTCATTGTTATCCAGTCTTTTGGAGGACTAAACATCTGAATCCTTGCATTATTTGTTTTTTCTTTAAATTCTTAGTAATTGTAATCTGTGCCTGAAATTTGCTAATGCCCCTACTATCCCTGATCGACCCTGCACCAGTATTCTTGTGTATAAAGATGTTCAAAAATAGTCCCGACATACTCAAATGTAGGTATTTCCATATTTGCATCAGGTTGAGACAACAAGCCTCTGACAGTGAGGTTAAGTCAGTTTTAACCAGATATACTAAGTCAAAGAAAAGGTGGTTTACCTAATTGCACACATACATGTTCAACCTTAACTGTCTGTATCTGAACATTAGTACACTATATATCTTGTTTCTTTAGTTTTCTTCTAGTAACCAGTTTTACCAGAACCTGAAGAAAAAAAAGATGAATGCGAAGATGGTCGATGTTATGAATGGTAAAGGCGCTAATAAGCTATCTGATTGCAGGTATGGAGAAAAAGCAGCAGAGGTAACGAATGAAGGGCTAGACGCTGCAGGGCATGCTGCTGGAGCCGCATGGGCTGTTCTGAAGATACGTAAAGCGCTCAACCCTAAGAGTGCAATCAAACCCACTACCCTTGGGAAGTCAGCTTTTAAGTCCGCAGCTGAAGATTTTAAGTCTAAGTACAAAAAGTAGCCTATATGGATCTCAATCTGAATCCCCATATTCTTACATGAAGCAAGGTTCCAGCAACGAGGTATGCATTTCATTTGTTCATTTTTCCACAAATTCTGTAATATACTAAGCTCTATTTGAGCATACCTAGATACATATTAACTAGATCAGACATAGACACATCTCCTCAGGTGTTGCTTAATTACAGGACCTTGTGAATATAACTTGTATTATGCTAATTACATTTAGTCGCAGCATATAAAAATAAATCTTCTTATATATGGATTGTTACATTTCTTCTTTTGGAGTTTTCCGACTTTACAGTGGATATCTCAGACTCAGTATGTGATCTTTTCCTAGTTCCAGCAAAATGTTGTATAAGTCGAAAGATCACTCCAGTGAGAGACTAAAAGTAACCATATTATGAATCTTGCCCCAACCCATGAATGTGCTTGTCCTTGTATTTTGTTGGGTTTTAGGCTTTATTCAAAAAGTTAAGAGATAAAGAGATAGGATTGTCCTAACATGAAGCATGTCCAGCACTGAAACTGAAAAACTTTGATGGTTTTATAATACTTTAATGCTTTTGTTTTGGTTGCTGATTCCACATTGCAACCAAAGAATTGATAAGTGGTAGACTGCTGGCGGTTGATAGTGGTCTGATGTGAGCTAGAGCTAGTACTGTACTGTTTGATAAAGATTGGTCAGGGTTCTTCTATATGTATGATGAAGTGTAGTCCTGTAAACATACTTAAACAATAAGTCTAGATGGATCTTTTTTGTTAGAGAAATGAAAAGAAACAAAAAGGGAATAAAGTTTATGATAAGTAATAGATGTATTAGTTTATCATTTAAACATACTTTGTTTGTTTAAGTCATCACCGCCCACTAAATTTCAACCTAGAATGATTGTACTGGTTCATGTACACGCCTCAAAAGATATATGTTCAGAGCAATTGAGACTGATTTTCTCTCACAAAATCTAACTGGTAATAATCTTAATGATCCAAAAGTCACTCACTTATCATCTCATACCTAGACTGCCCTCTCTTCGAAATTTACTCAAATTCATTTGCTTTTGCCAAAGGAACGAAGTCTTTAACAAACTGTCAACAACAATAAATACTAACATCCAACTCTTTCGGTCTTGAAACATCAACTCGGTCTTGAACATCAACTCAAGTGAAGTCTCTTTTTAATAGTGTGAAAATGTGCTTGCTTGAATATATACTATTCCAAGAGACCACACATATCTGTTAATTAAGGCTGTAATCCAATCCCATCCCAACAGCTAATGCAAAATTTTGCTTTAGAATTACCCAAAGAAGAAAGTGATATTGTTCCCTTTAGTGTCTTTTGCCTTAAAAGTTAAAACTATTACATGGTTTCTGCTTGAAGGCTTATTAGGTAAAATTCCTTATCTTTTTTCTGTCTAAAGAGAAAATTCTATATGCACAACTAGATGGTCCAAATCAAATCTTTCATCAACAACAATCTAACAAAGTGATAAAAAAACGAGAGTGATATATACGGATTAGATTAGGAGAAAACAATGACCCCCACTTTTGACAAGACATACACTAATAACGATTCGTCGGTTTCAGAAGAGTGACCAATCCACTATCACATCAACAACCACTTTCAAGTTCACCATAAACCAACTTCATCACCACACCACCAAAGAATCCTTTTATTTAGATATCTCCCTCTACTCATCAAGCAGGAAAAAAGATATTTAAAAAAAAAGAAGAGAAACAAGTAGTAGAATAGTTAGTTTAATGGTAGTGAGTGATCATAAGGATATTCAATGGAGAGAAGCAATTCAATGAGTACTTCTGAATCGCCGCCAACAACACCTTCGACTCCTATTCCATTACGTCTAAGAAGAGTGCTCAGAGGGTTGTGTAATGGTTCCGATGAGAACAGTTCTATTCATCCTCGAAGACGACGTACTAATGGCGGAGGAGGAGAACATGGTGCTAAAGATGAAGAAGATAATACAAATGGTGATCAGTTTCAGTTTGGAACAAATTATAATACACATTGCCTTTCTTCTTATTACAGTGTCTTCGTTGCTCGACTTGCCATCATGGTAAGCATACAAGTACTCAGTTACTAATCAAACTTTGTTTTTGATAATTTAGCAAGCCATACATAGCCATGATGCATCACTTGATCTTCAATGGCAACTGCAAAATGAAACTAGCTAAGAAAACAAATTACAAACTCGAATTTTTCAGATTTTCAAAAGTGCAGTCAGAATTTGGTCATACAATATTGACCCAAGTCGTTGTATCTGGGGGCCAGACACGTGTTTCACTGTTCTGCTGCTTCTCAAACAAAATAAAATTACCGCGACATAGCGAATTACTATTATTCTTTCTTTCCACTATTGTTAAAGATTTAAGTCCGGTCTTTGATGCGATTTTTATCACTATTGTTATAGATTCTTTAATCAACTATCATCATTATTGGCCAACCATGATCATTATTAGGGTTCTTATGTCAAATCCGTCTATTCAGTTTTTATTCGACAAAAATTCTCCCCATTTTCAAAAATTCCAAATTTCAAAGATGATGATGTTGCTGATTGAGCTGAAACTTGTACCACTACCAGGTAAGATATTTGGAAAACCCATTTTAGATTTTTTATTTATAAGTAATAGGAGATTAAGAAGTAAGGGTTTTTGTATTGAAGCGTAAAATCAAGTAGTTATTAGGTTTTCATTTTGTAGAAGATCCTACTATGTCTTTCCGTTGGAAAAATAAATAGTGAAGAAAAGAATGCCATGTTTCATCCTGCATTGTTATATACATCAATGGGTAGCTTTTATGCTTACCACTTACATTCTTAGAACACTCCTAATTACATTCTTAATGCAGGTGATGCTAGCAATTTTAATTGGGATGTTAACCGTATTAACATGGCACTTTACAAGGGTGTACACAACAAAATCAATAAACAGCTTAGCATTTGGTCTCCGTTACGAACTTCTACAGCGTCCAATATTACGGATGTGGAACATCTTGAATTCAACTGTAGAAATAACAATGGCGCAGGTTAAGCTTTCTGAATACGTTATTCGAAGATACGATGGGCCAACTACCCAGGGACCGAAAGTTGAGGTCAGTTATAGATACATTCTACTTTTGCTGTTTCCATTTATCTAATTTAGGACTATTGTTTATTCCTTGGTGCTTCTTTGATTTATGCAATGCTGATTGGTGGCAGCTTTATGAAGTAATGAAGAATGTAACATGGGCACTCTTTGCAAGTCGAAGGGCTCTTAATGCGATAACTATCAGTTACAAGAATGGGTTCGTCCAGGCTTTTCATAGAGATCACAAGACTAATAACACATTCTATATCTACTCCGAACTCGTTAACTCTTCGGCTGCAGGAACCCACAGTACTGGTGTGCAGTCAACATATCCAGGTTGGAATAATCAATCCCTACATGGTAATCTCTCAGCTATTTGGTACCGTGAAGCAGTAGATCAAATAACTGGCGAGACAAAAGGGAAGCCGAAACGGGTTCCGCCAGATGGCTTAATTGATATAGCCGGTCCATCAGAAGTTGCAGATGGTGCACCTTCATGGCATGTAAAAGTAAGCAAATTCACTGATTCACCACTGTTATCAGCAGCATTACCGGTTCGAGACTCTCCAAATGGAAGTATAGTGGCGGTTGTGGGTGTTACTACAGCATTATACAGTGTGGGTCAGCTAATGAGGGAACTGGTAGACTACCACAGTGGATACATGTACTTGACTTCTCAGGAGGGCTATCTACTTGCAACATCTACAGATGCCCCACTTTTGAGGAATTTGTCGGGAGGTCCTGCACTTATGTTGCCATCTGATTCAGAAGATCACGTAATAAAAATGGGTGCCAAGTGGTTGGGGAAAGCTTACGGCAGCAAGTTGCGTCCTAATCACGAGGTTCATGCTGAGAACGTTAAGCTTGGACACCAGCAGTACTACATCGATTCCTTCTTCCTTAATCTTAAGAGACTTCCACTGGTAAGAAATAACTACAATATAGAATGTTTATTTGTCTCGTCTTACTTTTTCCCTTTTTGTCAGAAATGAATGAGAACAGCTGCATTGTGTTTTAGTTGGCCAATGAACAAATCATATACTACTTGATTCAACCAAAAGATTTTAGAAGTTTATCACATTCGACAAAGAAATTCATTCACTTTTAGTTGTCTGTAATAGCTCTTCGAAAGCTAGACCAAATTCATAGATGTCACACCCACTCTTACGTTTTTCCGTGCTTCAAATCATGTCCAAAGAGAGATATTGAATTGTGTTATTAAACAGCCTTTATAAAGATGATGTGATGGCTAATACCTCGTACAGGTGGGTGTTATTATCATTCCGAGGAGATATGTTATGGGAAAGGTAGACCAGAGAGCGTTTGAGACATTGGTCATACTAATATCGGCATCTGTTTGTATACTATTCATCGGCTGTCTCTGTATTTTGATATTGACCAGTGGAGTCTCAAAGGAAATGAAACTGAGAGCAGAACTGATAAGCCATCTCGATGCAAGAAGACGTGCAGAGGCATCAAGCAACTATAAAAGCCAGTTCCTGGCAAACATGAGGTGAGTCTGTGGATGTTTTTTACTGTACATTGCTTTGCACTTTTGTTAGTTAATATGACAAAGTTTGGTGATGTTACCTGTTATGTCTTATAAGTTGAGGTGTCTTCTTTCTTTCTGGTCAGTCAATTCCATTATTTTGGTGCTTTTCGCTCTATTAAGACTTAGCTGACTATTTCTGAATCTGGTATACCGCTTTTTATAGTTGCGGTAAGTAAAATTTCTTCTTCTAATATAATGCAGTCATGAGCTACGGACACCTATGGCTGCAGTTATAGGACTGCTGGATATTCTGATATGTGATGATTGTCTAACAAACGAACAATACTCAACGGTAACTCAGATTCGTAAATGCTCTACTGCTCTTCTTCGGCTTCTCAATAACATTTTGGACCTCAGCAAGGTGAGACAACCATAGAAATTTTTAAGTTTCCACTTTATATGCAACAATGACCCACTCGAAGCCCTTCACTTGTATTCAGAAAAAAAAAAAAAAAAAGATCCCTGATTGTTATCATCAGTTTACTTGTACAACATACATAAAGAACAGAAACATAACATTATTACACATTAACGAATAATGAGCAGAAAGCACTCTGAGGCTGATAGAAGAAGCAAGCAACTATTTTGACCAGTTATTATCTCATTTTTGAAGGTTGAATCTGGAAAACTCGTACTTGAAGAAGCTGAGTTTGACTTGGGACGGGAACTCGAAGGACTAGTGGATATGTTTTCTGTGCAATGCATCAACCACAATGTTGAGACTGTTCTAGATCTCTCTGGTAAGTACCTATCTTGTCGTTTGAATATTTCAATATATATAGAATTGAGTGGAAACAAAAATGGTACTAAGAATTATCTTATCTGATTATTTGTTTCAAATGTGTTGTGCGTCTACTTTCGCAGATGATATGCCAAAGCTAGTTCTTGGAGACTCTGCCAGATTGGTTCAAATATTTGTAAATCTCATCAGCAACTCTATCAAGTTTACATCATGTAAGCCCCACCACTTCATTGCAACTTTTAATTAAAAATCGAATTGTTGCAGACTGTATCTCCCTTTACGTTGCTCACTTCAATATATAAACTATAAAGAAAAACTTAATGTAAAAACTAAAAAGAAAAATTACTAATTGTGCTCATCTCCACCAGTTATATAAGTACAGTGGTATTTGAGCATGATCAAGTAAGTTTTTGGTATCTAATTTATGAATTCCTTACAGCTGGTCATATTGTTCTGCGGGGATGGTGTGAGAGCTCTGAAACTGGCACAAATGCCTTGACATTATCCACTTACCGGAAATCTACACCTAAAATCAAGTCAAACGGAAACCATGAAAAGAGACCCTTCAAAAAGGATAACAAAATTGTTCTTTGGTTCGAAGTTGATGACACTGGCTGTGGTATTGAACTTACTTCATTCTGATTAGTGATTTGAGAATTAAGGCACTAGTGCTACGTTAACGTTGGCTTCTATTTTCATGTAGGGATTGATCCAATCAAATGGGAATCTGTATTTGAAAGTTTCGAACAAGCAGACCCTTCAACAACACGAACGTAAGCAGTTTACCGTCCCTTGTGTACTTAATCATGAAATATTATGTGATACCTCCAAGTCACTCAGCTTTAATGTACATATAGATATTTCACATCCTCATCATACGATTCATACCACACCATTCAATCAATGGCGACCTACTGGATTTGGCTGGATAGGTGTATCTGATGTTCGACTTTTGAATACCGGATAATTACCTCTGTTATCCAGTATTCAATCGCCCACCTCTATTATCCGGTATTCAATCACCCACCCACTTGGATGTGTAAATTGGAAAGTAGCATAAGGGCTTAGAATTGAATCTTGGTTTACTGGGAATAAAATGTGTTAAAATTTGGCATTGGAGCTTTAAGACTGGCTGAGGTAAAAGTAAATGGTCTCAGAAAATTATCTCTCAGGCAATGCTTACATTATCTTCTTTTGACTGATCATTTACACCGAGTCTGAGCAATAGTTGTTGCTAGATACTGTTGTTAATCGAGATTCCATGTCATATTAGCGTACTTTCATTTGATACACAATTATGCATAAAGTTCCAATGTCCTCGAATATTTGCTAACTGCAGGCATGGTGGAACTGGACTTGGCCTGTGCATAGTTCGCACTTTGGTGAGTTGAACCTTCTTAACTGCTATTTTCTTCCAGTTGTTGTGTTTGTTTGCTCTCTAGCTTATAGATTAATTGGTTTGATAGGTTCATAAAATGGGTGGAGATATCAAAGTTGTGAAGAAGAATGGTCAGGGAACCCTGATGCAACTATCCTTGAAGCTCAGTACACCTTTTGATTGCTCGGGGAAATATGCTCAAATAAAATTTCGCAACCATAATATTATAGTAAGTAAATATACATCTATCGTTTTCTCTTTTATTTTATTTTTAAGTGTTAGGTTAAAATTGAATGATACTCAGCTCTTTAACCATCAATACTTAGCCCTAAACATGATATCAAATTAACCGGATCCTGAAAATAGTTTGATTTTTGTTAGAGGGAGAGCAAAACTAGATTCAGGGAGTGTAAAAATTGTGGTTGACTCACTAACATGGACCCGATTTAATAAATTTATGTGAGTTGGACAAAGTTAACCCTGTCCCTTACCAGTTACAATCGTTGGCAATTTCATTAATGAGAACAAATGTTGTTCTTAGTTCTCTCACAGAAATACTTCTCAATGTTTTGTTTTTTCATTTAAAACAAATAATTGTCAAAACAAAAAATAAAGGTGTTTTTGCTCGATCAATTAAAGATTTGTTTGTCTGTTATTATAAACAATTTTCAATTCTTTTTTTATTTTATTTTCTGGTGATTTCAATCACAATACCAATCCTAAACTCAATTCAGAGAAGACTACTGAAAATATTGGATGTGGTGAATCAAATCAAACGGGACATAAACTGTGTCCGGTTCATCATTTTGATCAAGAAATATAAACCCATGAAATTGCATCGCTGATAGAGAAAATGTCAAAAACGAATAAGATGAATCAGACACTCTTCCCCGCAAATCTGATTAAATGTTCACTAGTTTGTATGACTTGTGGACTGTTAACGCCTTAGTTCATATCAAAGATTGAAGAAGAAAAATTTAGGTTTAGAAGAACGCAATTGGTGCTAATGGTGGAAAGTGGAAAGATCGCATGGGTAGAACACAAGTTGGCGATGAGAGGGTTAAGTGATACGGGTAACTTCGTCCGAGTCATGCATATATATTACTCAAATCTTTTTTTGCTTTTTTTTGCTCTCCCTCCAACAAAAATCAATAGTTTTGACCATGGTATTGAATTAAACAGAATCACAAACAGTATATACGGCTTCATAAACAACACATAAAACATTGTTATGGAGAAGAAAAGGAAGCTAACTTATTTGGCTCCTGACTTGGACTTCTACTTCTACTTTCTCATGATTATGGATAAACTTATTCTCTCTTTATTGCAACATGATAGAAGAGAATCTTGTCATGCTTGCCACTTGTCATTCTAACCTTCCATTATGAATTCGAGTGACGCAATTCATGGTGACATTGGATAGTTCACTAGTTATTAGCTTTAAATTAACAAAACTAGTCATAAAGACCCAAGGTGACCAAATTTGTGGTACAAAAACCCCACTCAAAATGTTGGGATTCATTAAAACTCCATCTTAAACTAAATTGATACAAAAACTCCAAATTTAAAAGAGTTGATACAAAAACCCCAAATTTCAAAAATGGTTTCATCAAAATCTTTGGGATTTTTGTGTTACTTTTGTTTTTTAGGGGTTTTGTGCTACTTTTCTTTTGACGGGTTTTTTGTGGATGGATAGTGACACCTTTGGGGTTATAACTCGCGGACCGTTAAATTAATCTAGTCTTTAGTGCATGATTTACCATAAGCGAACATTATAATGGTTCACTACTAATCTGGCTTAACTTAATCAAATTCGGGATTAGCTTAGAGTAATTTAGATTTGTTGTTCAAATAAAAAAGCCACCAAAAATATCTTATTCGGTTAGTTGTTGGTTTCTAGCATTATTTTCTTTTGGGAAGCATCCAACTGCAGATGTTTGAAGTGGCATTTCGGAATTTTGTACTCATATGTTTAATATATTAGCCAATTTGTCAATCTGAATGCCTTCCCTAAGTAACTTTACGTAAATGCAGGTATTGCTAGCACTTAATGGTTCAATGAGTAGATCTATCATGTCTGAGTGGTTAAGGAAAAATGGCGTAGGATCTTGGGAAGCATCTGAATGGAACGAGCTTACTCAAATTCTTCGTGAAGTCTTTCAAAACAGTGGTATGAATGGCTTCAAAGTAGAGAATTCAGCAAGTGAAACCCTGAGGACCGGAGTACGAGTTCAAAACCTTAAAGATTCAACCTTTGTCATAGTAGTTGATATTGGAGTACTTAACTTGAGCACGGATATATGGAAGGAGCAGCTTAAATTCCTTGAAAGATATCATAAAAAGGCAAAGTTTGCGTGGATTCTAAACCATGATACCTGCAATGCAATTAAGATGGAGCTGCGTAGGAAAGGGCATTTGTTGATGGTAAATAAACCATTTTACAAAGCGAAAATGATTCATATTCTGGAAACCGTTATTAAAGAAAGTAATGTGGAAAACACCCAAAGAAATGGATCCAACACTTCAAGGAATTCCACAATGCAGGGTGATTTGCATGAATGTCTTGAAATTGATCCCATCCCTTATGATGATGCAACTTCGGATGAATCTGATATCTCTGATGGTGGAAATTTTAACTCAAGACGAAGTAGGTCTCATGCTGAAGAAGCACTAACCGGAAGAAGTCCGGCATCTCGACTTCCGCATCTCAATGGGATTAACAACAACTCAATTGAGCTAAGCCATGTTTCATCTTCAGTGAAGAAGAAATCACCCCAGTGTTCATTTCATGTTAATCCCGGTTCATTCAATGTTGAGGACTCATTGCGTAATTTGTCGCATATAAGAAAAGCATCAGAGTCTACAAAAGTTGAAGATGGAAGCTTGGAAGATGGTGGGATTTCAGGGACTAGAATCATCCAAGAAGATCGTGTAGACTCAAGCAGGGTCATTCCTGGAAAGAAATCTCTAGAAGGTTTATGTATATTACTGGCAGAAGATACGCCTGTGCTACAAAGAGTTGCGACAATAATGTTGGAAAAGATGGGTGCTATGGTAGTTGCAGTAGGAGATGGGTTGCAAGCAGTAGAGGTTTTGAGATACATGCTTAATGCAGAAGAACGTAGAAAATGGGAATCACTTCAACAAGATGGTGAAACTAGAAAACAACCAAAGTTCCCAGAGTTGATGTTGTTTGATTTGGTCCTCATGGATTGTCAAGTAAGTACCTTTAATCCTCGATCAATTGCACTTGTTAGCTAGCTATTCTTTTAGCAATGTTTTTTTTCTTTTTTGATTTTTATCATATCTATCTTACGAGCCTCGATTCGAGTCTAATGAATGTTCCGGCTTAAACTAATTAAAACACTGCTATTGTTAAACAATTGCAGATGCCTAAGATGGATGGTTACGAGGCAACGAAAACCATCAGAAAATCCGAGATGGGAACTGGTTTGCACATACCAATTGTTGCACTGACTGCACATGCCATGTCGTCGGATGAAGCAAAGTGCTTAGAAGTGGGGATGGATGCGTATCTAACGAAGCCAATTAACTGCAAATTAATGTTATCAACCATTCTTTCTCTCACCAAAAGAATGGTGTAGCAAATTTCCATGCCAAGAGTACCAAGCAACGTCATGGTATCTATCTGCCAACGCTAGGCCAATTAATGCTGTTGGTTTGGACATCATCGGGATGCAGAGATAAGCGAAGGAAGAAAGTAAAAGATTTCAATCGTGTTGCAGCAACAAAGAAGTTGCTCACAAACAGTACGAAATGGAAAGGAAGAAAGAAAGAAAGAAAGGAGAAAGCAATTATGTATTTTCATCTTGTGTCCTACTCTTCTATACATGTATCTTCTTCTTTTTTTCCCGGAAAATTCTAATTATATAGATAGCTCTGATTCAAGATCGGGTCCATTACATGACAAATCGATATCAGGATCATTACATAGCAAATCATTTAAATGAACATCAAGGTACACTGCAATTACATCAACACCATAGTTTCTCCATCTCAACGGATGACAAGATTCTTCCACATTAGTGAATCCTAAGTTTCCAATAAACCAAGAACAGGCTATCAGAACAAGGTTAAATGGCTGAGTTTGTTTTGATATGAACAAAACCAAACTACCTAACAACACTATATAAAGCAGGTATGTTAGAATCATAAAATGATTTGACCATTTCTCAGGGTTTTGAATGACAATACAACTATGTAAACTAAAGTAGATTTCTAAACTAAAAAAGCCTGCTCTGATTTCTGGATCGGTCTGGATCGGTAGGAATCTGTAACGGAGTTTTTGTAGCTGTAGTGTCTGTGTCTTTTGATGTTGTTGTGGTGTCTTTTGATGCTTCTATTGCTGCTGAAGTATTAGTAATTGCCTGAACTGCTGTTGTTAATGTTGCATTTGAAGTTGAAGAAGAAGTTCTTTTCGTTAAACCCAAATTCCACCTCTTCTTAGACACCATCACCAGACAAACCAGAGACCAGGGATAGCCTAACAAAACCCAAACTGAAAAGAAGTTTGAAGGTCTAAAAACCAAGAAAATAAGAGCTTCAATGAAGTAAAAACGAACATCTAAGGATGATTAGGAAATAGAACTGGAGAGTTAGTGATCTAGAAGAGGATTAAGAGAGTTTGGTCTGCCCAAATCGGCTCCCATGGAGCAGATCTGGGCAATAGAGATTCAGGCGGCCTTCGGTTTTGTTATCGCAAGGAGAGAAAAAAAGAAAAAAATTATATATGTATCTATATGTAGTTAAAAGTGTTAGTGGAGTTAAAAGTTTTGGCAAACTAAAGAAGGGATCAAACCCATAATTTCATGAAATCTAACCTAATTCCCTCTCATTCTTACATTTTTCTTTTAACCTTGCTCTTAGCGGTTTGAAATGGCTCTTCCGTTTCACTGGTACACAAACAAAACAACTCTAACAATTCCATTCCAACATACCACATAACTGAACATTGAGGAGGGAGACGAGGAGAAATTGGTTCAAACATTTAATTCCTTTCCTCGATCTCTCCGCTTCCAAGAGCATACCAATATTAGTCATTGTTACGTCAGTAGCTTTGCAATTTGTGATATGAAGTTAATTAACCCCAAAACAGTAGTAAAGAGAGAATAAGAGAAAATTTGGTCCACAGTATACGTTCTGCAAGGGACTGGATAAGAATTCATGATATAAAGCAACAATGAAATGGATAAGAAAACTAGCCTATGAAACCACTATCAATATTTCAATAACCTCGGCTTGAATCCACTAATAGTATTCTCTCGGTCTAGGGCTGCACAAAACCGACTCAATCCACCAACCCAACCCACACCCGCCTGAAATTATCCGCACCCGACCCAACCCACTTAGGAGCGGGTCGACTATGGGTCACAACATCAAAACCCATCGTATGGTGGGTCGACTGTGGGTGACAACTTCCCTCACCCGACCCAACCCACTTAAATATTTCTAAATTAATGCTAACCCTTAGATTACCTATCCTAGATGAACCACATCAATTGAAGTGATAATATATAATGCCTAAACCTAATCATCGGTAGCTTCTCTTCACTGAAGAGTCTTCAATCAGTTCCCTTCAACGGCAGTCTCAGAGGCTCAGTTTATTTTTTCATTTTCTCTTCGCTTTGTAAATCAAATCACAACATCACCAGCAGCAATTAATCAACATCGTCACCAGTAAACCAACAACCAAAGGTGAGACTAGGAATCATTGTAATTTGTAAATACTAATTAGGGTTTTGTTTCCTAAGATTGATTTTGGGTTGGCTTATTTCAATTAGGTTCTTAATGTAATGTTCATTGTATTTTATGGTGGGTAATCCACCACCCACCCGATCCAACCCACCGTAATGTGGGTCGGGTGAAAATCGACCCATTGTAATGTTGGGTTGGTTGCGGGTGACAACTTCTGTTACCCACCATCAGTGGGTTGGGTGACGGGTGAGGCCAAACCCGACCCAACCCGACCCATGTGCATCCCTACCTCGGTCCCAAATTAGATGAGCTAGTTGGTTTTAAATTTTTTTCCATAATAGATGAGCTATTTCTCTAATGGAGGAGATTTTTCTAAAATTATCCTTTTAATTGATTATTGTTACTACAAGAAATATGAATAATTTGATAGCCATATTTATATTCGTTACGTAGGTGTATTAAAATGCTTTCAACGGTATAAAGTTTATGAAAAACCGTGGTATAGTTTAAGAGATAAATCATTTCTAAATTTTACTAGCTATTATCCATAAAGATATAATTATAAAAAAAACTTAAACATACTCCTTTTTCCTCTTTGCCTTAAGAATTGTGCAAATTACAACTAGCTCATCTAAATTGGGACGGAGGGAGGATATGATTACCGCTACTTGACTGTCACAGAAGATTACATTGCCTTACCAATATGTTGTTTTTTACTATTAAATCCATGATGAACTTTTTCGTACTCTTGGGCCATTACTCATCTTCATATTGGCCGCGTTTTCCACGGTTAATGCTTAACAATAGATGCAATATCTATATGATACACTTTATGCAAAATTGTTTGATACTGCAGACCAGGGAGTTTGGACAGGTTCATTGTTGATGAAAAATAGCAAAATTGCTTACAGCTGTGAGTCTAAAACATATTTGAAGTTGATTGAGCATTTGGATTCTTCCAAGAGAATGTGCACACTGAAAAGAAATAATAGATTATGGAAGTACAAACTGCTCCAGCTTATTCAGTTAGGTGAGGTGAGCTTAAGTGGTGAGACTAAAAGAAAGAGGAAAAAGTCATGGCTCTCAAAGCAAGTGGGAGAATTCATGCCTAGATAACGAGTTTAATATCTTACTTACAAACTATTATTACTATTACTATATGGCTGGCACGACAACCTGTTCAATTAATGTAGTAGTACGTTGTTAGAGCCTAGCTTGTTAGGCTTCCAACTAGTTTTTTTGTAATAATACTCTTAATTATTGATATTATGTTTTATTAAAAATCAAAATTAAACTCAAGGTTACAAAAGATGGTAGGTAGCCTAGCGACCAGCTGGGCACCAATGGCTTTTTGAATAACAATCCATAGCCTATGAAAAAGAGAGTTGTCTATCTTAAAATTAGCATCATATCTTTCCTAGCACTTGTGGATGGAGAAACACATGTGACGTCCATGCATACATCCTTACCATCTTCCCAATTGTAAACCATAATATCTGATGGCTTAAGATCCTTTCCGTCTTTAGAAACAAAACCAAAAGGAGCTTCCTTTCTAGCTGCAACACCTGCTTTATATATAACACATGTCATCCAAAACATCTTTGACCATATCATGTCGAAATTTCTAGCTGCAACACCTGCTTTATATATAACACATGTCATCCAAAACATCTTTGACCATATCATGTCGAAATTTGAGCCCCACCTCAGTAGCACATTGGATAACATGGTCGCCAAATACATCCATAAGCCTGCCGCAACAAGAACACTTACTATCTTCCTCAAAGAGAGGTATGCCCAAGCGATATTGTAAGACATAACTAAACTGTCGATGGCCAACAACTTGATTAATCTCAGGTATATAAATCGCCTTAAGAAAATCCATTGCATGATCTGTTTTATTGCACTGCTATATGGTAGACTCACGTACAAATAAAGAAAAGCAAGAAGGTACCTTTTCCTTGACAACACCAAAATAAATAACTGCCAGAGACTTCATGTAATGGGGGGCAGCACCATTGATGTTGAAACCAGGTAAAGAAAGACCGCAAGCTTGAGTGGAACCATGTAGTGCGTGTTGAAATCCATGAGACAAATCTGTTGTTGCTGGCACCTTCAAGATCGAGTTCTGCAAGTGTTGAGTCTGAGCCTGAGATGCTACATAATAATACGTCATAGTATCGTCCATAGTAAGCACACCAAGACCACCATCCTTGATAGGAAGGGTGGATAACCGCAGTTGAACCATGCCGAAACCGGCACCATCTCCAACGATTAGACGACGCAAATACTGCATAAGGTGGTTATCAAAACGAGACGCATCAATCAGAAGTTCCTTGGGGAAAGTAGTGCGAAGGGCGAAGTATAACTGAGAGACCCCGGTGCAACTACGTAAGAGCATCAACTCACTTTGGGGATCATGCAATTCCTGATTTTGGTTCATGAGTTGTATGGTTTTACCAACCCTGTTCAAAACAATGCCACTGCAAAAATCCATATCCAATCTGACTGGGCCACTGAGAAGTTTAACACCACCCACTGGCTTGCCAACATTGGTAAGGAAGGCATTATCAGCATCTCTTCTTGGGTCATAAGAAGGCCAAAATAATTCCGTCTTCGATATGTTCAAATGTAAACCATATCTAGGACCATCTTCTTGTAGAATTCTTAGTGCTTTAGAAACTTCCATGGTATCCCATGCAATGGTAACATCGTCTAAATACCAAGCATGAAAATCTAAGGTGCAACTATCCAGAATATTCAACGCAAGTGGATGAAGAACTAAGGAAAATAAAAGGGGACCAAGGGGGTCACCCAGCTGAACACTACTGCCGAAGAAAGAACATGATCTTGGTAGCATAACTGGTTTCGTGTAACAAAACTCAACCCAATAAGAGATACTTGGAAAATGAGCTCCTACTTCCTTTATTATAGTGGATCGATCAACAAGATTGAAAGCATTCTAAAAGTCTATCAGTATCATAGACCTTGTATTCTTATACCCATACATCTCCAATAACTTGTTGGCAGAGTGTAAAATACCCTCCCCTCAGCAAGAAATGCCAACACCGTACTGATAGGAGCCTAGATAGGATATTATTTCCTTACAGACCGATGTAGAAGCTAGTTTGGAGCAGAGTATGCACCATGTAGTTCCTACTGCAATTGGTCTCAAACCTCCCCCAGGTTTGAATAATGGAGTTAAGGGAGCGTTAGATACAAATTCACTAAGAGAAGGAGGGAATTTATCTGCAATCCATAGGTTAACAATGCCAGTAATTAACAACAACAAGTCTTCAATAACATCAGCGCCAGCACCGCTCATAGGGTCTAACAAATGTTGAGCCCTGAGTCCGTCTATCCCACATGAAGTACCTTTGGGAAAGCTTTTGATGGCCTAAATAACATCCTTAGCCTCAACAGTCAAGGCTGGTGTTGAAATATCATCAGCTGGTATAATAGGAGGCCGAGCATGGGGATGTTTTTGCTGATGTTCAAAAAGAGTATCTGGAATTGGAGGAGCAACGCCATTAGAATATAAAATACGGATAGCCGCAGTATATTGACCATAACTCATCTTCTTCCTAACAACCATCAAACACTTAGTCTTCTTTTTCTTACCCGGAGGTTGTTGTTGAGGAATTGGTTTGGCCAGGCCGAGCAAACGTTAAGCCAAATTGAAACAGCCTGATGGTTCTTTCCAACTCAGCAGTGCTTCATTGATAACGGCTATCTGTAGCTTCCTGCTACTTCTCGAGGGTTCTTCTTTAGAGCTTTTAGGCACATAAAAGTGAAGAGTGCAGGCAGGAAGTAGAAGCAGTCGTATCCAGTCAGCGATGTTCGTAGGGTTTGCAAGAACAAAGTCCAGAGCAGATTTCAGGGTGCGTGAGAAGTGTACCCTGCAGGGTGGTGGGATACTAACAGTTTTAGTGTTTTGTTTCTGCAGAATCTTGTTAAGTAGCTCCACTGTAAGGCATGCAACATCATCTTTAACTGGATTACAAGACTCAGCATTGTCAAATGCGACAGGAATCTAGTATTTTTATTTATTATAATAGAAAATAACGAGAGTAATTATTACGCGTATGTATAGGGTATCCGAGCAAAAAGATGGGCACCCACACCTTTCTGAATAATAGGTCCTAACCTATGAAATAAAGACCCTCCTAATTTGCAATTAGCGTCTTGACTTGTGAGACATTTGTTCAACCTATTCACAAAATTGCACGTGTATGTTCCAAGTTCTCCTAGAGTCGTAAAGGCAAGCACGCTAAATTCATGACCAAGTGATAAACACTTGTCCAAGTATTTAGCACGCTTGCGAATAACATCCATGGAGAGAGCATGTCCGGCTGTGAAGTTTGTGGTGCAAGCACTTTTAAAGGGTGAGACACCAGTGACATCGAAGCATACATCACGGCCTTGTTCCCAGTTGTACACAAGTAGTTCAGCTTACCTTAAGGCATTAGATTTTTCCGATAAAAATCCCATAGGAGCTTCTTTCCGAGCAGACATAAAATGTGTTAAAATTTGGCATTGGAGCTTTAAGACTGGATGAGGTAAAAATAAATGGCCTCAGAAAATTATCTCTCAAGCAATGCTTACATTATCTTCTTTTGACTGATCATTTACACCGAGTCTGAGCAATAGTTTTTGCTAATACTGTTGTTAATCGAGATTCCATGTCATATTAGTGTACTTTCATTTGATACACAATTATGCATAAAGTTCCAATGTCCTCGAATATTTGCTAACTGTAGGCATGGTGGAACTAGACTTGGCATGTGCATAGTTCGCACTTTGGTGAGTTCAACCTTCTTAACTGCTATTTTCTTCCAGTTGTTGTGTTTGTTTTCTCTCTAGCTTATAGATTAATTGGTTTGGTAGGTTCATAAAATGGGTGGAGATATCAAAGTTGTGAAGAAGAATGGTCAGGAACCCTGATGCAACTATCCTTGAAGCTCATTACACCTTTTGATTGCTCGGGCAAATATGCTCAAATAAAATTTCGCAACCATAATATCATAGTGAGTAAAAATACATCTATTGTTTTCTCTTTTATTTTATTTTTAAGTGTTAGGTTAAAATTGAATGATACTCGGCTCTTTAACCATCAATACTTAGTCCAAAACGTGATATCAAAATAAATATATGCTGAAAATAGTTTTGACCATAGTATTGAATTGAACAGAATCACAAACACTATATACGGCTTCATGTACAACACATAAAACATCGTTATGGAGAAGAAAAGGAAGCTAACTTATTTGGCTCCTGCCTTGGACTTCTACTTCTACATTCTCATGATTATGGATAAAATTTATTCTCTCTTTATTGCAAGAGGCTAGAAGAGAATCCTTGTCATGCTTGCCACATGTCAATCTAACCTTCCATCATGAATTCGAGTGACGCAACTCGTGGTGACATTGGATAGCTCACTAGTTAGCTTTAACTTAATCTAGTCTTTTGTGCATGATTTAACCATAAGGGAATGTTATAATGGTCTAATCTGGCTTAACTTAATCAAACCCCGGATTAGCTTAGTGTTTGCGCAAATAGAAAGCCAACAAAATATCTTATTCAGTTAGTTGTTGGTTTCTAGAATTATTTTTTTCTGGGAAACATCCAACTGCAGATGTTTGAAGTGGCATTTCGGAATTCTGTACTCATATGTTTAATATATTAGCCAATATTGTCAATCTGAATGCCTTCCCTGAGTAACTTTACGTAAATGCAGGTATTGATAGCACTTAATGGTTCAATGAGTAGATCTATCATGTCTGGGTGGTTAAGGAAAAACGGAGTAGGCACTTGGGAAATATCTGAGTGGAACGAGCTTACTCAAATTCTTTGTGAAGTCTTTCAAAACAGTGATATGAATGGCTTCAAAGTAGAGAATTCAACAAGTGAAACCCTGAGGAATGGAGTACGCGTTCGAAACCTTAAAGATTCAACCTTTGTCATAGTAGGTTATATTGGAGTACTTGACTTGAGCACGGATATATGGAAGGAGCAGCTTAAATTCCTTGAAAGATATCATAAAAAGGCAAAGTTTGCATGGATTCTAAACCATGATACCTGCAATGCAATTAAGATGGAGCTTCGTAGGAAAGGGCATCTGTTGATGGTAAATAAACCATTTTACAAAGCGAAAATGATTTGCGTGAATGTCTTGAAATTGATCCCATCCCTTATGATGACGCAACTTCGGACAAATCTGATATCTCTGATGGTGGAAATTGTAGCTCAAGACAAAGTAGGTCTCATGTTGGAGAAGCACTTGCAGGAAGAAGTCCAGCATCTCGACTTCCGTATCTCAATGGGGTTAACAATAAATCAATTGAGCTAAGCCATATTTCATCTTCAGTGAAGAAGAAATCACCCCAGTGTTCATTTCCTGTTAATCCCGTTTCGTTCAATGTTAAGGATTCATTGCGTAATTTATCACACATAAGAAAAGCATTGGAGTCTACAGAAGTTGAAGGTGGAATCTTGGAAGATGGTGGGATTTCAAGGATTAGAATCATCCAAGAAGATCGTGTAGACTCAAGCAGGATTATTCCTGGAAAGAAATCTCTAGAAGGTTTGTGTATATTACTGGCAGAAGATACGCCTGTGCTACAGAGAGTCGCAACAATACTATTGGAAAAGATGGGTGCTATGGTAGTTGCAGTAGGAGATGGATTGCAAGTAGTAGAGGCTTTGAGATACATGCTTAATGCAGAAGAACGTAGAAAATGGGAATCACCTCAGCAGGAAGGTGAAACTAGAAATCAACCACAGTTCCGAGAGTTGATGTTGTTTGATTTGGTCCTCATGGATTTTCAAGTAAGTAACTAACCTCGATCATTTGCATTTGTTATCTACCTATTCTTCCACCAATATTTATTTTTATCGTATCTATCGCATAGACTTCAGTTCAAGCCTGATAAATGTTCTGTATTAAACTAATTTACACATTGCTTTTGTTAAACAATTGTAGATGCCCAATATGGATGGTTACGAGGCAACAAAAACCATCAAAAAATCTGAAATGGGCATTGGTTTACATATACCAATTATTGCACTGACTGCACATGCCATGTCTTCGGATGAAGCAAAGTGCTTAGATGTGGGGATGTATTCGTATCTAACGAAGCCAATTAACTGCAAATTAATGTTTTCAACCATTCTTTCTCTTACCAAGAGAACGACATAACAATTTTCCATACCAAGAATATAAAGCAACAACATGCAGGGGCGAATACAAAGGGGAGCCTTATGGGGTCGCATGCCCGCATGGGATTTTGAGATCAATAATACTTATATATTCTTTACAATTTGTATATTTGAACAATTCTTGTTGGCCTTATAAACATGTTGAAAATAAAAAGATACTCATATATGTTTTATAGTTTTGAAGCTAGTTCTATTTTATCCGACTACTAAAACCAAAATAATTTTATGGATTTTTAGCATATTTTAATTCGTATTTTCCTGAAAAAAAATAAATTTTTCGTAATTTTATTTTTAAGTAAGTTTTTTTTTTCACGGTGGTTTCTAATTTCCAACTGTAGGAAACATATAGAATATTTAATTTTCTTTAAAATCGGTGTATGAAATTCTTCCTTGTTATATATTTGCTTCTAATGCGAAAAGGGAAAAATTTATTAAAACAAATATGCCATCAAGAAAGAAAAAGGAAAAAAATAAAGAAAGAAAGAAAAATGATAAAAGAAAAGAAACAACATAGTCCACTAAGGAGTAATTCAGAACCTTCGAAAAGAAAAAAAATAGAAGAAGTTCTAATCAAGATCTACCTAAATTCTTAAATTTTCAAGAAACCCCAAAGTCATTAGAAAATAAAAAGCAACTCACCTTCTAAAATTTATATTTTTATCCACCGAGCATATTTTGCAACATTGATTCATTCATCATTATCAGAATTATGGTCGAAATATCCAAAACTATCATCATACTTAATCGTAGGTGTTATTTTGTATTTGAGCGAGGTTTTGCATTCTTCCTAATAAGATCTCTGCACATAGATTTCATTGGATGGTCAGATATACCCGTTAACTTAATAAAAGCAATTTGAGAATCTATTCACGCATATATTTTGACCTTACTAATAAAGATTGTAGCCTCAGCCTCTTGGTCTTGCTTCAACTATCTAAAAATAGAGGAAATAGAATTTAAAGACAACCCCAAATCTTTCCCCATGAATTTGTTTTCTTCTTTTCCCTAACTGTTGTCCAACTCACTATTTGAGATGGAAGATGCATCTCCGAATCCGCCTTCCCATTAGAAATAAAAGTCAAATATGGAGTTGAAAATCCATTAACCACTGAATTGGATTGATTGCATTAAGACTCCAGCAAAATCCTTTTTCCTACTTCCATACTTTCCTTATCTGTTTGATATTCTTATTCTCTCAGTGTTAGAGCAGAGATCGGTTGAACCCACCAAGTGTTGGTATGTCAAGTTTGGTTATCATATTTTAGTGAATCAAAACTCATTTAAAGAGTCACATCATTATGTAATTGAGACAACTTCGTATAGGTTAAACTAGAAAGACTAGGATTATGAGACATACAAGTATTACTCGAAGACTTGAAGAATGTGAAGAAGTAAAACGCTACAACGACGTCATCATCCTTCCTCTTGAGGTTAGTAATATTTTGACTTGAATTTTTCATTCCTATCATATCTTTCAAGGCGTGCTATATTGAAAACATAATTGCGAAGCTGTGAATGATTATACTCTATTAGTGAGACATGGTATTAAGGAATTAGAATACGAAGTATAACTCTCATCTTTTGAACTTCATATATAAGACATCGACATAATCGTATGAGTGCTATTGTGATTATGTGTATGGATAAAGGTGAAGATTTCATCCTAGGAAACAATATTCACATTTGTTTAAAGGAAGTACATTCATAAACTTGTTTTGTAAATCAAAAGGGAAATCGCTCTTATTGGTATTGTTATTCATTGCATATATTTGGATTACCAATATGTGTGAGTTAGTAGAACCAATCATAATTTTTTATGTATGTTGGTAAAACTAATCACAGTGTATGACTTATGTATTGGTATGACTTTTATTAGTGCAACCGATCCTAAGTAATCACATAAGATGGTATGATCGATATTTGTAATTGGTGTAACCAATCCTAGTAATTGTATGACCGATCACAAAATAGTTGTGTAATCGATCCTTGTAATTAGTGTAACCGGTCCTAGTAATTGGTATAACCGATCCTAGTGACTTGTGTTACCGATCACAAGTAATACCATGAGTGTATGGTAACGGGTCCTGGTAATTGATGTAACCGATCCTGGTAACTGATGTTATCGGTCCCAGTAACCATATGGAGGTAGAACCGATCCTTGTGTTTGGTAGAACCGTAAACCCATGATTGGTGATTTGATAATTGATCAATGACATAGTTCTTGTAATACATATGAACCAATTCTAAACTCGTTTGGAAGTATGGTATAATCGGTTCCAATAATGTAAATATGAAAAAGGATTTACATAGAAAAGATGTCGACATACTTTGAACACGATCATTAACTCTTATCTTTTATTGTTCAAACATATTCCTTAATAACTTAAGGAGATCTCGAACCGAAATAAATTAAGAGTCTTTTAATTAAGGTTGTTAGTTTTATATACTTTTAATTACCAGCAATTAAATGCATATCTCTGGAAAATAAAAATTGGTAATGTGCATTTCTAAGAATTAAGAAAACCAATTCGGGGATTTATTACATATCTTGAGAATATTTTCGGTTTTGAAAATTCCTTGGTGTTCAAACATTCTTGGTCTATAAATACCTAAGTTTGCATTTCAAGCAAACTATCCTAAGAGCCAGCAAAACTACTTCTTTATGCTGTTACTGATGGAGCCGTCTATCCAGAGAGAAAATTACCCTAATTAGGAGAATCTCTTACGACCGCTCGTTTAAAGACTTCTGTGGGATCAAGAAACTCTACGAGTACCATTGGTGGGAAACTAGATAATTGCAGTTTATTTTAGTTTTCGATTGATTTGATTGACTAACGGTTTTTGAACTTTGATTGTACCTAGTTTGTTTATTCTTGAGAATCTTCTCTTCTGATATAAGATTCACTCAAACTAGATCGAAGTGTCGACGAGATCTTTAGAACTGTTTGTAGATCTAAATACCTCTTGTGATAATCCATTGTTAACAGACTCCGTTTTGTGCGTTATTGATCACAAGAGATTCAAGTCGTGGTGTGCAGGTGTTTATTGAAGATCTAACAAGATTTGAAGACAAAGAAGATTTCTTATTTGTTTCATAATCTTTGGTGTGCGCAAAACTTGATCCGCTGGGATCCAACTATAATCGGTTTATCTTTGATTGATTAGTTGTACAGATCGGCATCACTATATAGTATCTTGTTGGATGTTATATTTGATCGGAAAGTCTAACTCTGCTACTTTGGTAGTTGTTGGATAGATAGATCTTAAACCCGACAAAGGAGTTTATCGGATTAAACAGAAGAGCCTTTGTCAAACTCATATCACTGAGATTGAATAGAGTTTTTACCGAACAGATTTGTTGTTAATTCACTGTTTGGAATACGAACCAATGGAATTGTTCTAGTGCGTGCACTTGTCGAATGTCAGAAGCGCAGGGATACTGAAGAAACTAGGTGAATGATAGGTTTAGTTGCTTGGTCTCAACTATACGAAGTTGGTTTAAATTTTGTATAGTGGCTTAATTATGAGAGTATTCAATTCTGGACTAGTGCCCGGGGACTTTCTGCATTTGCGGTTTCCTCGTTAACAAAATCTTGCCGTGTCATTTAATTTTGTTTTCCGTAATTATAATTGTTGTTATTATAGTTTAAAGTAAATTACACAAACATTAATTCCGTATTACTTGATAGTGATCCTATAGAGTTTGGTTAAGTCCAAACCTATTATCAAGCAATCACACTTTGATTGTTGTATTGTCTCGATCTCGTATCCGGAGACGATCACAAAAAGTGTGAATACCGATTCGTTGTATTGTCTCGACTAAGTTCATAGACAATCACTTTCGGTAAGAGGACTTATAGGTGAAAAAGTTTAAGATTGTGGTTTATTTGGGTACCCTCGTATTTTCACTCCGAATCATCAGTAGTCTCCTTTAATTTTTCATCCTTTTGTCTTTATCCAAACCAACTTGTTTTCCGGCTTCATCTTCTCCCATACTCTCGGTCTATATTTATGCTTTTTGTTGGTACATCAATGAAGAATTCTAGATTTAGTATTTGCAACAATAGGCCGGTTGGAATCGGTCGAGAATCAATATAACCGAAAGTTACTTGACAATTTCAGTCTTATGGTATAGGTTGTGACTCTACATCAAACCCCAATCTAATGACCAGGGTTATAATCTTCTTTTCCATGTGGCTATTTTTGAAGGGACACCACTTTAAATAAGCACAAAAAAAAAAGTCTAGTTTGAAACCAAGAGTCGAAAACAAATTGCATAAAAAAAATAGGGTTTTGTTATCCATCTTGCGTTTGACGCTTTTGAAATATTCAACCGCACCGTTACTATAGAATGAATTGTTGTATCATACGAAATCCTCACCATTAAATGATCAACCAAAGTATATCGGGAAATTGCGTTTCAAGGATATGCTGATCATCACATCAGTTAGTTGACTCATTCATTATTTTTTATTCATTTAATCTATTGTTTGATTCATTAATTGTCATTCTATAGAGCACATGGAAGAGAATATATTTACGCGCACAACTAGTTATTCAATCGCATCAATTGGTTTTATATATTTGAGCATATGTATGTATCTTCAGTTGGTGATGTTTTATTATGATTGTGTCATACTTTTCTTAATTAATACGCGGGCCTTGTATTTAAATTTCTACTAATCTAATTTAACTTGAAGAAATTGATTTGGAAAATATGGTGTGTGTAAAATATCCACTAAGACTTATTATATAGTACTTGTATCCAATTTTAGTATCATAAGGTACTTGTATGGATAACTAGTTGAAATCTTGTTTTAGGAGATTAATGACTTTGTGAGCGGATTTCATCCACCATTTGCTTGACTCAAACACATAGGATTTCTATTATATTATTCTAAATATTTGAATTTTTGTGTATCAATACTATGTAAGAGGATAAGATGAATAAAAAAAATTCTTTATATTTTTTTGCCAAAATAAAAGATGCAATTATAACATAAATATATCTTAGCAACTAGTTTTGGTGTCAAGTTTGCGAGCGGATTTCGTCCACTATTTCTTAAATCAGACGCATAAGATTTTTATTCTATTATTTTATATATTTGAATGTTTTTGTAACAATAATACGTAAGATTTTAAGATAAAAGATAATTTCTTCATGATTTTTTTTCCAAAATAAAAGAAGCAATTATAACGTAAATATATCTCAACAACTAGTTTTGTTGTCAATTGTTTTTGTCACAATTGACGATTTATAATTCGCTTTGTCATATATAAGTTTGAGATATACGATAACTTAATTAGACGCAACGACTTTTTTTTTTGCATATAATATTTCTCTTATGATATAAATTTCCTTTTTACATGTAAATATTTGCTAGTAGTATATCCGCTAATGTATAAGCATTACAAAAAAAGTTGAAACAAACATAAAAATATCGTTAACATATTTACTTAATACACATATTATGTACATTAATACTAATTAAATTAATCACAAAATGCATCTTTTGTGTTAAAAATGTAATTTCTTATAATATGATGAGTTTTTATTTCTGCATATAAATATTCGCTGATGACTTTTTTTTACATATATTTATTCTTATATGATATATTATACTTTGTTTTTCATATGTTTAATATATTAGCCAATTTTGTCAATTTGAATGCCTTCCCTGAGTAACTTTACGTAAATCCATGTATTGCTAGCACTTAATGGTTCAATGAGCAGATCTATCATGTCTGGGTGGTTAAGGAAAAATGGAGTAGGCACTTGGGAAGCATCTGAATGGAACGAGCTTACTCAAATTCATTGTGAAGTCTTTCAAAACAGTAAAAATTCAGCAAGTGAAACCCTGAGGACTGGAGTACACGTTCAAAACCTTAAAGATTCAACCTTTGTCATAGTAGTTGATATTGGAGTACTTGACTTGACCATGAATATACGGAAGGAGTAGCTTAAATTTCTTGACAGGTATCATAAAATGGAAAAGTTTGCATGGATTCTAAACCATGATACGTGCAATGCAATTAAGATGGACCTTCGTATGAAAGGGCATCTGTTGATGGTAAATAAACCATTTTACAAAGCGAAAATGATTCATATTCTGGAAACCATTATTAGAGAAAGTAATGTGGAAAACACCCAAAGAAATGTCCTGAAATTGATCCCATGCCTTATGATGATGCAACTTCGGACGAATCTGATATCTCTGATGGTGGAAATTTTAACTCAAGACAAAGTAGGTCTCATGCTGGAGAAGCACTTGCAGGAAAAAGTTCAGCATCTCGACTTCCGCATCTCAATGGGGTTAACAACAGCTCAATTGAGCTAAGCCATGTTTCATCTTCAGTGAAGAAGAAATCACCCCCAGTGTTCATTTCATGTTAATCCCGGTTTATTCAATGTTGAGGACTCATTGCGTAATTTATCGCACATAAGAAAAGCATCGGAGTCTACAGAAGTTGAAGGTGGAAGCTTGGAAGATGGTGGGATTTCAGGGATTAGAATCATCCAAGAAGATCGTGTAGACTCAAGCAGGGTCATTTCTGGAAACAAATCTCTAGAAGGTTTGTGTATATTACTGGCAGAAGATACGCCTGTGCTACAGAGAGTCGCAACAATACTGTTGGAAAAGATGGGTGCTATGGTAGTTGCAGTAGGAGATGGATTGCAAGCAGTAGAGGCTTTGAGATACATGCTTAATGCAGAAGAACGTAGAAAATGGGAATCACCTCAGCAGGAAGGTGAAACTAGAAATCAACCACGGTTCCGAGAGTTGATGTTGTTTGATTTGGTCCTCATGGATTTTCAAGTAAGTAACTAACCTCGATCATTTGAATTTGTTAGCTAGCTATTCTTCCACCAATATTTATTTTTATTATATCTATCACACAGACCTCAGTTCAATCCTGATAAATGTTCTGTCTTAAACTAATTTACACACTGCTTTTGTTAAACAATTGAAGATGCACAAGATGGATGGTTACGAGGCAACAAAAACAATCAGAAAATCTGAAACGGACACTGGTTTACACATACCAATTGTTGCACTAACTGCACATGACATGTCTTCGGATGAAGCAAAGTGCTTAGAAGTGGGGATGAATGTGTATCAAACGAAGCCAATTAACTACAAATTAATGTTGTCAACCATTCTTTCTCTTACCAAGAGAACGACATATCAATTTTCCATACCAAGAATATAAAGCAACAACATGCAGGGGAGAAATTTGAGAGTCTATTCACACAAATATTTTGTCCTTACTAATAAAGATAGTAGCCTCAGCCTCTTGGTCTTGCTTCAACTATCTAAAAATAAAGGAAATAGAATTTAAAGACAAACCCAAATCTTTCCCCATGAATTTGTTTTCTTCTTTTCCCTAACTGTTGTCCAACTCGCTATTTGAGATGGAAGATGCATCTCCGAATCCGCCTTCCCATTAGAAATAAAAGTCAAATTTGGAGTTGAAAATCCATCAACCACTGAATTGGATTGATTGCACTAAGACTCCATCAAGATAAATTTTCCTACTTCCATACTTTCATTATCTGTTTGATATTCTGATTCACTCCGTATTAGAGCATAGCTCGGTTGAACCCAGCAAGCGTTGGTATGTAAAGTTTGGTTTTCATATTTTAATGAATCAAAACTCATTTAAAGAGTCACTTGATTATGTAATAGAGACAATTTCGTATAGGTTAAACTAGAAAGACTAGGATTATGAGACATACAAGTATTACTCGAAGACTTGAAGAATGTGAAGAAGTAAAAGGATACAACAACGACATCATCCTTCCTCTTGAGGTTAGTAATATTTTGACTTGAATTGTTTCATTCCTAACATATCTTTCAAGGCGTGCTATATTGAAAACATAATTACGAAGCTGTGAATGATTATACTCTATTAGTGAGACATGGTATTAAGGAATTAGAATGCGAAGTATAACTCTTATCTTTTGAACTTCATATATAAGACATTGACATAATCGTATGAGTGCTATTGTGATTATGTGTATGGGTAAAGGTGAAGATTTCATCATAGGAAACAATATTCACATTTGTTTAAAGGAAGTACATTCATAAACTTGTTTTGTAAATCAAAAGGGAAATCGCTCTTATTGGTATTGTTATTCATTGCATATGTGTGAGTTAGTAGAACCAATCATAATTTGTTATGTATGTTGGTAAAACTAATCACAGTGTCCGACTTATGTATTGGTCTGACTTTTATTAGTGCAACCGATCCTAAGTAATCACATAAGATGGTATGATCGATATTTGTAATTGGTGTAACCGATCCTAGTAATTGTATGACCGATCACAAAATAGTTTTGCAATCGATCCTTGTAATTGGTGTAACCTCTCCTAGTAATTGGTGTAACCAGGAAAAATATAATCTACAACTGGAACTGTACAACTCTTTGCTAAAAGTCGTAGAACATCCCATATTTTACAACCTTTTTCAAAGGAAGAGTCGTGGAATGGCATCACTACTAACCCCCAAGACCAAAGGGTTGCGACAAGAAAACAAACAGCAACCCTTTAAGCAAAAGAGATGTAACGACATTTAGCTTTAATAAGCGTTTTACGGATATGTAGTTCATAATCCTATCACAACTAGCCACAAGTGTCGTTGAAGATAAATATAATAAAAAAAGATTAGTGTTGAGGGGATTCGAACATGAACCTAGTGTGTGTTAGTTTAACCCATCAACCATCCTTACACTTCACAAGTTTTGTTTTTTTGTGTTTTTTTTTATCAAAATTTATAAAAATCTTTATAAGAGTTGTTGAAGTAAAAATATAGGAAAACAAAATATGATAAAAAAGAATAGTGTTGAGGGGATTCGAACATGAACCTAGTACCATCCTTACACTTCACAAGTTTTGTTTTTTTGTGTTTTTTTTTATCAAAATGTATAACAATCTTTATAAGAGTTGTTGAAGTAAAAACATATAATGTTGGAAAATGAGGTTGAGGGGATTTGATCCTGAGCCTCCTGCGTGCAAGTCCACACCATCAACCAAGCCTACACCATCACAACTCTGTCAGGTTTGTGGTTTTTATGGTTATACTTGCTTTATGACAACCTTTATAAGAGTTGCAAAAGAAAAATATGATGTTTAAAAATAAGGCTCAGTCACCTGAGCCGCAAACAACGCAAATCCTTCCATGTAAACAATCACATATATTGTACAATGATAATGCATCTCATTTCATATCTCTTAGTTCCCTGGCACTTCATTTCCCAGTTAAAGTACCCAATTTCTTCCAATCCACCAAAAAACATAACAAGAATGGAAATTTTTCAGAAACAATGACCACCCATAGCACCATATGGTAACAAAACACAAAAAAAAAAGATAAATTACTGTGCATATCTAGTTCTCTGACTGTAAATGATTGTACCATCACAAATTCCCTTATTCTCTCCTATTTTTTTCGGGCTTGAGACCGGTAATGAAATGATAAATCATTTTCATTGGCGGGGTTAAAAAACGGTGTTCACTCGGAACTAAGGTCAAACATCACAATTACAATCACAGTAATAAGATCAAACACCACAATCAGAAGAACAATTATAGTATCAGCAAAGGATGCACAAAAACCGTGACAACAAGATCCACAATGTCAACAATGAGAACGAAGAAGACAGTAAAAAAATATTACAGTACACATAATACACTGCGCATGACCTAACTTGTGAACTTCTTTTTCTTCTTCCTCTTGTTCTTCTTCTTTGTCAGAACCACTACGACAGCTTCAGCATCTTCTCTTGCGTAACTCTTGCTCTCGCCATCCATTTGTAATCCAAGAGTTACAGTACCCACAGGTGGCAACTTGTGTCATCTTTTTCATTGTATACCTCTAATTCATGGAAACCCCTAGGTGGTGGTTTCAGCATCACATACCAGTTAGATGTATGTGACTCTCGAGAATAGAAAACTTGCCGCGCTTGTGATGCTAAAATGAATGGGTCGTTACGAAATTGGTTCTTATGCTGCTTTAAGTTGACTAATGTGAAGCCTTTCTCTACCTTCACACCAAAAATAGGTGTGAGCCCAGTCCTATTTGAATATGGGAACTTGAAGAGTAATGTAGTCCAACACCAAAATTTCTTCTAAAACACCGTAGAAACCAGTGGTTTCTGATCGTCCTACAACTAAAGTTTTTGATTCAATTGAGACACCACTGTTTTGCGTGACTCTTTGACATCCTTCGTAAGAAACCTAGACCCATTGATTAGCAAGCCTTTATATGACACACAGTTTTCTAAAGGCCCTTTTGACAACCACTCTACCGTGTTTGATACTGACATGCCTTGTTCAATTTGCATATAAACCTACAAATGCATACTCAGAACATAAAAATATAACTAAAATGGTTATCTGAACATGAGAAGACATATTTATAGCAATTTTGTGCCTAACATGGATGGTTCTAAGTGACAAAATCAAACAGAATATCTTGAACCCATACATGAAAACAGAATCAAACAATCTATATAGCACATCCGTGGACGATGGTTATATTTTTGTATTCTGAAGTCTCAAAAGCCATAAGTGATTAAACTACTAAGGTGCAATCTGACTAAAAATGGAAAAACATACCTTTTGTTTAAACCAGGCTCCGAATGTGTCTGACTGTATGGAAATGAACTGGTCTTCATTGGTAATAGACCTTCCAACGGAAGATTTTAACTCATCCATATGCATTATAAGATAAAAGTAAAATCAAAACATGATGTATTAACTGACAAACCATTTCTAATGAACAACAATGTGATACTTACGTCAAATATGGGTCAATTTCTGCCGTTTTAAAAAGCACATTTCTGTGAGCAATCTTTAGCTTTTCACTATCCATACGCACTTGGTTACCTTTAGAAAGAGGACGTGATGCCGGTGTGGTACCATCGTTTTTATCAAGCCTTGTCTTTTCTCATATTTCAGCTGTTTTGTCCTTGAGAATAGAAAAACTAACATACTCCATTCCAAGATAACACTCTGCTATACAAGCTTCAGGTAGTGCGTAATTTTTAACATATTCTTTGAATGTATTCATATACCTATACGAAAGTAGCATATGAAAAATTTATACCAGTTAGAATACTTAAATATTAGTAACTCTGTGCTACAAGGGAAAGCTACTGACATGTTACATAACACACCTTTCAAATGGATACATCCAACAATATTGTACAGGTCCACATAAACGCACTTCTCGAGCTAGGTGAATTGTCAAGTGCACCATCACATCAAAAAATGATGGAGGGAAGTACACATCCAACATACACAAAGTCTCAACAACTTCTACTTTAAGTTCTACTAATCTTTCGAGATGAACTACCCTTTGAAATATTTCGTGAAAATAAGAACACAACCTGAAAATCGCCTTACTTGGCCCCTCAAGTAAAAGTCCCCTCAAAGCTCCAGGTAATATTTGTTGCATAAGAACATAGTAATCATGAGCCTTAAGGACACCTAAGCAACCATCTTTCGAGAAATGCTTCCTAAGATCCGAACTATACCCATATGAAACCTTCAAATTTCTCATCCTATTATAAAATATAGCCTTATTCTTGTTGCTTAAGTTGTATGGTTCTGGTCAAAGAATTGTTTTGCCATTTATCTCTTGAGGATGCAATTCTGATCGTATTCCCATACTCTTCAGATCATTACGGGATTTTAAACCATCTTTTGTTTTGAACTTTATATTCAAAATAGTACAATGACGCTCTCACAAACATTTTTTTTTGTATGCATAACATCAATATTATGCCGCGGTAACATATCCTAGGAATTCATGAAAAAACCTAATATTAGTAATTCCAAAAACAAAAGATGAGTCATGTTCAATGAAAATCAAGTTTTACACATATATAATTACCTATAAAGCCATTTTGACAATCTAATATATATATCTAGCATGCTTTTGGTAGTTGCTGGTGGTTGTAATTAAGTTGAAATGATTCTATGTAATGAACAATAACCGTATAAATAATGATTTGAAATTGCACAATTGGTACGTGCTAATACTACACACTAAGAAAAATAACTAGAAAAACAGGATACATGTAAACCAAAAAGCACATATATATGAAGTTATAGTGAGTTCAAGCAAACATGACAGAACCTCATAAAACTATTTGGAAGTTCAGGGGGTAATGGGTATTCAGGTTATAGTGAGTTCAAGAATAGATCAAGTGCACGAAACTATTTAAAAAGTAAATGTGAAGTTGGAACTGACCTTCCAGTAAAGAAAGTCGAAGAATATCGACCGTTTGTTAAACACCCGAAGCTCAGTTTCCTCGTCAGGTGCACCAAATCTAGCCGCATCAGAAACAACATCCCTTTTCCGCTTCCCACACTTAGAATTACCATCCTTTGCACCTTTTTCCGCACTACTCTGACCCTTTTCCTTTACCATCTTCTTCTTATTATTCTTCTTCTTATTCTCCTTCTTTTCCTCTTTTTCTTTCCTTTTATCCTCCTCGTTCTTCTTCGCTTTCCCAAAATCATTCACAATACTGCTCTGACATTCAAACACCGTGGCACCAGACATAACAGGTGGTTTTTCTCTCCTCTCAATTTCTTCATTAAACATGTATTTTTTCTGCCGAAGAGGATGATTATGACGCAGAGATCTCCTATGATTCATGTATACAGTTTTACAACTAAATGGCAACCAGTTGCTAAGTGTATTATCACCACAAAGAGGGCAGGCTTCCTTCCCTTTATATGTACATCCAGATAGATTTCCATATGCAGGGAAATCATTAATTGTCCACATAAATAAAGCCTTCAAGTTAAATTCGGTTTTACTAAACAAATCATATACCTTCACGCCGTTTTCCCACAACTCAATGAGATCATCAATCAATGGATTCAAGTATACATCAATTTCTTTACCCGATTGCTTTTTTCCCGGAATCAGCATGATGAGAATAATTTTTTCGGCTTGCATACACAGATGAGGAGGCAAATTATAAATCACGATCATCACCGGCCAACACCTGTGGGTTGGGGAAAGATCGTCAAAAGGATTGAATCCATCAGCAGCAAGCCCAAGACGCAGATTACGCGAATCTGAAGAAAATGCAGGAAATATTTTGTCTACGTGCTTTCAGGCCAAATAATCTGAAGGATGACGTATCTTCCCATCTTTACTCTTGTTCATCGCGTGCCATATCAACTGCTCATCCATCTCTGTTGATTGATATAATCTCTTCAGTCTCGGAACAATGGGGAAGTATCTAAGAACCTTCACTGGAATCTTCTTTTGGGGTTCGTCAATCATGTATGCATCGTCGTCCATGTTAGATGTGTCTTGCTTCCACCTAGAATAATGACATTAAGGACATTCATCTGCATCTTTCAACTATTTTCTAAACAAGCAACAATCATTCTCACGGGCATGTATTTTCTCGTAAGTCAAATAATAAGATTTCAACAGCTTCTTCACTTCATACGTGCTTTTAGGAAGACAATGACCTAGCGGCAACAGCGAACCAATTGTATTGAGAAGCTCGTCAAAATCCTTCCTAGATATATCACTAACTGTCTTGTGCATTTACAACTCAAGATTGATAGATAACTGTGTGTGTGTTTTAGAATTAGCGTATAACGGGGTGTCAGCCGCCTCATCCACCTGGCCCTGATCTTGATGTGCATCACCTTCAAAATTATCCTCTACTTGTATCTGTAATGAACCATGTGTCGCTCCCTCTTGGTGAACATCATTAGAAATGATAGTCGATTCTCCATGAAAAACCCACTCGGTGTATGTAGGATCCATACCTCGTTTCAGCAAGTCAAGATGCACCATAGTCGAAGGAAGTGGCAAAGCAAGATTCTTACAATCAACACAAGGACAACCGAACTTAGAAGGATTTCCAAGTTTTTGACAAACAGTCTCTATGAAATTCTTCAATGCATCCTGATATGGAAGACCACCCCTACATAAAAGATAAATAAAATCAGAACACCGTAATAATAATGTAAACAATCAAGCAAACCGATGTAAAGAATATAATTAGTATATATCCTTATGTTAAACATATTAACCTTGGCCAATGAATTCAATCTTTATTTATCATTTAGAACGAATTCAATCGATTGATATATGTTAAAATGAAACTTGAATCTGCGCAACTTAAAAAAGAAGAGTTAGAATATGGCTCACAGATCTAGCCCTGCAACTTAATTATGTAAGTTATAACCAGCATAATTAAGTAACCATAACAACCATAACCTGTAATTAACTTAAATAAAGTACTTTTTATTTCTTTTAAATTAGGTCTTACACATAAAATTAAAAATTATTACATATGAAGACTTTTCCCTAGCTTTGTAACTAGATCAGCTATTTGATTCGTAGAAACTCTAACTTTTTATTTTGCAGCAATGAAGATAGCATCTGAAGCCCATGTAAAAGCTCCACATTGTTCACATACAAGGTAAGCTATGTGCTTATTGTGTTGATTGTTGCATATTTTTAGGGTGAGTTTGGAGTTGCAGGTTGAAGAGAAGCACAACTGATTGTACAGTGGACAATCTTTAAAAGAGTGATCATCTTCTCCACAAGCATTACAGCTTTTCTCTGATGGTAATAACAAAAACTTGGCTTTGCAAGGGTCAGAAGTATCCTTAAACCATTCAAAGTAGGTGCGGGTAGGTATGGTGCACTTGAAGAACATTTTTCCATAGGTTTCAGTTGTTGTAGATCGTAGAAATGCTCTCACACCATTACAAGGAACATGCTTGCACCTAGAATAGATCCAAGGACACACTTTTGTCTCATGGTTCCCTTGTTCACACATAGCACACTCAGTTAGGATTTTTTTTCATTCTCATCTTACTGTTGCTGTCGTTGCAATTATTACTGCTACTTGGAGAGTCTTTCACACCTCCACCCATGATTGATTCAGTGTTTTTAAAGCTGATTAGAAGCTAATTTCACTCCCTATAGCTAGTAATGCGCAATCCTGCCACATTTGACTACTTCTTTTAACAACAAGTAAACACACACACACACACATTAAACAAAGAGCTCCAAAGTATGTGTATAAAAATCACATTAAACAAAGAGCTCCAAAGTATGTGTATAAAAAACACACACACACACATTAAACAATGCTCTAAATATCTAAAGCATATACCTTTGAACTCGCTCTTCTCTCAAATTAATCTTTGTTTCCCTCCCCAGTATGTGTACATGAAATTCTTATGAAATCCTAAACTGATTTCATGATAAAATTGAAGAAAATCCTGCAAAAGAATTGAAATTTTAACCAATATAATGCAAATCACCTGAATTCAATGCAAACCCTAACTCTAATCATTTGAATTAAATGCAACCTAATTCAAATCACCTTAATTCAATGCAAACCCTAATTCAATGCAAACCCTAATTCAAAATATTAATGAAACTGATTTTATTGCAACCACCTAAATTTAATGCAATGATTGAAAAATTTAAATGAAATTAACTGAAATTGATGGCCCCTATTATCAAACGAATTAAATTCAATGATTCAAAAAAATTTAAAAATAAAACTCAAAAAAGAATATCAAAATCAAAATAAAATAAAAAAAGAAAATTAAACCCTAAAGAGATCGAGAAACCCGATTTACAGACCTGGGTATGTCTTCAGCTAGGTCGATCTGTTGATTGTTGTAAGTCTTCAACTCGATTTGTTGATTGTTGTAAGTCTACAACTCGAACTGTTGGTCTAGAAAACTACAGGTAACTCGATCTGTTGGGTTGATGATGGTGGTTTTGATGATGGTGAGTTGTTGATGATGAGCTTTTGATGATAGTGAGCTGTTGATGATGGTGGTTTTGATGGTTGCGGGAGATGATGGTTTTACAGAGAAAGAAGTGATGAAGCAGGAGGAAGCTGCAGGGGATAAGGTTAGAATGAAAAAAAAGAAGTGGCTGAGAAAGGTTAAAGGAAAAGGAAAAAAACAATGGACGGTTATAGATTCAAATGGATGGTTAGGATGCAATATTTTCTACAAACCCTTTCACAACCTTTGGTAGCAGTCGTCATAAGGCGTTTGACGAAACTGTGCGTGTTTAAGGTTTTCGAGAATATTCTAATGGAATCTTACCTATTAAAGGTTAGATATTCATCGTTCTTACCAAGTTTCAGACTTATAGTAGCTTGCCAACACAACTAGTGGTTAAGTTCTAGAAAGTACTTTTTAAGATTATCGGTAAATGGTGTGATTCATCGTTCTTATGAAGTTTCAGACTTATAGTACTCCGCTCCTGGCTAGGTTTCGATCTCAGAGACAATTTGTTTCTCGAAGTTGACAAAACTGTGTGTGTTTAAGGTTTTCGAGAATATTCTAATGGAATCTTACCTGTAAAAGGTTGGATATTCATCGTTCTTACCAAGTTTCAGACTTATAGTAGTTTGCGAACACAACTAGTGGTTAATTTCTACAAAGTACTTTGTACGATTCCCGGTAAATGGTGTGATTCATCGTTCTTACGAAGTTTCAGACTTATAGTACTCCGCTCCTGGCCAGGTTTCGATCTCGGATCCAGTTTGTTTATCGAAGTTGACAAAATTGTGTGTGTTTAAGGTTTTCGAGAATATTCTAATAGAATCTTACCTGTAAAAGGTTAGATATTCATCGTTCTTACCAATTTTCAGACTTATAGTATTTTGCGAACACAACTAGTGATTAAGTTCTAGAAAGTACTTTGTATGGTTACAGGTAAATGGTGTGATTCATCGTTCTTACGAAGTTTCATACTTACAATACTCCGCTCCTGGAAAGGTTTCGATCTCGGAGCCAGTTTGTTTCTCGAAGTTGACGAAATTGTGTGTGTTTAAGGTTTTCGAGAATATTCTAATGGAATCTTACCTGTAAAAGGTTAGATATTCATAGTTCTTACCAAGTTTCAGACTTATAGTAGTTTGCGAACACAACTACTGGTTAAGTTCTAGAAAGTACTTTGTACGATTACCGGTAAATGGTGTGATTCATCGTTCTTATGAAGTTTCAGACTTATAGTACTCCCTCCTGGCCAGGTTTCGATCTCGGAGCCAGTTTGTTTCTCGAAATTGACGAAAATGTGTGTGTTTAAAGTTTTCGAGAATATTCTAATTGAATCTTACTTTTGGAAAGCAAGGTGTAACCGGTTAAATGCTTCTTCGGGAAGCAAGGTGTAACCGGTTACCAGCTACTTTAGTTAGCCGAACCAATCTTACCTGTAGATGATTGGATTCATCATTCTTACCAAGTTTCAGACTTATAGCCGTCCTAGCCAGGTTTCGACCTCGGAGCCAGTTTCTTTCTCGAAGTTGACGAAAATGTGTGTGTTTAAGGTTTTCGAGAATATTCTAATGGAATCTTACTTTTGGGAAGCAAGGTGTAACCGGTTAAATGCTTCTTCGGGAAGCAAGGTGTAACTGGTTACCAGCTACTTCAGTTAACCGAACCAATCTTACCTGTAGATGATTAGATTCATCATTGTTACCAAGTTTCAGACTTGTAGGAGTCCCGTCCTGGCCAGGTTTCGACCTCAGAGCCAGTTTCTTTCTCGCAGTTGATGAAAATGTGTGTGTTTAAGGTTTTCGAGAATATTCTATTTGAATCTTACTTTTGGGAAGCAAGGTGTAACCGGTTACCAACTACTTCAGTTAGCCGAACCAATCTTACCTGTAGATGATTGGATTCATCATTCTTACCAAGTTTCAGACTTATAGGAGTCCCGTCTTGGCCAGGTTTCGACCTTGGAGCTAGTTTCTTTCTCGAAGTTGACGAAATTGTGTGTGTTTAAGGTTTTCGAGAGTATTCGAATTGAATCTTACTTGTAAAAGGTTGGATATTCATCGTTCTTACCGAGTTTCAGACTTATAGGATCCCGGTCCTGCCCAGGTTTCGACCTTGGAGCCAGTTTCTTTCTCGAAGTTGACGAAACTGTGTGCGTTTAAGGTTTTTGAGAATATTCTAATTGAATATTACTTGTAAAAGGTTAGATATTCATCGTTCTTACCAAGCTTCAAACTTATAGGAGTCCGCTCCTGCCCAGGTTTCGACCTCGGAGCCAGTTTCCATGTGGAAGTTGACGAAAATGTGTGTATATATTAGTTTGGTTTTTTGTTATTATTTCTAATCCGACGATCTATAATTCAGCAAAAACAAAAACAAGGATCACTACTCAATCTAACAGTCACAATTTCTTGTTTGGTTTGGAAAAAACATACACATTTCTCAATCCGTAACATATTCTCTTAACCAATCAGATTGCACGAAATCTCATCTAACGGCTCTAAACCCAAATTTAACCTATCATGCAGATTGAGGATTTTACACCCCAACATCCCGCCCAAAATTAGCAACGTGTCACTTCTACAATTTTCGATCGATTTTCGGAAAAATAAAAAATTGAGGACCACACAAAACTCCCTCGGTCCCTTCTCCTTCTCCATTCAACTCTATCTCTTTTCTTTCTCTTTCATCTCAGAGTAAAACTCTCTGCAAAAACTCTTAGTTTTTAGGGTTTTTGATATCATAAACCCTAAAGAAAATCATATGCTTTTAGTTCATCTCAGAAGAAATCATATACTCTCATCTCATAAACTCTCCTCAAATCCAATTACCTAAAGGAAATCTCTCAAACCTCAGATCTGTTACTTATAACTCATCATAAAATCTCTCTATAGTGGTAAAATTAATCTCTGAAACCCTCTTTCTCTTATTTCCTTTGATTGATTATAGTTTTTAGTTCTAGGGTTTCATATATATGAACATGCAATTTTACATGGTTAGAAAGATTTTGGTTTTTTTTTTTTAATAACATGAAATTATTTGTTGGTTGTTCTAGGATTTTTGATTTTGTTTTAGGGTTCTTTTTAAATTTACTGATTTTAGTTTTTTTTTTCTTTTTCGATTGATCCAGGCATGATATGTGATTCCATGAAATGTGGATTTCTCCTCGCAGTTTGTTAGATATGTTCTTTAAATGGTTAGATTTGGGTTTTTTTTTGCATGAAAATATTTAGGTTTTTTTTTTCCTGAAAGTATTTAGGGTTTTTTTTTTTGTTAGGGTGCAGATGAAGAAGTTCAATGAAGTTGTTTCGTTAACTTCTCCTTGAGGACACATTCAATTTCTGATGCACATAGTAGTGTCTTTTGTTGTATATATATGCATGCTTTTCTTGATTTTTTTCTCCCCCCCCATGATTGTAGTGATTGTGTAGTTGTATTGCCTATGTGCTGTTTTTTACTAGTCATGTTTATTTTGTAAATAGGCTTGTGTTTTGCTTTCTAAATTAGTTTTGGTGCACAAATGATATCTGAATTTGTGTTTTAGCTTGTAATCGTTGTTCGATTCAGTATGCGAAATTGATATATTGCTTTCCTAACCCTGTTAACATGATGCTTGGTTGATGTTGCCATGATATCCATCAAGTGAATCTGTAAGACCTGCTTCCAGGAATACGGAACCCCCGGTTCATTCTCAACTGAGAATTATGCAGGGCTTCCATACTCCAACTAGCAGGTGTCAGTTTGCTTGGTGGTTATATTTAGGTTGCTTTATTTTGATTCCGTATTCCAACTGAGAATTTATTCCTGATATACATGCTTGTTTGCAATTTTGTTTAAGGATTGATGAGAGATAGTGCACTCTCTATCATATGGGCGAGACAATTGCTTCTTAAGTGATCGACTTACCCATACGATAGAGAGTGCACTACCTCATTTAAAAATCCTTCCAAGTTGGTACGTTAGTTTTCATAAGTAAGTTGATGTAGTTTGCATAATGTTATACTGATTCCATTTTTGAATTCTGTTTTGGTAGCTCGTTGATGAAAACAAATCTTACAACAATGGGAAAGAATAAGGTAAAGACTGATTTCATTATGATTCAGTTGCTCTTGTTCATGTAAATGATTCGCTTTAAGTTGACAATAGATACTAATTAAGCTTTTATATTTAATGTTGTAAAAGTCAACAATAAAGAATAATGTCAAGCAGTTTCCAATCAAGGTAAACTCTTTTCATCTCAATTTCATTACATTAACTTAACAAATTTCTTTACCTTCTCCATTTAACTAAGTTATATATGGTTTTTGCAGATGAAGAAGGGACTGAAGAGTCAACAGTCCAAACCTGATAATGCATCTCCATCTAAAAGTGCTGCACTTGCTTCAAAGTGCCCGAGAAAGAACAAGTCCGTAGAACCAACTGATCCTACATCTCCAATTGATACAATTACTTGTCAGAGGCGATCATCACCAAGGTTCAAAGTGCACAGAGAACCAACTGATCATACATTTCCAACAGATACATTTACTTGTCAGAGGCGATCATCACCAAGGTTCAAAGATCCTGTAGAACCAACTAATCTTAAAAGTACTATACAAACTTCATCAAGTCCAAAACCTGAAACTTCCCAATCAACTCCATACGCCCGAAAGAAAGTAGCTTCTAAGAAGAAGAATGTGCTGACACCTACAAAGTCTAAAGAAGATGCCCAAAGAAGGGAGCAAGAAAGTAAAGTGGAAATTGGACACAAGCACTAGCCCATGCCCAAGTATTCAACTCAGGAATCCAAATGACACTTTTTCTGATTTTGAAGAGGAAGAAGAAGATGAAACTTTACAACATAACAAAGATGTGCAAGAGGAAGAGTCTGCTGTTGATTCTGATGAAGGAAAATATGATGGTGATGAGAATGGTGTGGGAAATGAATTGGAGAATGATGATAATGGTAGTGATGATAAGCTGGAAGATGAGGTTGTGGAACCAACGAAGAAAATAAAGTTTGTTCCACCTGGACCAACGCAGATGCATGCATTGAAGTTAGATAGCACAGATCCAAAAGCCACAGTTCCCTTCAAATTTAAAGAATATCCAATTGGTGATCTATCCATGCAGCTGGCAAGTTCTCTAGGGGTGTTAGTTCGGCGAAACATTCCGTTAACATACAAGGATTGGACAGTTGTTCCTCCTCAGGACAAGGAAAACATATGGAAGATAGTCGAGGTAATTAAAATGATTAATTGTTAAATCTTCAACTCTTTTCATTAGTCGCCAACTCTTTAATTCATAGCAGATTCTAACTAAAATGATCTACATTTATTTGCAGCAACGGTTCGTTGTGCCTGAACATTACCAAGACTACTATTTTGCCAAAATGGCAGCATATATCAAAGAATTTCGATCTAGCAGAGCCGGTTCAGTACTCGAGGCTTTGGATCAACTACAAGGGGAAGAAAGAGAGAAAAGGCTTGCAAAGCTAATTCCCACGAGCATGTCTGTCAATTAGTGGGAAACGTTTGTGAAACGTGTAGACTCGGCTAAATTCAGGGTAAGTGTTTCTAATATAATGAATGACTATATTTTAAGCTTGAAAATTTGAAATGTGTCTATTGACTGCTCAATTTCCCTTTGCATGTCAAAAGGCTCAAAATGCAAGAAATTCGTGCAAATCATAGCACCCCTCACACGATTAGCCGACAAGGTTACGCCCGACTAGAGGTTCAGTTGGTATGTTTTATTATTTTTATTTTCAGCTTCAACATTTGTTTGCTAGTTAAGGGTTTTAATTTGATTTACAGAAATTAGGGTTTCAATTTTTTTGGGTGTTTTTAATTTATAATTATAGGGTAAGTTCAACTGAAATGAAATTGATTGATGAAATTATAAATGATTTGAGCATCAAATTATTATTTTATGAATGGTATGATTGTTGAAATTGTAACAATGTTCTACCCCCGATTAGGCATTTTGTGTGTTCCATGGCCTGCTCTTTTGTGCTCTAATTTTGACTTATTAGTGTTGCATATGTACTGTTTATGCAGTAACTATTGATTGATAAACATATAGTGGATCCTAGAAGTAGAAATGGATATGTTAAGTCATCATATCTCAATTACGTTAACCTGGTCATACTTATGCATGTCAAAATAAAATCACATCTTAGTTACAGAATGTTTTCCCATATGTGTATCCTTCCCTTTGTAGCCTATATGTGTATCCTTCATTTCCCTTGTATGAAATTACTCTTATGATAGACCTTGATTATACTGATGCATGTCCAAACAATAATTAAGACTACAGTTTACTTGACTTCATTTGTGGAAGCTGTTAACTAACTTGGATACATTTTCCTTGCAGAAAAAAGATATGAACACAGCTGAACAGATTGATAGAGCTTATTTATGGAAAGCGGGTCACAAACAACGTGAAGGAAGGGACCCAAATCCTGGTATTCTAAGAGATTTAGTGAGAAATATTCTCTTCTTACTTATTTGAATTTATGTTTGCTTCAATAATGCAACAATATCTTATATGTTTCACACTTGTACAGAAAAAAATTGAAGAAGCTCAAGCACAGCATGGTTCTGATGGTGGATCGTTCTTGACAGACGATGTTCTTACTAAGGCTCTTGGTGAAGATAAATGGGTATGACTTAAATGCATGGGGTTTGGAGTGACACGTAAGAAGATTGCAGCCAATACCCACTATAACTTTATCATTAAAGAGTGCCAGGAAAACTGCAAAGCAATGAATGATCGTCTTGTGATGTTAGAGGTGAGAATTTATTTTGTTCATGGTTTGGTTTTTTTTTTTTTTTTTATAGTTGATGAATTCAAATATGATTGTGCCACTCATACTTTATATTTGTTTTTTCTACAGGAAAAGAGCTCAAAATGTATTTGTGCTGAAGTCCATTCTTACATGGACAGTCCAGTTGCAAGAAATAACATGGCTAGTACTAGCACATGGTTCACTGCAATGGAAAAGCCTCAACTCCCGATGCTAGTCCTGTCAGCAGATCAAATGAAGTGCAAGTGCCAGAAAGATTTACACCCTGCCGGTTACTAAGTTGGTACAAGGATGGAGAGGAGGTGGTTGATGCAGAAATTAGTGAAACAGATCCGACGAAGGAGGTACATGGGATGCCAATAGGTTTTGGATCCTACACTGAGTGTGTGATGATTTCTCATGTGGAACGTGCTCATGTCTACAAGCCAACTTCAGAGTTCAAGTATGTTGCTGATGCTGTCGGAAGTGTTATCTCATGGCCCAAGGATCGAATCGTGTTCTTATAGACATATTATCTTAACTTTAACTTTTTGGTGTGTGTTCAGGAAACTTTTAACTTTTGGTAACAAACATCTATAGCACTGCCATTTTTTGGATGTGTGCGTTTAACACTAGCAGGTGAACTTGAATGAATGTAAATGTGTTACATTGGAAGGTTTAATATGAATGTGAATTACTTTTGGCAATTCGATTTCATCTCTGATTTTTTTTTTCAAAACAATTCTATGCACACAACTCCTAACTAAGGTTCTATGTCAATATTCATCTACTGAAAACCTTTGTTGTATTAGAGATTATGACTACACTAGGCACAGGTTGTGAAACAAAGTATAACAATATAAGTAAGGGTTGTGCAAATTATTTCAACCTGTCTAACAAGAGTAGTAATAGTAATATTCACAACATTCATAGAAGTTGTGTTATGGACTTTTACTATACATAGCAGAGGTTGTGCAAAATGTTTCAACCATTTTAACTAGAGTAGTAATAGTACTATTTACAATATTTATAGAAGTTGTGTTATGGACTTGTACTATACATATCAAAGATTGTGCAAAAAATTTCAACAATTTTAACAACAGTAGTAATAGAACCATTCACAACATTCAAAGAATTTGTTGAAATAATTTTACCACACCTATCAAGAATTGTGAAAGAATGTATAACAATATAAATAGGTGTTGTGAAAGAAACTCTAGAAAATTATGTTAGAGTTTGACAACCTAACTGAGGGGTTGTCATAAAGTTTTCTACTATACACAGATGTTGTTGTGGAAAGATGTCATACAACTCTAGTATGTATAGTGAAAGATGGATTCACAACTCTTATAAGATGATGTGTTAGGCTTCCAAAGTAAAATCGAGAGAAAATCACAACTGAACCACAAGGTAGTCCGAACTTGAACCACAACTAAGTTTACGACTATTAGCTACAAGTCGTAGTAAATCGGGGACCTTCTTCACCCCCCCCCCCCCCCCCCCCCCCCCCCCCTCCACAATCCATAGAAAAGAGTCGTCGTAGGTATACTACGACACTTGTGGGGGGTCGTCAAAGTATGTTTTTACCGTAGTATGTATCTTGGTAAAACTAACCACAGTTCTGACTTATGTATTGGTATGAATTTTATTAGTGCAACCGGTCCTAAGTAATCACATAAGATGGTATGATCGATATTTGTAACCGGTGTAACCGATCCTAGTAATTGGTATGACCGATCACAAAAGAGTTGTGTAATCGATCCTTGTAATTGATGTAACCGATCCTAGTGACTTGTGTAACCGACCACAAGTAATACCATGAGTATATGGTAACCGGTCCTGGTAATTGATGTAACCGATCCTGGTAATAGATGTAACCGGTCTCTGTAACCATATGGAGGTAGAACTGATCCTTGTGTTTGGTAGAACCGTAAACCCATGATTGGTGATTTTATAATTGATCGATCACATAGTTCTTGTAATACAGATAAACCAATTCTAAACTCGTTTGGAAGTGTGGTATAATCAGTTTCAAGATTGTAAATATGAAAAAGGATTTACCAAGAAAAGATGTCGACATAATTTGAACACGATCAATAAGTCTTATCTTTTATTGTTCAAAGATATTCCTTAATAACTCAAGGATATCTCGGACCGAAATAAATTATAAAACTTTTAATTAAGATTGTTAGTTTTATATGCTTTTAATTACCAACAATTAAATGCATATCTCTGGAAAATAAAAATTGGTAATGTGCATTTCCAGGAATTATGAAACCGATTTTGGCATTTATTGCATTTCTTGAAAATATTTTTGGTTTTGAAAATTCCTTGGTGTCCAAACATCCTTGGTCTATAAATACCTAAGTTTGCATTTCGAGCAAACTATCCTAAGAGCCAGCAAAATTACTTCTTTGTGTTGTTACTGGTGGAGCCATATATCCCGGGAGGAAATTACCCTAATTAAGCGAAATCTCTTACGACCTCTCGTTTAAAGACTTCCGTGGGATCAAGAAGCTATACGAGTACCGTTGGTGGGAAACTAGATAATTGCAGTTTATTTTAGTTATCGATTGATTTGATTGACTAACGGTTGTTGAACTTTGATTGCACCTACTTTATTTATTCTTGAGAATATTCTCTTATGATATAAGATTCACTCAAAATAGATCGAAGTGTCGACGAGATCTTTAGAACTGTTTGTATATCTAAATACGTCTTGTGATAATCCATTGTTAACCGACTCCGTCTTGTGCGTGATTGATCACAAGAGATTCAAGTTATTATGTGCAAATGTTTATTGAAGGTCTAAGAAGATTTGAAGCCAAAGAAAATTTCTTATTGGTTTCATAATCTTTGGGTGTGCACAAAACTTGATCGGCTGGGATCCAACAATAATCGGTTTATCTTTAATAGATTTGATTGATTAGTTGCACAGATCTGCATCACTATAGTATTTTGGTGGATTTTATATTTGATTGAAAAGTCTAAACTCTGCTACTTTGGTAGTTTTTGGATATATATATCTTAAAACCGATAAAGGAGTTTATCGGTTTAAACAGAAGAGCCTTTGTCAAACTCATATTACTGAGATTGAATAGAGTTGTTACCAAACAGATTTGTTGTTCCTTTACTGTTTGGAATACGAACCAAAGGAATTGTTCTAGTGCGTGCACTTATCAAATGTCGGAAGTGCATGGATACTGAAGAAACTAGGTTAACTATAGGTTTAGTTGCTTGGTCTCAACTATACGAAGTTGGTTTAAATTTTGTATAGCGGCTTAATTCTGAGAGTATTCAATTCTGGACTAGATCCCGGGGTTTTTCTGCATTTGCGGTTTCCTCGTTCACAAAATCTTGCTATGTCATTTACTTTTGTTTCCGTAATTATAATTTAAAGTAAATTACACAAACGTTAATTCCATATTACTTGATAGTGATCATATAAAGTTTTGTTAAGTACGAACCTATTATCAAGCAATCACACTTTGATTGTTGTATTGTCTCGGTCTCGTATCCATAGACGATCACAAAAAGTGTGCATATCGATTTGTTGTATTGTCTCGACTAAGTTCATAGACAATCACTTTCGCTAAGAGGACTTATAGGTGAAAAAGTTTAAGATTGTGGTATATTTGGGTACCCTCGTCTTTTCACTCCGAATCATCAGTAGTCTCCCTTACTTTTTCATCTTTTTGTCTTTGTCCACACCAACTTCTTTTCCAGCTTCATCTTCTCCCATACTCTCGGTTTATATTTATGCTTTTTGTTGGTACATGAATGAAAAATTCTATATTTAGTATTTGCAACAATAGGCCGGTTGGAATCGATCGAGAATCAATACAACTGAAAGTTACTTGAAAATTTCAGTCTTATGGTATAGGTCATGACTCTACAACAAACCCCAATCTAATGACCAAGATTACAATCTTATTTTCCATGTGGCTATTTTTGAAGGGACACCACTTTAAATAAACACAAACAACAAGAAGTCTAGTTTGAAACCAAGAGTCGAAAACAACTTGCATAAAAAATAGGGTTTTGTTATTCATCTTGCGTTTGCCGCTTTTGAAATATTCAACTGTAGCGTTACTTTAGAATGAATTGTTGTATCATACGAAACCCTCACCATTAAATGATCAACTAAAGTATATAGGGTCAGGAAATTGCGTTTCAAGGATATATTGATCACCACATCAGTTAGTTTACTCATTAATTATTTTTTATTCATCTAATTTATTGTTTGATTCATTAATTGTCATTCTATAGAGCACGTGGAAGAGAATATATTTACGCGCACAACTAGTTATTCAATTTCATCAATTGGTTTCATATATTTGAGCATATGTATGTATCTTCAATTGGTGAGCTTTTATTATGATTGTGTCATACTTTTCTTAATGAATACGCGGGCCTTGTATTTGAATTTCTACTAATCTAAGTTAACTTGAAGAAATTGATTTGGAAAATATGGTGTGTGTAAAATATCCACTAAGACTCACTATATAGTACGTGTATCCAATTTTAGTATCATAAAGTACTTGTATGAATAACTAGTTGAAATCTTGTTTTAGGAGATTAATGACTTTGTGAGCGGATTTCATCCACCATTTACTTAACTCAAACACGTAGGATTTCTGTTATATTATATTAAATATTTGAATTTTTGTGTATCCATACTACGTAAGAGGATAAGATGAAGAAAAAAAAATTCTTTATATTTTTTTGCCAAAATAAAAGAAGCAATTATAACATACATATATCTTAGCAACTAGTTTTGATGTCAAGTTTGTGAGCGGATTTCGTCCACTATTTTCTTGAATCAGACACATAATATTTTATTCTATTATTTTATATATTTGAATGTTTCTGTAACAATAATACGTAAGATTTTAAGATAAAAGATAATTTCTTCATGATTTTTTTTCCAAAATAAAAGAAGCTATAACATACATATATCTCAACAACTAGTTTTGTTGTTAATTTATCACAATTGACGATTATAATTCGTTTTGTCATATATAAGTTTGAGATATACGATAACTTAATTAGATGCTACGACTTTTTTTCTTTTCTTTTTTTTTGTATATAATATTTCTCTTTTGATATAAATTTCCTTTTTACATATAAATATTTGCTAGTAGTATATCCGTTAAGGTATAAGCATTACAAAAAAAATTGAAACAACCATAAAAACATCGTTGACATATTTACTTAATACACATATTATGTGCATTAATACTAATTAAATTAATCAAAAATGTATCTTCTGTGTTAAAAATGTAATTTTCTTATAGTATGATGAGTTTTTATTTCTGCATATAAATATTCGCTGATGACTTTTTTTTACATATATTTATTCTTATATGATATAATATACTTTGTTTTTCATGTTAAATACTTTTCGAACATGATTTTTTTTTAATGAGAACATTTTGGTAGACAAATAAAATAACTTTGTAACTATTCATATTTTAATGAGTTTGAATATGAGGGACATATTTGTACTCCCATACTCTCCCATAATCTATTACATGCATTCTTAATTATGATGTACAGGAATAAAACTTGCCCCTTTAAAGTACAACTCTGGATTTGCCATTGACAGCATGACATCTGCTAACGGTGGGCCAATATATTCCTTTGGTTTGGACATCATTTACATGCAGAGATAAACAAACTAAACAACGACAGATTTCAAAGAAGTTTCTCAGAAACAGTACGAAAAGAAAAGGGATAAAACCTTTTTCACGTTAATTTTATCCCCATAACGTCATGAAATCTAAGCTAATTCCTTCTCATTCTTACGTTTTTCTCTTAACTTGCACAATGTGGTTCGACATGTCGCTCTTACCTTTTATTGTAATCCAAACAGACCAACACTACAACTGACAAATTTCTCCAACTCAGCACCTCCAGATTGACACTCAACTTTCCCTTTAACATCCTGATTATGTACTCAAATTACATACCCCCCCATAAACCAATGGGTTAAAAGAAATAACTCCAGAAAAATAACAAAATAAATAGCATCACCAAATGTGAAAGAAAAAAGAAGCAACCTACGTCTATAGCCAACTCCTCTCAAACTTCCTCGTCGGTTACTAATTCTATAAGCTTTACTCTTGGAAAAAATTGTAGACATAGTGTCCATATCCTCATAATGACCATCATAAATATCATGTTCTTCATCATCATCTTTGTTAGATCATAGCTCGGTTTAACCCACCAAGCGTTGGTATATCAAGTTTGGTTGTCATATTTTAGTGAACCAAATCTCATTTAAAGAGTCGCTTGATTATATGCTAGAGTCAACTTCGTATAGGTTAGCTTGAAAGTATTAGGATATAAGACTTATAAGTATTACTTGAAGCCTTGAAGAATGTGAAGAAGTAAATAGCTACATCGACGACATCATCCTTCCTCTCGAGGTTAGTAATATTTGACTTGAACTTTTTCATTCCTAACGTATCTTTCAAGTCGTGCATATTGAAAACATAACTGCGAAGCTGTGAATGATTATACTCTAGTTAGGCATAATATTAAGGAATACGATATAAAGTATAACACTTATCTTTTGAACTTCGTATATAAGACATCGACATAATCGTATGAATGCTATTGTGATTATGTATGGGTATGGGTGAAGATTTCGTCCTAGGAAATAATGTTTTACATTCGTTTAAAGGAAGTAAATTTATAAACTTGTTTTGTGAATCGAAAGGGAAATCGCTAGGCTTATTGGTATTTTTATTCATTGTAAATCTTTTGAATTACCAATATGTATGATTGAGTATAACCTTTCATAAACTTGTTTATGTATCTTGGTAAAACTAATCACAAGGCCTGACTTTTGTATTGGTATGACTTTAATTAATGAAAACGATCTTAAGTAATCACCTGAGGTGGTATTATCGATTTGGTGTAATTGGTATGACCAACTCTAGACATTGACCAATCCTAGTAAGAGGTGCAATCAATCACAAGCAAGAGGGAATCGATCCTTGTAAGAGGTGCAACAAGTTTTTAGTAATTGGGGAACCGATCCTATGACTTGTGCAACCGAATACAAGTTTATACCATAAATATGTGGGAACCGATCCTCGTACCTAGTCAACCAAGTTTTGGTAACTAGCGTGAATAATTTTAGTACCCACATGGAGGTAGAACCGAAACTTGTTTTGGTAGAACCGTTAAACCCATGTTTGGTGACTTGATATGATAATCAATCACATATTTCTTGGAAGTCAGATGAACCAATTCTAAACTTGTTTGGAAGTGTGGAAAATCGGTTCCGAGATTGTAAATATGAAAAAGGATTTACAAAGTAAAGATGACGACATACTTTGAACATGCGCAGTAATTCTTATCTTTTATTGTTCAAAGGTATTCCTTAATAGCTAAAGGAAAATCCCAGAATCGAAAAAAATTGAGAATCTTTTAATTAAGGCTTTTAGTTTTTATATATGCTATTTGACTTCCAGCCATTAAATGCATATCTCTGGAGAATAAAAATTAGTAATGCGCATTTACTAATTGGAGATTTTCTAGTGAGATTTCAGTCAAGATTTGGACAAAGCATTTCCAGGAATTATGAAAACATTTGGACTTCATTGCATATATTTGAGAATATTCGGTTTTGGAAATTCCTTGGTGTCCAAACTTCCTTTGTCTATAAATACATAAGTTTACATTTCTAGCAAACTAATCCTCAGAGCCAGCAAAACTACCTAGTTGTGTTGTTACCGGTGAAGCCATCTATCCAGAGAGGAAAGTACCCTAATTAGGCGAAATCTCTTACGACCATTCGTTTTAAAGACTTATTTGAGATTGGGAAGCTCTACGAGTACCGTTGGTGGGAAACTAGATAATTACATTTTTATTAGTTTTCGATTTGATTTTATTGACTAACGGTTGTTGAACTTTGATTGCACCTAGTTTGTTTATGCTTGATAATCTTCTCTTCTGATATAAGAATCATGCAAACTAGATCGAAGTGTCGACGGGGATATTTAGAACTGTTTGTAGATCTAAATACGTCTTATGATAATCCAACGTTAACAGACTCCACTCTGTGTGTGATTGATCACAAGAGATTCAAGTTGTTTGTGCGCAGGTGCTTATTGAAGATCTAAGAAGATTTGAAGACAAAAAAGATATTTGGGTTCATGATCTTTGGTGTGCACAATACTTGATTTGTCTGGAGGATCCGATTATAATCTATTTATCTTTGTGATAATCTTGATTGATTAGTTGTGTAGATCGGAATCAATAGATTTTCTTTCTGACTTAGAATATTGATTGCAAAATCAAAACCTAACTACTTTGGTAGTTGTATTTTTAGATAGATCTTTTGACACGACAAAGGAGTTTATTGGTTAAACGGAAGATCCTTTGTCAAACTCATATCACGTTGTTTGAAAAGAGTTGTTACCGAACAGATTTTTTGTTCCTTTACTGTTTGAAATACGAACCAAAGGAATTGTTCCAATGCGTGACTTACTGCAAGTTGGAGGAGCATGGATACTGAGGGAACTAGGTGAACTATAGGTTTAATTGATTGGTCTCAACTATACGAAGTTGTTTTTTTATAGCGGCTTAATTCTGAGGGTATTCAATTTTGGACTAGGTCCCGGGGTTTTTCTGCATTTGCAGTTTCCTCATTAACAAAATCTTGTTGTGTCTTTTACTTTTCTATTTCCGCAATTATAATTATTTTATTATAATTAGAAGTAAAATACACAAAAGTTAATTCCTTATTACTTGATAGTCAATCCTATAGTGTTTGGTTAAGTACGAACCTAGTATCAAGTAATCACACTTTGTTGGTTATATTGTCTCGATCTAGTATCCATAGACGATCGCACAAAGTGTGCATAGACGATTAGTTGTATTGTCTCGACTCAGTCCATAGACAATCACTTTCGGAGAAAGGACTTATAAGTGGAAAAGTTTTAGATTGAGGTATATTTGGGTACCCTCATCTTTTCAGTCTTCATCTGAAGCATAAGCATCAACCTTCTTCTTAGATGCCTTATCCCTTAGATCCTGCTTTTCCTTAAGATAGTACTTTTTATAGGAAGGATCCCTAATAAATTTTGCACGAATTCCATCGTTTTTTTTTATTTTGCTTATCTCATCCAATTTCTCTTTAGAAAGAAGAGGAATTATCACGTCGTTTCTTAGAAGGACTGGGAGACACTCCCTTAAGTACCTTTTTTACCAAGCCCAGAGATGGCATCTTCAACACTCTTGCCTGAATCTGAATCACAACTAGAAGAAAGTTGCTTTCTTAGGGCCACTACTCCGGTCTCCTTGTGCTAAGTTGAACTATCATCCAAAAGTGTACCCCACTCTTTTGAGTTTTTCACTTAAAGGGTTGCAGTTTGCACCATACCAAGAGAGTACTCTGCTGGCATAAACATCTTAAATGTCATATCTTTGAAAAGCATCTCAGCACTTTCATTAACACAATGTAAATTTAGTGTAAGAATATAAATAAGGAACATTAAAGAAAAAGAGGATATTTTGGTCATTTCGAATAAAAGGAGGTACTTCATAAGTCAGAGTGTTGACTTGTTGAAAAAGAAGCTCTAAATCAATTTATAAAACCCCAATTTCATCACACCAAAATCTCGAAACTAAAGTCAGATTTCAGATCGATCGATCACAGTAGAGAAGAAGAAGAAGGAGAAGAAGTAAACGTCCTTAAATATCTTGGAAAACAACTCAGCACTTTCATCAACACAGTGTAAATGTAGTGTAAGAATATAAATAAGGAAAATTAAATAAAAAGAGTATATTTTGGTCATTTCGAATAAAAAAGAGGTGCTTCATAAGTCGGAGCGTTTCCTTGTTCCAAAAGAAGCTCTAAATCAATATAGAAAACCCTAATTCTTTTCTTTACTCTCTCATCACACCAAAGTCTCGAAACTAAAGTCTTATTTCAGATCGATCGATCACAGTAGAAAATAAGAAGGAGAAGAAGTAGATGTCCTCAAATGTCTTGCAAAACATCTCAGCACTTTCATCAACACAGTGTAAATGTAGTTTAAGAATATAAATAAGGAAAATTAAAGAAATAGAGGATATTTTGGTCATTTCGAACAAATAAAGTTACTTCATAAGTCGGAGTGTTGATTTGTTCCAAAAGAAGCTCTAAATTAATATATAAAACCCCAATTCTTTTCTTTACTCTCTCATCACACCAAAATGTCGAAAATAAAGTCTTATTTCAGATCGATCGATCACAGTAAAGAAGAAGAAGGGTAAGAAGTAAATGTCTCAAATGTCTTGCAGAACATTTCAATACTTTCATCAACACAATGTAAATGTAGTGTAAGAATATAAATAATGAAGATTAAAGAATGTGAGGATATTTTGGTCATTTCGAACATAAATAAGTACTTCATAAGTCGGAGTGCTGCCTTGTTGCAAAAGAAGATTTAAATCAATATATAAAACCCCAATTCTTTTATTTACTCTCTCATCACACAATAATCTCAAAACTAAAGTCTTATTTCAGATCGATCGATCACAGTAGAGAAGAAGAAGGAGAAGAAGCTAGTAAATGTCTCAAATGTCTTAAGAAGCATCTCAGCACTTTCATCAACATAGTTTAAATGTGGTATACGAATATAAATAAGGAAGATTAAAGAAAGAGAAGATATTTTGGTCATATCGAACAAAATGAGGTACTTCATAAGTCGGAGTGCTTCCTTGTTGCAAAAGAAGCTCTAAATCAATATCTACAACCCAAATTATTCTCATTACTCTCTCATCACACCAAAATATCGAAAATAAAGTCTTATTTCAGATCGATCGATCATAGTAGAGAATAAGAAGGAAAAGAAGTAAATGTCTCAAATGTCTTGCAAAACATCTCATCAATTTCATCAGCACAATGTAAATGTGGTGTAAGAACATAAATAAGGAAGATTAAAGAAAGAGAGGATAATTTGGTCATTTAGAATAAAAAGAGGTACTTCATAAGTCGGAGTGCTTCCTTGTTGCAAAAGAAACTCTAAATCAATATATAAAACCCCAATTCTTTTCTTCACTCTCTCATCACACCAAAATCTCAAAACTAAAGTTTTATTTTAGATCGATCCATAATATTAAGTAATATTAATTTATAATATTAAGTAAAATCTCTAAATATAAATCTCTAATCCATAATATTAAGTAATATTAAACTAAAATCTCTAAATCTAAATCCATAATATTAAGTAATATTAATTCATCGTAGAGAAAAAGACAACACAGTTCACATCAATCCATCCACATCTAACAAAATAAACAAGAATAAAAAAGATTCACATTCAAGAAATTTTTGAGTGATGGAATAGAAGAGCAAATGAAAAGATTACTTACCATAACAAATACTAGATCCACTGATAGACGAATTTATGTGTCTAATATATCTCAATTGTATATATTGTTAGGGCTCGATTTTATACTTATTTGGTTATTTTATGTCTTTGTAGGTGTTTTTGGAGAAATAAGCTTTTGCGGGAAAATTGGCTCGAAAAGTGGTATTTGCGCTCGTGGGAGAAAATCACTAAAGGCACCCCTCATTTGGATAAGGGACACTCACTTACTAAGGGGAAACCACTTGCTATTTACACCCAGGACACCCCAAGTCTTAAAGGCACCCTGGATTTGGATATGGGCACTTCACCTTTTCCCATTTGAAATTTGGCGGGAAAATATAACCTCACCTGCATAAACCATACAATCACTGTGTATTACTTTGGAAGGATTTTGGGTCAATATTTTCTTGGATTTGGACCCAGATATGGACTGGTATTAACACTAGACCTCAAAGCAGGTTTGGTAACTCTCTTGGATTCGGAAAAACAGGGATAAGTTCACCGATTTGATAAAACAGGGAAGAAACGAAGTTGACGGGATTTTATTTGTATTTTTGGAAGTTATGTGAAAAGATAGGAAAGATTACTCTATGTTGATTTAGTTTTATCCTTGAGAGATTCAGGGACGTCAGATTGGACTAAAAAGACTCGTAAAGAAAACTTGGAGAAGATTATTAGCAACTTGGCAGCGAAGAAAAGAAGAGAAGAAACAAAAGATTTTCGGGAGGTTTTATTGGTCCTGAGGTATATATAAGAGCGGATGGAAGTTCAGAGAAGGGAGTCGAGGAGTTTGGGGCCTTTACGTAGTTTAGAGGAGGCTCTGGTACGAAGAAATCACACTGCAGAGAAAGTTGCAGCAGCAGGAGGAAGAAGACGAAGCTGAAGAACATTGGACGACCCAAGTCAGTCGCAGAAAAGTGTGGTTTATCCAAGACACACATAGTATCGTTCCCAGCAGTCTTACATCTTCTGTATCGTTAGTAACAATCGATCTGCCACGCATATAAACGTTGCAATTGATCTGTTTTGGTGATTTTCCTTGTACTTCCATCTTTAAACACTCTTTGAGCCATGTTTCTATCTTTTGAGAGTTTGTACGACATCATGAGATAAAACCCAAAACTGGGATGACGGAGGAAGCCATATTTCATACGTGTGGTAATTATATTTAATTCTTTCATGACTTTTTGCATGGATTATTAATTGTTTTATGGTTTTTATTGAACGGTTGTGATTTCAATTGATGGGTTATACTTAGGGTAAGTCTTTTGATATCCCATTCTTTAGATTTATAGTCGTTTCTTTTCAAAAATCTACCTTGGCAAAGAAACAAAGTCAATATTCTATTTGAGCTATAATTGTCTAGAATAACTATATGAATCGCATGAATGGATTTATTGGTGGAATCCTGAGTCCCAGTCTCTCATAACATTAAGTGAAACCAAAATTAAGTCTGAAATCAAATTTTTACAAGTCTTTGAACGAAATTCTACTTATCACTTTAAAAACTACATCAATTTTTGGCGCCGCCGACGCGGATTTGTATCTAGATTTGTTTTAGGTTTATTTTTATTTTTATTATTCTTTTTTGTTCCTTTTTACGCGTTTTGGTATTTTTCGATTCTTTTCAGATTTGGAGTGAAGCTACAAGGAAAGAAAAAGTGTTATAAAAGGAAAGCATCGGCAAAGAAGGAAAGAAAAGAGGAACCCGAAAGGAGTGAAGAAGAAGATTTTGTATATAGTTATTTTGTTTATTTTTAGAAACTGTAAATATGATTTTATTTTTGTAATTTTTCTTTTCCTTTTTGGACATTTTTATTTTTGGACTGGACATTATTATTATTTTGAAACCCTAAGGAAGGGTTAAAAATTAAATATAAACTGTTTGCAGGGAAGGACGACAGTTACGATACTGTCTCGGCCCCTCGGGTTCGTACACTGACATTGGAGTCGGTGGCCTGAGTCGACTTCAACGGTTCATCGCCCGTCTGGTATGGGAGGTAAGACTCTATCCACCCACGAATCCCCTGTCAGTGGGTTTTATTTTGTGTGACAACTCACACCCCTGCAGTAGAATGTCGAACTGGTATTACAATAGCCAATACAACGAATATCCGACTGAGTTTCAAAATGGACGTTACTACTTTGACCATAGTGTGAATAGTGGTTGGGAACATCAGCCTTCTGAAGATTATGGTCCATACCATGGTGAGCCCAATTACTATACGCACCGGTCATATGAGCAAAATTCTTATATTTCTCCTTTAGAAGAGTCTCTCAAGAAATTAGAAGAGTCGACACGTAGGATAGCTGAGATGAATAACTTAGTTTATGACGAAAGAAAACTTTCTATAGAGGAATCCCTCAAGCTGATAGCTGAGACGAACGAAAGAATTTCTCGAAATAATCTTAATTTTCAATACAGTTTCTCCAATAATACCCTTGAAAATGAGGATAGTTATTTGCATAAACAGGATGACGAGGATATAATTGGTAACACTACTTGTTGTTTAGATGAGGTTCAACCATTTTCATGTTATTATAATGATTATGATGAGGATAGTGTTGATGAAGAATTTGAAATAAATAGGCATAGTGATTAGGAATTTGCTACTCCAACTGAGCTTAATAATAATATTATTTCTAGTTCAAATCCAAATAATTTTAATAATTATTCACCTATTCAAAAGGACGAGGATTTGACTAGAGATACCCCCGTTTTAGACGATGTAGTTTTTCCTTTTGATTACGAATCTAATAATGGTTTAGTGGAACGAGTATATTTTGAGTCTAGCGATTTAGAAACAATAGACTTAGAAAAACAAAATGAACTCGTCGAGATGAGTGAGGATGTACCCGACTTAGAAGAATCAATTGACCATTTTCATGAATTAGATGACCTTGAAATTAGGGAAGTTGTGACTAGTCTTTCTAGAGACACTGAAAACTCTAAGTTTGGGGGTGATTATCATTCTCCATGTGATTTAACTCTTAGAAAGGTCCCTCAATTGGGACTTGACATATGTGCCTCAACCATTTTACAAGATTATCTTCATACACGTTTTCCGGAACCTAGTGATGTCCACAAGAAATTTTAGTTATTAGAAACCCATCCTCTGGTTGATGTGGTTTACCCAAGCTATGATACCCAGATTGACTTTGTTTTCCCACCAAATATTTTTCTTCAAAATGTAGGAATGTTTGATTTTCAAAGGTGTCGAATATTAAGTTTTGAGACTAAACCTAATTACTTTAGGAGATTAGGGTTGACATACTTGTTTGAGGAAGATCACCACTCTCATTGTAGTCAGCTATGTAAGTCAAATCTGATAGATTTAGAGGATCCTCAATTATTCAGGTTATTATTATGTGCTTCTAAGTTTTTATTTGAGTTTTTCCAGACTCTAGAACCTGAACATTTGGATCTAACCTATGAGAAAACGCAACCCATGAAAATATTTTATTTGGACCCAGTTATAGATCCTGAACCTGAACCACAACTAGATGTAGTTGTCTTAAATAGGAAACTAGACAAGGGTGTGCTTTATTTGTTCATTTTCTTGGCATGTTGCAGATTCCTTTTACTTGTGATAACTCTATTTGGTTTTGATGACCCACAAATATTTCGCTATTACTTTATGATTCTATGAGGTGACTAATTCTTTCTTAGTCTGGCTGAAGACGTTAAACTTAGCACTTCTTGGGAGGTAACCCATTCTCATGCAACATGGTAATATCTTTCCTTATCTCTTTTGCTTCAAATGGTAACCGTTTCTCCTTGTTCATGCTTTTAATTTCACCTTTGGAACATTGAGGACAATGTTAGATTTAAGCTTGGGGGTATAGGAGAAACTTTTTAGTTGCATAATTAAACTCCAGAGCCTAGAAATTTATGCCTATTAAGGATGGCACTAACCAATCTAAGTGGATGGAAGCATTCTGGTTGTAGGAGTTGAGGAACCAATATGACTAGATGGCAACATCTAAAAGAGTATATTCATAAAAGCACAGAGCTCAGGTGTTATAAATAACATGATAGTTTCACCATATCTCGTTGAGTCCTTTTCACTTCTGTTTTTATTTTGTTTTGTTTTTAAACTATGTTTCTCTAAGTGATTTTTTAAACTATGTTTCACCATATCTCGACCACTGGAACCCTTGTATATGCCAGTTGTGTTGACCTAGAGTTAGGATTATCGACCACTGGTACCCTTGTATATGCTAGTGTGTTGATATTAGTCAGACTAGTATCTCAGTCCATTAGGATAGGTTCATTTTTGCGGAGGCCTTCAGACAGATATGAGAAACACCGTTCACCTAGTAAACATCAAAACCATCTATGTTTTTCTCTATATCCATCTTCTTGATCTATCCATGTGATTAGTTTTGACTCCGGATATTGATGTCAGAGCTCTGTCACTTCATATGAATTTTAGTATGCTTGAATGCGAACTCGTGTACATCAATTGGAATTTCGCATCAGGGTACTTCCTCCTGTAGTCAATAAGTATGCCAACCAAGGAGATTCTTTAGTGCCTTCCAAGGTTCTGTGTAGATAGCTAGGGTCTGGAGTATAAAAGTTTTGTGGGTATACCTCTGGTAAGTCCTCCGGAGACAACACTCCTCCACTAGAAACACCTAGGGGCTTAAAGGCTTATTGCATACGCTAAATGCAATCGACGATGCCTGCGACAGTGAGTTAGGATTTTATTTTACTTGATTTGCTCGAGGACTAGCAAATAATAAGTTTGGGGGTATTTGATAGATGCATTTATGTGTCTAATATATCTCAATTGTATATATTGTTAGTGCTCGATTTTATACTTATTTGGTTATTTTATGTCTTTGTAGGTGTTTTTGGAGAAATAAGCTTTTGCAGGAAAATTGGCTCGAAAAGTGGTATTTGCGCTCGTGGGAGAAAATCACTAAAGGCATCCCTCATTTGGATAAGGGACACTCACTTACTAAGGGGAAACCACTTGCTATTTACACCCAGGACACCCCAAGTCTTAAAGGCACCCTGTATTTGGATATGGGCACTTCATCTTTTCCCATTTGAAATTTGGCGGGAAAATATAACCTCACCTGCATAAACCATACAGTCACTGTGTATTACTTTGGAAGGATTTTGGGTCGATATTTTCTTGGATTTGGACCCAGATATGGACTGGTATTAACACTAGACCTAAAAGCAGGTTTGGTAACTCTCTTGGATTCGGAAAAACAGGGATAAGTTCACCGATTTGATAAAACAGGGAAGAAACGAAGTTGACGGGATTTTATTTGTATTTTTGGAAGTTACGTGAAAAAATAGGAAAGATTACTCTATGTTGATTTAGTTTTATCCTTGAGAGATTCAGGGACGTCAGATTGGACTAAAAAGACTTGTAAAGAAAACTTGGAGAGGATTATTCGCAACTTGGCAGCGAAGAAAAGAAGAGAAGAAACAAAAGATTTCCGGGAGGTTTTATTGGTCCTGAGGTATATATAAGAGCGGATGGAAGTTCAGAGAAGGGAGTCGAGGAGTTAGGGGCCTTTACGTAGTTTAGAGGAGGCTCTGGTACGAAGAAATCACGCTGCAGAGAAAGTTGCAGCAGCAGGAGGAAGAAGACGAAGCTGAAGAACATTGGACGACCCAAGTCAGTCGCAGAAAAGTGTGGTTTATCCAAGACACACATAGTATCGTTCCCAGCAGTATTATATCTTCTGTATCGTTAGTAATAGTCGATCTTCCACGCATATAAAAGTTGCAATTGATCTTTTTTGGTGATTTTCCTTGTACTTTCATCTTTAAACACTCTTTGAGCCATGTTTCTATCTTTTGAGAGTTTGTACGACATCATGAGCTAAACCCCAACACTGGGATGACAGAGGAAGCCATATTTTATACGTGTGGTAATTATATTTAATTCTTTCATAACTTTTTGCATGGATTATTAATTGTTTTATGGTTTTTATTGAACGGTTGTGATTTCAATTGATGAGTTATACTTAGGTTAAGTCTTTTGATATCCCATGCTTTAGATTTATAGTCGTTGCTTTTCAAAAATCTACCTTGGCAAAGAAACAGATTCAATATTCTATTTGAGCTATAATTGTCTAGAATAACTATATGAATCGCATGAATGGATTTATTGGTGGAATCCTGAGTCCCAGTCTCTCGTAACATTAAGTGAAACCAAAATTAAGTCTGAAATCAAATCTTTACAAGTGTTTGAACGAACTTCTACTTATCACTTTAAAAACTACATCATCCACTCATGGAAGTATCAATTTTAGACTTTGAAAAAACACAACTACTACCCAAAAAACAGTTGACGCACAATATTTATCTTTTTTTCTTCCGTCTCATCATCATCATCTTTCTTCTTCTTCCTTTATGTCTCCACTTGAATTACAGCTGCTTCAGGAGGTCCTGATTGAAAAAGCGGGGGTCTAACAACCACACCCGATATTTCATTTGGAAATCTGTATGGAACAAACTTCAATATAATCCCAAAAGTAAAAACTCAATTGAGAAATAATATTAAAGAGATTTATCTCTTACTCAACACAATCAATAGTTAAACAGAAGCAAGTTTGTAAACCTGATTTTAGTATGAGGTTCTTGAAAAAAAATCTTTTGTGTTAATCACAACCTATCCAATATTCACCGTGTATAAACCTCTTTAAGCAACAATCACTAAAGGATTATTTCAACACGGTGTCCACTTGAAACAGGGTTAGTCCAGACTGGTTTAATAATGTAAAAATAACAAAATAATTGTTCAAGATCAATCAAGTCTTATCAAACAAACAAGGTCGGATTTAACAACTATGATTGATTAATGTACAACCTGTATTATTTTAATTATATACATAAAATATAATGCGGAAAATAAATAACACAGACACCAGAAATTTTGTTAACGAAGAAACCGCAAATGCAGAAAAACCCCAGGACCTAGTCCAGAATAAACACACACTGATTATAAGTTGTTACACCAATTTCCTACTACCTATTCGGACTAGATGTAATACCTGCTTCAGCTGTATTCAAGCACTTGTAGAACTCCTAGCAGAACACCGATTCTCTTTAGGAATTCTTCTCGCAAATTTTTTCTAGCAGAACCCAAGGCACTCTTTAGAAGATACAACAACACGATTGATACGATTCGATCTTTTTTTTTTGCAGAAAACACCGGTTTGATTTCCCTTTAGATGTGAATCAAGGTTTTGTAAATCTTGTGTTTTTTTTGAGAAAACAATTACTAAGTAAAAGTAATATCAAAACAAACTTGTAGATTATGTATTATTAAACTCTTCAAAAATAGGAAGCGGAACCTAATAACTCTACAACAAGAACAACTAGACTAAATCTAGAGATATCTTGTTTTAAACTTCAAAAGGATTTTTACGAGATACCTGAATCGAAGTTTTCTTTCTAGTCTCCAATTTCGACTAACAAGTGTTGGTATACGATCGGAAACTGAAATCTATCAAAACCTAGGGTTTATGATCAACAACTCTTGAATGGTTTTATATCAGAAGAGAAAACCTTAGAATAGACAAGAGGTGAAAAACCTAGATTACAAGTTGTATAATCAATCACCAAGATTAAATCCAACTCGGCTTTTTGATCCCCAATACAAGGACTTTTATCTCACTCTTGTTCATGAAGAACAGAAGACATAGAAAACAACCTTGAAAAGCATACACCAATTTTTCAAAGGGGATAAAAACGTGTAGCACTCATGAACCTTTTATTTATAGTGAACAAGGTAGCTTGAAAGCTAAGCTAGGGATTAGAATATTTTCCTTTTTCAAGACTCTCCTAATTATGGGAGTCTTTCCTAAGTTACAACTCTTACCAAAATAATTAAATAAATAATTAATTAGAAAATATTGTATTTATGTGAATAAATCACATTTTAACTTAGGCAGGAATCAAAAGTTATTACAAACACTTTAATATGATAATCAAATATGTTTGGATCAATAGCCATCTTGCCTAGATAAGGAAACATCACCAACTTGACCAAAAATGCCTTTTAGTCACGTAATTGGGCCCAAGTCTGTGAACCGTTACAAACAGTCCATGAATTGTTTCCTACTAACGAACTGTAACAATTACAGCAACACTTATAATTTTTACTTTAATAAATCACTTATAACTTCATCGTTATAACTCGGAGTTGAGTGATTCTTGGCTCGTTGAATTCGTAAGCTCATTCACTATAACACGAGATCCTCTATAGGGATAAAGGTTATTGTCACCAAAGTCACGAATCAAATAACCTCAAGTATATATACATAAAAATGTACATTTACCGTCATAGGAATTGTTCCATAGAGTGAGCATTTATCTCGATAGATTAGAAAGTTAGAATTGAACAAGAATCCAAATAAAATCAATCACATACCTTTGTTGATAATGTACTTGTTGATATCTTCTTGTAGTCTTCAATCTTCATCCTTTAAGGATAGCTTCAATTCAACTTCTTAGACCTAATCTAGTCCGAAACTATCTTTAGTATGCTAAATCAATAATGCATTTTGGCAACTAAAATTGACAACTATCTTGACACACCAACGCTAGTAGGTTCAACCGAGCAGTGCTCTAACACTGATTTCATTCCTCTATAAATCCCATATTTCCAAATACCCTAAATATCCACCACCACCGCTACAACATCACCACTCACCACCGCAAAAAATCAGAACCTCCACTATCTCTATCTCCAATTATATCATTCTAACTAGAGCCACCACAATCGATCAATTAAAACAATAAAATTGCTATCAAAATGTTCAAATATGAAATCGTTCAATTGAACTTTCGATTCATTTACCGGAAAAATTGGTTTTGAACATGAATTCTTCAAATTATAATTTTGATTGATCTAAGTAGCAGTGGTAATGACAGAGGTAAAGGTGGTTGTGGTGGTGGGACGAGGTGTAGAAAGCTACATTCCCCAAGTTTTGTGTTTTGGCATTATGTTCGGTGGGATGACACTAAAGCTACATTCCCCAAGTTTTGGAAAAACTAATCTACTTTTATCTTTAGTTGGGAAGCTTGATAAAAATCTAAACTAATGAAATATGCGTCCCCTCCTTGCACAAATGTGGTTTTCCCTGATTGCCGTAAATTCGTGTGAACTACCATCATTTATGTATGTATAGCTGTAGGAAATACTTCATATGTGAATGGATATTGGGTTAATAGGGAAATAACGACTAGTAAGTACGTTGGGAATAAAAAGGTTGATGACCAGTCACGAGTAGATGGTCAAGTTTGGTTTGGGAACGGACACCATCTGTCTGTTCAAACCGAAGCCCATCATAGGGACATAATCTGATGGCCACATAGTTATGTCTCTTCCAAACTTTGCCTTCCCAAAAGTTACAATTTCCCTTTAAGAACCCATCTTCCTGTTTTTGAAAAATAGAGCAAAGAAAAGCCTTTTGTGTATTTTGGAAATTTTGAACTTTGTCGAATTTTATTGATTTTCATTTCAAGAGTCCGTTAAGAGAGTTATGCTATAAGATCTCGCGTTCGCTGCTCGGTGTTATCGAAGTGCTGTGAAGAACATCTGAGATATTGTTAAATATTGGAGACTTATGCCGCTAAACCTGTAAAAACATTATATACAACGCATCAAATGTCTTAAGCAAAGAGATTACTCGCCTCACTACACCTATGTGGTCGTTTGATTACGGTTTCCATTATCAAGGTACAAACTTTTCATCTTTATATCTTGTTTTGATAGGGTTTACTGTTGAATTGGTTGTATACATGACATGATTATGATTTTGTTTTAATGAAATAAAAGAGTGTTTGTGTCATTGTTATCGTGTTGTCAAGAATTTTTGATAAGATAGAACCAAAACCTCTGAGTAATCTGACTGTTTTAGTGAATCTGCATATAAATTGTTCGTATTTATCCCAAGAAGAATCTTTGGAGTGACTGATTGGCATTGTAATATATAACATTTAGTAATCAAGATAGTTATACATATCCAACAATAGCTTCGATGATTAGTCCATATAATACTGCGTTGATTTTATCTTGATACTGGAAAGAAAACAAAAGGAAGAATATATCTAGAATTTTGGCAGCCCATTTTGTTTAGCAAGACACGATATCTTCTCATGGTTTTAGTTTGTAATACTGGGTTTTTTGTATTTTTCAGCCCAAATATATTTGTAGTGTTATACTTAAGGTTACATAAGAGCTCACATCAATTATTTACACAATAGGATTCTCCGTTCCTTCACAAGATATGAGATAATAATTTTAGTAAGATCCTAATAATTAACTTTAAAAAGAAGAAGAAATAAACATCCTAAGTTCACTGTAAGGGACGCCAATGTACCGTGGTTTTTGTAATAGATGTCAGTTCAGATTAGGATATGATTTTCATGTGGAATAGAGATTTGGTTATCAGAAACACAAAAAATACATAATATCAAACTTGGTGTAATCATGTAAACACCGCGGAGCATGTTTTAGTATCTGCTACTTAATTGGTTATCGTTGTTGTGGTGTTTTTTTGTTATTATCTTATTAACAAGTCTACTTTTTCGTCGGTTTTGTAATAGTTTTCGTTTCTGACTATGCTGAACCTTATTTACTTTTTCCACCGAAGAAAATCTGTCTATACTACGTTGTCTTTGTCACATATGTTTATGAAAGTGTTGCCGCAACATTTGAAAATGGGCTATCAACTTCATGTATTGTGAAATAGTTATCCAAGATACAGTTAGATGTATCTCCTAATGACAATCTACTATGTTGGCAGTGGCGGAAAAATGTGCAGATGACACTGTGAGTTGAACCAACAAATCAGCTAATCTGTAACGTGGAAGATAGTTGAACCAACAATCTACTATGTTGGCAGTAACTGATTATGGGCGACATACTAGGTGTTAACTAAAATATTTTGTTGATGGCACTTGATGTTTTTGGTTGAGTTTCGACTTTTGTATTTCGGTTAATTAATGGATACAAGGAGTGACTGTTTCTAACGGAAATCTATAATGATGTTCATATTTACGTCAGATGCATCCTACTGCTTCGTTTTAACTTTATGTTTACGAGACCAAAAGAATGAGATATTTCCAGAACAACAGAATAGGTATAAGGGTACCACTTTGTCGAAACTCTCTTATTTTTCTTTTATTTATGTAAGCAAGGAACTATATTCGATTGAACCAACGACTTGATTTTGGTGTGATTAGAAAAAGAAAAAATAGAAAATCTTTTCTATATCAATTGTCTATGCCTTCAAAATTATGGCAACCGGAAGACTACACGGTCTGATCCTTTTGCTTATGATGCTGTGTTGTTAAGGAGTATTATGTTACATTCATATGTAATCTCAACTGGCCAACGGGCAACTATGGATACAACCAAAATACGCACAGACATTACCAAACGTCACTTGCAAGTGCCTACAGGGTCATATGTTCTAGTAGGGAAGATTAAAGGAAAAAACGGGCTATGTTGGTCATTTCGATTAAAAAGAGGTACTCATAAGGAGTGCCTTGTTGCAAAAGAAGCGTAAATCAACATATAAAACGCCGATTCTTTCTTTACTCTCTCACACCAAAAAAACAAAAAAAACTCAATACTAAATTCCTTCAGTGAAGTAAAGAATGGCGCGATACGACAGAGCAATCACAGTATTCTCACCAGATGGTCATCTTTTCCAGGTTGAGTACGCCCTGGAGGCTGTTAGGAAAGGAAACGCAGCTGTAGGTGTTAGAGGTACTGATACCGTTGTTCTTGGTGTCGAGAAGAAATCTACTGCTAAACTTCAAGATTCTAGGTAAACCCCTTTTCTCTATCTCGCTGTTTTAGTATGGGTTTTGTTATTTAGATCTATATTTGTAACTTTTTGCTTCAGATTCTGTTCGTTGAAAATGGTGAAATTGGTTTTAGTTGAAATTTTAGGGTTTCTGTTTGATGAGGGTACTTTAGGGGAACTAAGATTGTGTTAGCTGATTAGCAATTGAAACGGATACCTGGATTTGATTCTAGAGCTCAATTTCATTAAGCTAGGGTTAGGCTGTCTTATGTACAATGAATATTTGGTCCATGTTTAATCCTTTATCTGTGAAACACTATCAGTGGATTGGAATTCCAAAATTTGTTGTGCCAGAAGATAGATTCTGATTGTGTGCAAGTAGCTCTGAGTACAAATTGGTACTACTAAACATATCTCCTATTCTGTTTGGATAAATTAAGTTCTTTTGCTTGCATCTAGTTACTATGGATGTAACATGATTGATAAAAACACTAGGAGAAGAAATGTTGGTTAATGAGGCTCTGATGACCTTCTTATGAATGAGAGGGTTGCATTCTAGACCTGATAATTGGGAAGTTTTAACCAACGCTAATGTTTTTTTTTCTACATTATACTGTAATTTATCCAAAAATGGACAGCATGAGTAGTTCTAACTGTGGTCTTGAATTATAGCTGAACCCCGTACTATTGTTGTTGCCTTGCTTGTTATTCAGCCTATTGGTTGCAATTTCTCTGTGTTCGTGTGATTAAATAGTTCCCCAATGTCATCTGAACTACAGTGGTGTTGATCTCTTGAGTAATGCATGTAATAAGAAAGCAGGATTAAGATTTTGAGCTTAACTAGAGGGAACCACGTCATGGTTTTCTTTGATTATAAGAATTGTTATTCCTGGAATTTGTTTTAAAATTGGTTGTTTTGATTTGATTACAGTTAATTGTGCATCTGTCTGTCTCTTTTCGTTGTTTCCGGTTATATAATATGCTCAGCTAGAACACACAATAGGCTCGACTTGAACTCACCTTGGTATCTGCTTATTAATTGTTATAGCTGTTGAATTATGATATCAAGGATTCATGGTATTATCCTAGTTTGAGGTTTACTATGTGTTCTGCAGCTCATAATTATGACATATGATGTCCTTGCGTAGCTTACATTGATTTTTTATTTATTTTCGCCTTCGGTGTTGTTGCAGATCAGTTAGGAAGATTGTTAACCTGGATAATCACATTGCTTTGGCCTGTGCTGGGCTTAAGGCAGATGCACGTGTTTTGATAAACAAAGCAAGGATTGAGTGTCAAAGTCATAGACTCACAGTTGAGGATCCCGTAACTGTTGAATATATCACTCGTTACATTGCTGGTCTTCAGCAAAAGTATACACAAAGTGGTGGTGTGAGACCATTTGGGCTATCAACTTTGATCGTGGGTTTTGACCCTCACACTGATGTTCCATCACTCTATCAGACTGATCCCTCAGGGACATTCTCAGCTTGGAAGGCTAATGCAACAGGAAGAAATTCCAACTCTATGCGTGAATTTTTGGAGAAAAACTACAAAGAAACTTCTGGACAAGAAACTGTGAAGCTTGCTATTCGTGCATTGCTTGAGGTATGCTTTCTTCTTTTTGGTTTTTGTTGTGTTGGTTATAGGACGTCACTATAGGGTTCCTTGTATGATGTATATCCAAGTAAGTCAGATACCCTCAGCTAATCTCATGACCTTGTTAAGTTAATAGTAGTTTTAATAATCATATCCACTTGACTTCAAGCTTATGAAGTTATGCTAGCTGTACAAAAGTGTGTTTATCCTTAGCTAGCTACGATGACCATATAACATATGAATATGATTTGAATGTTTCATTGCATTTTAATTAAGTTTTTAGTGTGCATATATTTCTGTGAGCCTGTTCTTCACAAAAACAAACTTTCACAATGTTTGTTGCGATTTTAATTCATGGTGCTTTGGAAAAGCTGAGGCAATGGATGAATTATATAGAGAATAAGCTGCTGATTTAGGATCCTTGCTGGCATCTTAATCCAAATAACTATCACAGATTGAGATGTAACAAATAATTCTTAGGAAATTAAAAAAAAAATGTAACAAATAACAATCAATATCAGTAGATCTGATTACAGCAATCAACATTAATAGAAAATAAATAATAAAAACTTGAATTACTCTTAAATTAAATAAGATGTCCTGAGGAACTTATTTACATGTTACTTGTTAAGTAATATGTTTGGATATGTTACTTGTTAATTAATATGTAGATCTGGTTCTTCGAACTCGAAATGCAGTTCACTAACTTGGTTCTTTCACATCTAGGTTGTTGAAAGTGGTGGGAAGAACATAGAGATAGCTGTAATGGGAAAAGACAAGGTGTTGCGTCAACTCGAAGAATCTGAGATTGATATCATTGTTGCCGAGATTGAAGCAGAAAAAGCAGCTGCGGAAGCTGCAAAGAAACCAGCTCCAAAGAACACCTAATTTCCATCTCCTAGTAAGTTTTGTCCAATTGGCGAAAAATTCTGGATAAAGGTCTGGCAGTGGCTCTTTTGACTGGCATATTTCCATTAGTTTTATCAGATTTGGATTGAAACTGCTAAAGCAGATCTGCTATCCTGGTTTCAGTGATCCATTTAAGAATTACAACGCTCAGTGTTCTGTAAGAGTTATGTTTCTTTTACTTAAATGGACCGCATCTCTAGAAATACATATGTTTTCGTTTTGAACATTGTTCTTTATTGTTCTTGATGGGTTTCATTATTTGTGTACTCTGGGGATGGGGGGTTGCCTTGGGCACAGATGTGGATTATTTAGGGGGGCATAGATATAAGGCAGGCAGATAATAGCTAGGTGGTAGAGAACTAATTGACATGCACTCATTCTCTGTAAAATTTGTAAAATTTATTACTGTGTCAATCCTAATGCTGAATGCTGGAAGAAAACTCGACAGAATGTTCCCAAATCCTTCTGTAGACCCGTCAGCCGAACAAAGTTAACTAACCAATTCCGTGGAACTTTGTTATTTTGTTTTTTCTTCTCAAGGAACATGAGCAAATGCTCCCAATTTCATATATTGGTAAGGATGCTTATAAGCAAATGCTCCCAATTCCGTATATTGGTAAGAATGCTGACAACAATGAGATACATGATAACTAAAACACATGAGCAAATACAAAATTTATGTATTTGTTGAAGGAAAAATATGGTCTTCCCTATTTACCACCAATACTTTTTTTATTTCCCACCCTCACTTAAACCTCGCGTTTTTAGGGGCCACTCAAAAGGATTTAGGGGCCATCAATTTATACCCATCCAAAGACTTTAGTTAAGGGGTACCCTATATGATATTGAAGTTACATAAATGCCCTTCTGGTAAAACCGTATAAAATCCAAATCAAAAAAAATTCTACTCATTTCAACTCTTCTTCTTCCAGTTTCATATCTTCCGATTGTGGAAGAAAAAAAACTTTCCTCGTTCAACCGAAACATCGCCGCGAATCGTAAAATCAAAACATCGTCGATTCGTTTATAAAACAATGGATAAGGGAAATGAAACCCACAGACCTAGAACCAAAAATGTTGCTCGGGGTATCGATCCAAAGATTGGATTTTAGCAAGAAATAAAGAAATTCTTGCTGCAAATGAAGAAGAACGCGAAGAACGCGAAGAACAAGTACCCGGCAATGTAGTCGGTGGTGGCGATTCCGATAGTCAAACACTTCGTCAACTTCAAATGGCCCCAATTAGGTAAGAATCTATCATTTTTGGTGTTTATTTCGCTTTAATTCGTCGAATCGAAAAAAAAATTCTAGGGTTTTCGGTTATTTATCCAGATTCGGACGATATTCATGCTCATTTACTTCCGAATGTAGTCGTGTTCTTCATTTCTCAAGAACATCGACAGTATTCGGGAGAAAGATTTGATGATTATCTGCCGAATATTGGTGGCCATATCTTCCTGGATACAAACTGCTAATAATCGGTAGTTTAATGAATTTTTTGGCTACCGATATATTTAAGTAGACACAGTATTCGGAAGAACACTCACTACCGAATGTATATATTGAAAAAATCTCAAAATTTCTGATATAGGAAAAATCCTATTTTGGGGCCAGTATTTATTCGGAAGACAATATAATGTTTTATACCTCCGATTGTGTAGGATAAAATTTTAGAGTTTCTGAACTCCAGTTGATGAATATTCGGTTGTAAACATGTTTAGTTATATTCCGATTGTTTTTCATTCGGAAAAAATATGTGTCTTCTTACTTCCGAATTTGTACATTCGGGTTATAGATGTGCACTTTGTCTTCCGATTGTGTAGGATGAAAAATTTACAGCTTCTGAACTCCAATTGATGCATATTCGGTTGTAAATATGTTTAGTTATTTCGATTGTTTTGTATTCGGGAACAATATGTGTCTTTTACGTCCGAATGTGTACATTCGGGTTATATTTCCATACTTTGTCTTCCGATTGTATAGTTTGTAAATATTGTTCCTTTCTTTGTTGTTTAGACAAAGTCGAGAAGGAGGAAGAAAGTGACAGCTAGTGCTAGGAGGGAAAGGAGTGCCAAAGATAATTCAAGTGCTCAACAAAGCGAACAAGAACAAAGCAGTCAACAAGGAGTGCAACCAAGTGCTGAACAAGTGTAAACAACAAGGCAGTGAACAAGGGGTGCAACCAAGTGTTGAACAAGCCGCTCAACAAAGTGCAGAACCAAGCTCCACAAGTTACACCCCCATGTTGAACCAGTTGATCCAGTGCAAGAGTAGAAGAAGAAGGACAACCAAGTGGTACCCAAAAAGCCAAAAAAGGAAAAGATGGTGTAAGAAGGATATTGCTAAGAAAGCATCACATCTTGTCCCTCAGCACTTGAAAGAAGGGTATTCCAGCAGGCACAATCCTTGGGCTACCGGCGGATGGAGGAAAATTGCTATTTGGATACAAAGACTCATGGGCCAGAGAAATATACGAAACCGAGGTAATAAAATTACTATTTTTATTAATGTATTGTCTATGTGTTATATCGTAATATTTGTATTAAGTTTTTTTATGTACTTTAATAGGATCATCAAGATGCGGTCCGTCTACTCAAACCTACCGCCGCACCAACAAAAATGCTTGCGTGGCCTTTATCCGGTGAATGTGAAAGGTTCAAGTCAATTGTTGCCAACTCGGGGTTAGCTAATGCCGCCGAGAATTCATTGTTGGAACATGATCGTGTGGCCATATCGGCGTTCGTGGAGAGAATGTATCCTGAGACCGATACTTTCCATATGCCGTTTGGGGAGATGACGATTACTCCGGATGATGTTGTGCAGATTCTTAACCTTCCGGACCAAGGCACAACTGTGAAGTTTAACTACACAAAGCAGTTAAGTTGGGCACAACTTTATGCTCTAACTAAAAAGTGCTTAGGTTGGGATGAAGAGACAACAACATCAGAGTTTAGGAGGCATGCAAGTTACAGAACAAGACAGATCAACATTACAGCTTTGATGAATATGTTTCGAGGCACCTTGGAGAAGGAAAAGAATGGAACGTTAACTGATGAGCAAGTGAACCACGCTGCCACCGCATATCTCCTTTGTGTATTGGGATGTGTCATATTCCCCAATACTTCTGGCAACCGGATCGACGCCAACCTTATACAACTTTTGGATCCTCTCCATGAAGTCGGTGACTATTCTTGGGGCACGACATGCGTAGCATTCTTGATGGAAGAGTTGAGAAAGGCTTCGAGGCTAGGAACCTGCCAAGTTTCCGGGAATGTGGCTCTATTGCAGGTTTTTTCTTTAACTCTATAACTCACTCTATAGTTATTCAGTAGACAATACATATGATGCATATCCATAACTCCAAATGACGCATATTCGGTAGGAAATTATCCATCTCTTTTCCCGAATGTTGGTTATTCGGTGGTTAGGTACTTACTTTGTTTTACGATTATATACAATCGGAAATATTCTTTTGATATTAGAACCGAATATACAGGCCAGAAAAGCTATAGGTTACTGAACTCCAAATGACGCATATTCGGTAGGAAATTATCCATCTCTATTTCTGAATGTTTAGTATTCAGTGGTTAGGTACTTACTTTGTTTTCCGATTATACAATCGGAAATATTCTTTTGATATTAGAACCGAATATACAGGCCAGAAAAACTATAGGTTACTAAACTCCAAATGACGCATATTCGTTAGGAAATGATCCACCTCTATTTCCGAATGTTTGGTATTCGGTGGATAAGTATTCAGTTTTAGTTCCGATTATATATAATCGGAAATAAAGTTTGGAAATTACTACCGAATATACACAATCTATTTACTAAAACTTGGTTTCTTATGCATATAGGCATGGATCTATGACCACTTCCCTATCCTAAAGTTGGCCGGAGAGAACCCGGGGTGGTGCAAAGGTACTCCTAGAGGAACAAAGTATATATTTGAAGACAACCGTTCTAGGACAAAAGAGCAACAGTTGATTCGCATGAGGGAGATTTTGGACCAATTGAAGGCCTCGGACGTATGCTTTGATCCATACAAGGAAGATCGATCCAGTGGGCATATAAATGTTCGGTCAGACTTGTCCCTTTATTTTGGACCGTTGTGGCACCCCACAGGATATGTGATGTATAACCCCACTAGGGTGATGCGACAACACGGGTATATACAACAGCAACCTGTGGAGAAAATGGGGGATTACTACAAATTGGAGTTGGAGTTGTGCTCTTCTAGTGGTGATAATATCACGATTGTTCACACAGGCCCACCTACTGTTCTTGATAACTGGGATAAGAGGAATGACTTCATTATCGACACTGGTAGACGAACCACCCGAGGTGATGAAAATTCTCCAGACTATATGAGTTGGTATAACAAGGTATCACATCCTTTGGTTATCCGTGAAATCAAATCCAACACTACTGCGGCGGGTTCAAGTTATAATTGCATCATCAAAGACAAACCAGCTGGTTATGATAGACTGGTGCGTGTTCTTATATTTTTGTTCATTTTATATTATTCCTATAAATCTTAGGTAATTACCGTTTGATGTTATGTCATTACGTATAAAAAACAGGTGAATAGGTTCAAGCGTGTTTCCAAAATGTTAACTGCATGCCTGAAGAGCGGAGATCCCATGCCAGCTGAGAAGATAAAAGAGGCTAGAGATCTAGTTGATAATATGGATAACGAAGATTATGCTGCCCAGTTTGGGGAGAGAGTCACGAAGAGGCATCATCCCAAGGTGGCAGTACCAAAGACGGGTAAAAGAACTCGAGCTTCATCCAGCGCTGAAGATGCTCCAACTGAATGTGCTCAAACCCGTGGTCGTGCAGGACTGGGAGGTAGTCACGGTCGTAAAGTAAAGAAGAGCAGATAAATGACAATGATTTTTGTTGTACATTCGGAAATTTGTTTGGGTAACTAAGTTAGACAAGTTCAAATGACAATGATTTGTGTGGTATATTCGGAAGTTTTGGTAACTAATTTAACTTCCGATTATTTCAAAGACAAAATTTGAAAAGTATAAGTTTTTCCAAATTCTGATTTTTGGGCCATCGTACATTCGGAACTTTACAAAAAACCTATCCTCCGAATATTACAAGTTCAAAACAAACCACGCCATGGCTCCAGGTGGTTCCAAGGGCCAATATTGAAGGTTAGACAGCCCATATTCGGAAGTTTTGGTAACTAATTTAACTTCCGATTATTTCAAAGACAAAATTTGAAAAGTATAAGTTTTTCCAAATTCTGATTTTTGGGCCATCGTACATTCGGAACTTTACAAAAAACCTATCCTCCGAATATCACAAGTTCAAAACAAACCACGCCATGGCTCCAGGTGGTTCCAAGGGCCAATATTGAAGGTTAGACAGCCCATATTCGGAAGTTTTGGTAACTAATTTAACTTCCGATTATTTCAAAGACAAAATTTGAAAAGTATAAGTTTTTCCAAATTCTGATTTTTGGGCCATCGTACATTCGGAACTTTACAAAAAACCTATCCTCCGAATATTACAAGTTCAAAACAAACCACGCCATGGCTCCAGGTGGTTCCAAGGGCCAATATTGAAGGTTAGACACCCATATTCGGAAGTTTTGGTAACTAATTTAACTTCCGATTATTTCAAAGACAAAATTTGAAAAGTATAAGTTTTTCCAAATTCTGATTTTTGGGCCATCGTACATTCGGAACTTTACAAAAAACCATCCTCCGAATATCACAAGTTCAAAACAAACCACGCCATGGCTCCAGGTGGTTCCAAGGGCCAATATTGAAGGTTAGACAGCCCATATTCGGAAGTTTTGGTAACTAATTTAACTTCCGATTATTTCAAAGACAAAATTTGAAAAGTATAAGTTTTTCCAAATTCTGATTTTTGGGCCATCGTACATTCGGAACTTTACAAAAAACCTATCCTCGAATATTACAAGTTCAAAACAAACCACGCCATGGCTCCAGGTGGTTCCAAGGGCCAATATTGAAGGTTAGACAGCCCATATTCGGAAGTTTTGGTAACTAATTTAACTTCCGATTATTTCAAAGACAAAATTTGAAAAGTATAAGTTTTTCCAAATTCTGATTTTTGGGCCATCGTACATTCGGAACTTTACAAAAAACCTATCCTCCGAATATCACAAGTTCAAAACAAACCACGCCATGGCTCCAGGTGGTTCCAAGGGCCAATATTGAAGGTTAGAACCCATATTCGGAAGTTTTGGTAACTAATTTAACTTCCGATTATTTCAAAGACAAAATTTGAAAAGTATAAGTTTTTCCAAATTCTGATTTTTGGGCCATCGTACATTCGGAACTTTACAAAAAAACCTATCCTCCGAATATTACAAGTTCAAAACAAACCACGCCATGGCTCCAGGTGGTTCCAAGGGCCAATATTGAAGGTTAGACACCCATATTCGGAAGTTTTGGTAACTAATTTAACTTCCGATTATTTCAAAGACAAAATTTGAAAAGTATAAGTTTTTCCAAATTCTGATTTTTGGGCCATCGTACATTCGGAACTTTACAAAAACATTATCCTCCGAATATTACAAGTCAAAAAAAACTGTTTCCTGGAACCAAACAACACCATAATCGGAAAGAAAGTTGACTCATAAAATAACCGAATATTACAATCGGTAGGTTGTTTAACAAAATAATCTACCGATTTCGTATAATCGGCTAGTTTTTATATTAATAATACTCCGATTACATCCATTACATAAAGTTCAAACGGCCTTAACCTTACAATTTCGTCAAAAGCACCTAAATCCATACTCCTAATTGACCATAAAAGTATTAAAACATATCATAACTTCCAGTGACCATAGAAATTGTCCCTCTTGATTTTGTAGCATCCTTCATGTTCAAATCGTTTCCCGTAGAGGTCCACATACCGGCGATCCGCAAGATTTCTCTGAAATTACGAATGAGTAACAAGTTAGTACTAACTTTTGTTAATGTGAGTTGGAGTTACAGAGATACTTACTCGTTTTTCATACGTCCACCAAGGAAAAGCGTTCCTAACAAACCGTTCCTCATCTTCAAGTTTGTCAATCTCCTTATCGAGCGCATTCTTTCTCATCTTAATGTCATTGGATGATCTTCGAATTCGATTACCATCTAAGGCCTCAAATACCATTAAGATACGGTTCCATATCTGCTCTTCGGATTCCGATTTGTGGAGCTTGTGAACACGATCATGAGCAGTTACCACAACCCACGCTCTATAAATAGCACAATCTTCTTCTTCGGCAAAAGCAATATCCATGTTTTTTGTTATGAAAATTAAAACTGAAGAGAGGAAAGAGTTTGGTGCAATTGGGATGATAGATATGAGTTTCTTCATATAGGTTTAGGGTCCAACGGCTCTTTTTGTTTTTCCCAAAAACTCCAACGGCTAATTTGACGAAAGTTGAATGTGGAGAAACCAATAATCGATAGGTATTGTATTTAGCATATCTACCGATTATGGTAGCTTTCAAAATTTGAATTTGGGGCAACTTATAATCGGTAGGTTTTGTAATATATTTAACTCCCGATTAACGCTGCATCCAAAACACGAACCAAGTGGTTATGGCTGGCTGTGTACACTCCCGATTAATGAACACAAATCATTCTAATACTGCACCGACTACAATCGGAAGTCTGGAAAATATTTTGCTTCCGATTGCAATCGGAGGATAACAATGTTATCATATCCTCCGAATATATAAGGGTAATTTCGCCATTACGAATTACGCGAGATAAGGGCTGGCTACATTTTTCCTTTGGGTGACCTTTTTTGTTTTATTGTTGGCCCCTAAATCCTTTCGAGTGGCCCCTAAAAACGCGAGGCATTTAAAAACCAAAACTAATATAACTGTTTTTAATGTGGGCAAACAACACTCACTGTCATTATACTCCATACTCATCATCCACCGTTTAGGTCTCAACCCTAACCAAATTGTGGCCGACCCCACCATCGTTTTGCTTACTACCACCATCATCATATTCATACAGTTACTAGAGAAGAGGTATTGTTGTGTCTCTTCCCTTTTCTCTATGAAACAAAGAAGAAAAAAAACTATTTTCTTCCAAAACTCAATTCCTTGATCCGTCCGATTTTGGTTTGATTTTTCAAATTTATCGGACAGATTGAGTTTGTTTCCTTGTATATATTAATTTTCCAATAAAAAAAATTGTCTAAACAATTTTTATGGTTTTCTGATCGGTCTGATGGTTTCACAAAATTATCAAGACCTGTTTTCATATTTTCTACTTAGGTTATTTTGGTGGATTTGGATTTGCATTGCTCTGGAAGAAAACGATCTACTTCGTCGAATATGGAGATCATTTCGAAAGAAATTAATTTGGGCATATTACTTCCCTTTTACGGATGTTGGAGAAAATGAGTATATTTGTTGGTTTTATAGTCTTGGTGAGAATGGAACTTAGGACCTTAAAGTCTCTAAGGGTACTTTCTCATTTTCTTATGAGTGAATGAAATATGACCTTTAGTCCCATATAGGGTATAACTAAAGAGGAGTTCCACTATTTAACTAATCCATTATAGGTAGTTAGAAAAACAATGTGGGTGGAACGAGTGGGGTGAAATATTTTGGCTTTCACTTAGTCTTAGGGCTCGGGTTCGGGCTCGTGCCTGCGCCATGGACATGGATCAACCAAGATTCATCACTTTGACAAAATGATTTTAAATTATTTCCTTAAATATTTTACAATCAAAATAAATATTTCTTAAATGTAGGGGGCGTATGACCGGGGTGAGAATTATTTCTTTCCTATTTTTCATTGTGTCGACATAATGTGCATGGATGTTTTATTACCATTTTGAAAAAATCTTGAATTAATTAGATTTTTATTTTTCTCTTTAATTCTGATTTATTCCCTCTTTAATTCGCTCTAAATGCACATTGATTTTGCCTCTCTCTTTTCTACCTATAAAAGGGACTCGAACTTTTCATTTCAATTTCTGTCCAGAAGAGCTACTATCCTCTTCTTTTCGTCTCTCTCCCTCTGTATGGTCTTTTTCTTTCATTCCGTGCCATTGCTGTTGAGTTCGTAAGAGTGGGAAAGTATTGTAGTGCTAACAATACTTGTAACGGGAAGTTTTATCCTGGATACGACTTCACCACAGGGTATAGGCATCGCTCATTCTTGAGGTGTACTGGTGAACTATCTTGTTAAGGACAGCGTGTTGAACACGTGACTCTGTCCTCTGTTTGCTGATTCCATTGAGTGTTTATTTAAGCGTTTCAGAAATTTATTTCTAACATCTTCTTTGAGTATTTTATTATTACAGTTGCAACAATCTTAACACGATAGTCTTTTCTATCTGTAACAATGGGTAAGAACGATGTTGATGGGTCAGCAAAAATTTTTGGGGAGCTCATCCGTTTTGTCAAACCGATCACTTCCATTATAAAGGATATAAGTATCAATAATTTTTGTTTATTTGATTGTTCCTTGTATTTAATTATTGCACCCAACAATCACGGATGTTATTTGTGGAGTGAAAAAGCAAAAAATGAATTTTTGGTCAGCTATAGAGTTTCGAGTTTATCTCTTAACCTAGAAAGAATTTTTCATAAAACCTTTTGGAATAATGTAGTAGACATCTTGATAGTTACCCACGTAAAATTTCAGAATTTTTGGAGTTGTAAAAGTATTTTTTCGATATTTTACAAAACAGAGAAATGTTCCTGAAAAATTCTGACAAACAGAAATTTGTTGTTGACAATATTAGTTTTTATGGGGTAACCATGAGTTTTTTTTTGAAATGGTGGTTCAAACGAAGTTTTTAAATCTAGAAGTTATCTTCAAAATTCATATTTTATTTTCTGATTCGGAATTGTGGTTTATGAATAAAGGTTCAATCTACAAGGAACATGGCTAATAGGCGCATGTGGCTAAAAATAAATCTTACAAACATGGCAAATGTGAGAACATCAAATGCAACACTTTGCATAGCTCTCGTAACAAAGGTATGTTTCACATACCTAAATCTAGCATTACCTTAATTAAGGGTGTTTGTTATGTTTGTAAAATTCCTGGTCAAGTGGCAGTAATTGTAGACAACGTAAAACCTTAATAAGTAGAAATTTAATGCTAATTTAGTTGAAAACAAACTAGTACGAGTTTAGTGGCATGATGTCGGAAGTTATTTTAATAACCAATGTGAGATATTTGTGGGTGGATTCTGGAGCCACCAAGCATGTTTATTGAAACATAGACCTGTTCACCTTCTATCATAGGATAGAGGATGTAGAGAAACTCTATATGACTAACTCATTTGCGACAGAAGTTGCATAAAAGAGAAAGGTCGAGCAGCAGCTCATATATGTAATATCCTCACGTTGAATGAAGTTTTCATGTTCTGGGCATATGCAAGAATCTTGTATGTTGAAGTTGATAAAAGACTTAAATTTTAACTGAATCAGGAAAAATGAATATTTTAAGCAGCGGTTAATTGACTTGGGGTCCATATAAGCTTAACGAAAATCTGATGAAGTGAACATAATTGATTCTTGTTCTTTCTTTTATGTGATTGAATGTTTTGCATGTTAGACTTGGAAATGTAAATTAAGTCAATGCATAAACTAGCTAATGAAGGCTGCATACCCAAATTTAGTTTGAAAAAGGAACACAAATGTGAAATATGCGTAGAATCAAAATATGCTATAAAATATTTTAGCACGAATGTTCATAGAAATTCTAAACCTTTAGAATTAATTCACTCAGACCTAGTTGACATGAAATCGGTTCAAACTAGAGGTGGTAAGAAATGGTTTGTTACTTTTATAGACGACTGTACTAGGTATTGTCATATATATTTTCTTAGAGGTAAGGATGATGCCTTAGAAGCCTTTAATATGTATAAATTAGAAGTTGAAAACCAACTGAATACTACCATTAAAACCATTAGGTATGACCGTGGTGGTGAGTACAAAATTCCCATAGGAGATTTCTGTCTAGAACATGGAATAATACACGAAGTTACCCCTCCTTATTCACCTCAGTCTAATGGTGTAGATGAACGTAAGAACCATACCCTTAAGGAGATGATGAATGCCATGTTAATTAGTTCAGGATTACCTTCGAACTTGTGGAGGGAAGCTGTCATCTCAGCCTGCTATATCCTGAATAGAGTACCCTTTAAAGGATCAGATAAAACTCCATATGAATTGTGGAAAAGTAGACAACCGTATTTTGCATACTTCAAAGTGTGGGGGTGTTTGGATAAGGTTCATATCCCTAAACCTAAAAAACCAAGATATGACCCAAAACTGTTGACTGTGTCTTCATAGGGTATCCTGAGCATACTCCTGCATATAGATTTATGGTTGTGAGTTATGAAATTTCTGAAATTGGTGAGAATATTATTATGGAGTCTAGGGATGATGTGTTTTTTGAAAATATTTTTCCATTAAAATCTGACTCTCGTAAGAGAGGTGTTAATCCCCTAGATGTCCCTTCAACCAGTCAGACTTTACCTTTAGAGGAACATGAAGTAGAAACTGAACCTAGGAGAAGTAAAAGGGCTAGAACCAAAACTCCTTTGGACCTGACTTCGTAACACTAGCATAGTCTGATCCTCAGACTTATAGAAAATCCATGACTTCTTCTGAAGCTTCGTGGTGGAAAGAGTCTTCTATCAATGAAATGAAATCCATCAAAGAAAATGATACATAGGAGATAGTAGATTTACCTCCAGGATGTAAGCCCATAGGATGTAAATGGATCTTCAGAAGGAAACATAACATAGATGGAACTATTCAAAAATACAAGGCTAGGTCAGTAGCTAAAGGCCGTAAACAACAAGAAGGTGTAGATTTCTTTGATACTTACTCACCCGTACGAGAATTACTTCCATTAGGATGCTAATTGCTATAGATGCGGTTCATAACCTAGAGATACATCAAATGGATGTAAAGACATCTTTTCTAAATGGTGAACTAGATGAGGAAATTTACATGGAACAACCCGAGGGCTTTTTAGTGAAAGGTTGTGAAAACAAAGTTTGTAAACTGAAAAAATCTTTGTTTGGATTGAAACAAGCACCTAAACAATGGCATCAAAAATTTGATAATGTAATGTTTTCTAGTGGTTTTAAAATCAATGAATCTGACAAGTGTGTCTACACTAAACTTGTGAATGATGCTTGTGTGATTGTATGCTTGTATGTTGATGATATGCTTATACTTGGTACAAACATGGATGTAATTGATTCCACTAAGAGCATGCTAAATGAGAACTTTGGCATGAAAGACTTAGGCCCCGCAGATGTAATCTTAGGGATGAAAATTAGAAGAAATTATAACGGTAATAGTCTTAGTCAATCTCATTATGTTGAAATTATGCTTAGAAAATTCAATCATTTTGATTGTAAACCTGCTCATACTCCATATGATCCTTGTTGTAGACTAAAAAATAATAAGGGTAATGGAGTTTCACAACTTGAATACTCACGAGTTATAGGAAGTCTGATGTATTTGATGAATTGTACTAGGCCAGACATTGCTTATGTCGTGAGTAGGTTAAGTAGGTATACTTGTAATCCAGGGCAGGAACGTTGGGACACACTTTTTAGAGTGCTGAGGTATTTTAAATACACTTTGACCTTTTGTTTGAATTATGAAAGGTACCCTGCCGTCCTTGAGGGATTTTGTGATGCAAACTGGATATCTGACTCAGAGGAGTCTAAGCCTACGAGTGTATATATTTTCACTATAGTTTGAGGGTCTGTTTTTGGAAGATTTCCAAACAGACATGTTTTGCTCAAATTCACTATGGAATTTGAGAGTATTAAGTTAGAGAAAGCACGAGAGGGGGGCGAGTACCTAAGATGCTTTTTAGAAGAGATTCCAATCTAGCATAGGCCTGTGCCATCTATATCTATAATTTGTGTTAGCCAAGCTGTAATAGCTAAAGCTAAGAATAACTAATCTCAATTGGCGTTATTTCCATTGATTGGATTATTTCCAAAGAGAATATCGCAAACTCTTTGACGAAAGTTTTGTACAAAGAGATAGTTAATTATGCATCAAAAGGGGATGGGGCTTAAGATCATTAAATAAACTTGCCATGAAGGATACTCAACCATATTGACTGGAGATCCCAAGATCAAGGTTTTGAATGAGACAAATAATTTGTGGGGGGTCAAGGTAAACACTATCAGAGAATTTCATTCTCTGTCCCTTCCCTATGGTATAGACGTGCTAGTGTGACTGCATGTGGAGGATGACTTTCAATTAAGTCTTAATGAGTTCTATAGTTTCAATTTAAGATTGAAGTGGGGTGTAGCAGTAAACACTCTTGATGGAACTCACCTATCTGAATGTGGAAGTGGGTCGTTTCCTATGAGAATAGAGCTGATTCTCTAGAGCATTCTGAGAAACAGGATTTGTCCAGGGCCAAAAAGGACACAACGCCACGAACTTGACAACACCTAGAGAGATATCACGCGTGGTTATTATCGCAGATTACACCAAACGATGGCAGTTCAAGACATCGCGTTCACTGTCCATCAAGTAGTTCCGGCAATTTCTCACTAAGCAAAGGTTCAATACCTCATGGACACCTCTTTCCTAAGTGGTATTTCTCGCTTTCCGTTTTTCTGATTTTATCGGTATTTCATTAATGTGGGGGATTGTTGGAGAAAATGAGTATATTTGTTGGTTTTATAGTCTTGGTGAGAATGGAACTTAGGACCTTAAAGTCTCTTAGGGTACTTGCTCATTTTCTTATGAGTGAATGAAATATGACTTTTAGTCCCATATAGGGTATAACTAAAGAGGAGTTCCACTATTTAACTAATCCATTATGGGTAGTTAGAAAAACAATGTGGGTGGAACGAGTGGGGCGAAATATTTTTTCTTTCACTTAGTCTTAGGGCTCGGGCTCGTGCCTGCGCCATGGACATGGATCAACCAAGATTTATCACTTTGACAAAATGATTTTAAATTATTTCCTTAAATATTTTACAATCAAAATAAATATTTCTTAAATGTGGGGGGCGTATGACCGGGGTGAGAATTATTTCTTTCCTATTTTTCATTGTGTCGACATAATGTGCATGGCTGTTTTATTACCATTTTGAAAAAATCTTGAATTAATTAGATTTTATTTTTGTCTTTAATTCTGATTTATTCTCTCTTTAATTCGCTCTAAATGCACATTGATTTTTCCTCTCTCTTTTCTACCTATAAAAGGGACTCGAACTTTTCATTTCAATTTGTGTCCAAAAGAGCTATTATCCTCTTCTTTTCGTCTCTCTCCCTCTGTGTGGTCTTTTTATTTCATTCCGTGCCATTGTTGTTGAGTTCGTAAGAGTGGGCAAGTATTGTAGCACTAACAATACTTGTAACGGGCAGTTTTATCCTGGATACGACTTCACCACAGGGTATAGGCATCACTCATTATTGAGGTGTACCGGTGAACTATCGTGTTAAGGACAACGTGTTGAACAGGTGACTCTGTCCTCTGTTTGCTGATTCCATTGAATGTTTATTTAAGCGTTTCAGAAATTTATTTCTAACATCTTCTTTGAGTATTTTATTGTTACAGTTGCAACAATGGAAGCATCTGATCATCAAGAAACAAAATGGTTTAAAATCATTATAAGGATTTTCAATCCTTCAAAGGGCTGCAGAAGTTTAATAGGATTTTCATATTTCGTTTCTTTAAGTTTCGATTGTAAATCTTGTACCGTCTGTATTGTCCTGTTCATTGATGTAATTGATCAATGTAATCCTTCTAACCTCAATTTGAATGAGGTATTCTAATAAATAAAATTTAGGGGTTTCTTGAAGCCCCTTTTTCCATCAGAAAAAAAAAATACAGTTACCAACATCATTTCCACGGGTATGAAAAACGTTCTTTATTAAAAAGGAAAATGACATTATTTAGTTGTATATTAATTAGTTGTTGTATTTAATCATATCATTAAGTTTTCACTAATGAAATCAAAATTTCGGTTATGTTGAGTTCTTAATTAAGAACAAAAGAGACAGTAATAGATATAAGGTGGATTTATTGGTGTGTTTTATGGGTTTGAAAACATATGGAAATTCAATTCACAATCCATCTAAAGGACATAGTTTACTCGATTGTAAACAATCGGTGGTTATATGATGGATTTTTTGGCAACATGATGATAAGCGATCAGTGTGATTGATTGTTCGTTTTATGCCGTATCGATCCAAAAGTAGGTTGGGAAGATTAAACTTATTTGTCATTCGCCATAATTTGATTCCATTTCGATATGGATTCCATTAACACCTAGTACCCATATACAGGTTAAAACGGTAATGGTGTTTTGGTTCTTGCAGGGAGTGAGTTTTTTTTACCTGCATTAGGTATAGTCACATTTTATTTAATTTCTATATTATGGGCGGGAAATAGGGAAAGTATGGGTGGTAAATAGGAAAAATAAAAAATATAGAGAAGAGAGAAATCTTATTCAATAGACTAGTTTCGCACCCCTGCGATGCAAGAGTTTGTCTCTTTCTTATGGATTATTGGTCTGTTGGACCCGAACAATAAGATTCCAGAGGGAAATGCACCTAAGATCAAATATTTCGAATCGGTTTCCGTGAAAAATTCAGACTTTCTTTTTGATGTTGTGATCACATAAAAACAGAGACTTTGAAGCTCAATAGCTAAATACATGGCAATTGAATCATGAGCCGGGATCATAAAGAGCATACTGCAAGTAGGAAGTGGAATTAATACAATGGATTCAGAAGCATCAAACCTCTCTTTTTCGGAAGAATCAAAACACATCGAAATGGTACCAGCCGTACTTAATAATAGAAGGATTTGGCAGAAGTATGTAAAATTGTCCCTCCTCAAAAGATTATTCCGGAATAAATGGCCAATAGTTAGGAGAGGTGAGCTTAGATTGATAGGCTTCTAACTAGTTTTTTTTCTTTTTTTGAAGCATGCAATTTATTAAAGAATGTTAGGTTACAATTTGATGCGGGCTCGGGTTTCCTGGTCCCAAATTTTGGTTGAAAATTTTCTCATTTGACTTCCATCTGCTGCATGATTGGCCAAGCCATCAGCTGCTTGATTTCCTTCTACGTAGTTGTGTTGTGTAGCAACATGCGGGGTCTGTCGTGGTCTTTCTGTTGCTATTTTTTATGCCAAAAGAAGAACCCAAGTTTCCACAGTTAAGGCAGTCGTAATTCCTAATGGTTGAGCTAAAGTTATTACAGTTCATGCGTCTGAATCTCTGCAAATGAAACTTGCACCTGCGAAACCTGGGTGACCTCTGGCAACCCCATCTGCGTTAATCTTAATCCAGTGCATGTTCGGGGTGTACCATCCTACAGAGATTGTGCAAATCCTTTTGGTGCTTCTTGATTGGTTATATGTCGGTGAATATCCTGGTAGCACTGGGGGTAAAGATACTTGTGCCATAGAATATTCTTGATGTTGTTTTTTAGCCAAAACTAGGATTTCTACTGAAGTTGTTTGCTTTTGCGGTATATTAGTTCATTTATGGACAACCATAAGGTCCAGAATAGAAAACAGAAAGAGGAGATGACAGATATTGATGCTGAATGTTGAGTAGATGGGAGATGGTTTTTTGAGGTGTTAAGACAAATGTGGGGATATTACTGGTGTTTGGTGTGGTTGAGGGATGAGTGAGCAATGTGTTCCAAGCTGTAATCGCAACTGGGCTGTGAATTAGCACATGAGTCGTTGATTCCGGATCAATGTTACATTTGGGAAAAATATCAGAGTTGGTTAGGTGGATGTGATATAGGAGAGAGAGGGTTGGTAGACCTTCATTGATTGCTTTCCACAAAAAAATATGAATTTTTGGTGGACACGGTAAAGTCCACAGGAATTTGATAGGTGGGAGGGGGGATTGGGTAGGTTGACCATGGGTTAGACATTTGTATCCCAATGATGTAGTGTATTTTCCAGATTTTGAGTGTGGCCAGATAATTTTGTCCTCCGGGCCGTCCTGGGGAAGGTGGATGTTTATGATTTTTTGTGCTACAAGATTGGGGAGGGTGTTTAATTTTCCTGGTCCCGATTATGAGAGATCAGACAATGATATCAGCTACCTTGTGGAGAGGATAACGTTGTGCTAGGTACAGATTTGAGGAGTTTGGAATCCAGTTGGCTTCTATTGGTGTTGATAGCCCATTCCCAATTTGATGAAATATGAGTTGTTGCATGGTAGAAACGATTGATGCTAATTGTCTCCATTGAGCGCTTGAGGAAGATGGTATAATGTCAATGCCTTGTAGAATTGGTTGATGATGGAGATATTTTTCGGTAAACAGACTTCCGCGGACGGAGTTAGGTTGTTCATGCAAGCTCCAAATTCTTTTCATTAGGCGAGCCTTGTTATGATCACTGCTTTTTCTTATTCCTAGCCCGCCTTCGGAGATTAGTTTTGTTACTTTATCCCAACCAATAGGATGAAACTTTTTAACTGTTGAATCATTTCCCCAGAAAAAAATTCTTGGTGATACGATCTATTTGTTTGTAGACACTGATGGGTAGATTTTGTGTTTGCATAAGGTGGTTTGAGGTGGGAGTTAGGGAGGTTTTTATTATTATCCTTCTTCCCTCTTGATTTAGGCATTTTTGTCATCTATCCTTTTGCTTTTCGTGCTAGTCTTTGAAAGAGATGTGCAAATTTGCCATTAGATGCTCTTCCTTGCTTGAATTGGACTCCTAGATAGGTAGGGGGATTTGATGTGGCCGGCATATTGAAGGTTGTAGATTACTCACTTTGCTCGGGTCCAATCTCGGATGATGGATAATTACAGATTTAGAATTATTGATTACCTGGCCCGCCGACATACCATAAGAATGAAGTAGGTCTTGAGTTGAAGATTACTTTGGTCGAAGGCTTTGAAATTTAAAATAATAAAATTTCTTATAACTAGTTTCTTGAAATAATACACTTTATCTAATAATAATAAAATTTAAAAATTGTTAAAAAATTAATAAAATATCAATAAATTTGCAACACCCAAAATCAATACACTAATAAAAAACCAATACAATAGAAAAAATATTATAAAAATCTATGGGCTTATAGTGCAACATTCATGAACTTATAATGCAACATCTTTGGATTGATTGCAAGTTATTTCAATTAATTAAAAGTTATTGCATTTCTCTTTTTCTAAGTTCATCGATTGATTAGAAGTTATTTCGTTTCATATTTTTTCCAGATTTTATTACTCTATAAATTTATAGAGCTTATGCAATTTCATTTTTCTATATATATAACCTTTCCCCTCTCTTTCCACCGGTCATTACAGGCCTTTACTTCATTGGAAAAAGCACCATCGAGATTCCCATGCATCATACCCTCTAAAGATATGTCCAACCATTTTATTTATATAAACTCCTCAATCCCGGTTACATTGTTACAGTATTAAAGTAAATTGCATATTGAGCAGTGATTTATTTATTTATTTTTATTTTTTTGCGATAGTGTAGTGGCCTCCTTTTAGTTATGTTTTTCTCTACACAAACCTAAAAATACTTTTTACATGGAAATCATCAAACATAGAATCAATTAGGATTTGAATGACATAGATATTATAGAATCAAATACAAGGAGGGAAAAACATATATAGAGAAAATGGAGTGTGCATTGGAATATCTCCAATTTAAGTAAAGTTAAATGATGAAATGCTAAATTTTTCATCGTCTTTGATATCCATAGTGACGCATATCTAATCGATAAAGTGAAATCTTAGTTGTTGTTTTTTTTTTTTGCTCGGTAAAGAAATTTTTGTAATGAAATTGTAAGTACAATGTACAAACCCCCAAAGAAGAAATGCATAAATAAATGTGAGATCCCACTTACAAATAGAACCCAAGTATGATAAAATTAGACAACCCACTCATATGACCAGTGAAACTGGCCACTTTACAAGAAATACTTCACCAGTTAAAAGGTTGAAGACCAATCAATAAGTAAGTAACCCTATCCCAATAGAAGCACCCAACGGAATAAAGTCGATTTGCAGGGACATGCTTAAATTTCCGTTGAAAATCAAAAGCTGAAAATTTGTCATGGATATTATATTTTGCTCCTCTAGGTTTTCATTGTGATTTTTGTTGTGATATTTTGAGATAATCACATGTATCATATATGTATTATCCTTTTTAATTCTTTGTTGATTAGTTATTTCATAAAAGCTAAAGAAGTTATGAAAACATAGTACTTGTCCACTCACATTTTTGTGAGGTAAAATCATGTTGATTGTTTGAAAATTGGAATGATTCATTAGATTTTGTTGACCACCAATTTGAAGTAAAAATTTTGTGTATAATCTTCTGGTAAAGTGACTCTTTGTCCGAGGTCATATAATTCTTTTGTCTGACCGGAAGTTATAGCCTTGTTTTGAGTATGGCTATAGTTATTCGTTACCATGAGGCACATTCGTTTAGATGTTTCCACTGTATGTGTAATAGCAACCTGGGATGTTCAATACATTTTTTTTATATCAACGGCCTTCAGAGTGTCTAATGATCCCGCTCAACAATTGGAAAAAGACAAATTGGAGAAACATACCAGTACATAGAGGAATTGTTTGTTTTATGCCATTGAGCAAGATCATGAGCAAAATAATTACAAACACGAGGTTGAAAAGTAAAAGTACAAGTACAAGTCACTAAACTGGAAGAAAAGAACGAAATATCTTTAAAGATAACATTCGTTCTAGCGTGTCCATCAAACATGCCTGTTGAAAATTGGTCGATGGGATCTTTAGCATCACTTTCAATGATAATGTGAGTGAGTTTTTGCCCTATAGCTTTCTTCAAGATTGCCCAAATATCTCTGGCTTCAGCTTCTTCAGTAGCGTTTACTTCAAAGACTATAGAAGCACAAAAAGGAAGCTTTTCTCGAGAAGTCCCTCATCACATAGTTTCGGATAAGTAAACTCTTCTTTAATGCCACAGATGATGCAAGAGTTCAATTACTCGGAAGTACGCCATATATCTACTTGAAGTTTTAAGCTTCTGATATCGATCAACAAAAGTTTTACGCTTCTAATGACACGCCAGCTGAAAGTTTCATCGTGCATGGTCAATGGAGGCTACTTAGAAATGCTTTATCCAGATGATATTTTGAGTTTTTTATTTCTAACCATTATATTTTGCGAATTACGGCATCAAGTTACAAAAGCAAAGCATTTCTTTTTCTCAAATAAGTAATTTGATTTTCCAAGGGTACTTACTATTTGTAGTAAGACGAGTGTCATGGGTATTCAAAAAAAATGGAATTAGAAACTATGTGGACAATACTTCTTCTCACCTTTAGAGTTTAGAGAAGACTCATAATATTGTGCATCCGGAACCGTTGATTGCATTTAAGGATAGGAAATCGTACTAAAATTATTGATGGTTTTTTCATTTATTTTACGGAATCTGCATCCCCTTTCTAAGTGTCCGTTATTTCCACAATAAAAGCAATGCTTAGTAATACAAGAATCATGAGGCTTAGTGTTACCTTGTTGTGGATCCATTTGTATTGGAGTTTGAAGGAATTTATGTTTTCCAACATTTGCTGAAGATGAAGGCGCTACAGATTTATCTTTTATGGAAGAGCAATCTTTTGTGACAACTTTTTAAGCAATATCTTCAGCAGAGTCTTTAGGTTTTACAAACTTTTTCTCCTTTTTATCATCTAAATTTTGTTTACCGTTGTTGCCCAAACTTCGTATGTCACGATGAAATCTAGTTGCCTTCAACATTGTGTTAGAGCATAGCTCGGTTGAACCCACCAAGCGTTGGTATGTCAATTTTGGTTGTCATATTAGCGAGTTAAAACTCAATTAAAGAGTCGCTTGATTATATACAAGAGACAACTTCGTATAGGTTAGGCTAGAAAGATTAGGATTATGATACATACAAGTATTACTCAAAGACTTGAAGAATTTGAAGAAGTAACAAGCTACATCGACGACATCATCCTTCCTCTTGAGGTTAGTAATATTGTGACTTGAACTGTTTCATTCCTAACGTATCTTTCAAGTCGTGCTATATTGAAACATAACTTCGAAGCTATGAATGATTATACTCTAGTAGACATAGTGTTAAGGAATTAGAATATGAAGTATAACACTTATCTTTTGAACTTCGTATATAAGACATCGACATAATCGTATGAATGCTATTGTGATTATGTGTATGGGTAAAGGTGAAAATTTCATCATAGGAAACAATGTTTACATTTTTTAAAGGAAGTACATTCATGAACTTGTTTTATGAATCGAAAGGGAAATCGCTAGTCTTATTGGTATTGTTATTCATTGCATATATTTGGATTACCAATATGTGTGAGTTAGTAGAACCGATCATAACTTGTTATGTATCTTGGTAAAACTAGTCAAAATGCCTGACTTGTGTATTGGTGTGACTTTTATTAGTGTAACCGATCCTAAGTAATCACCAAAGATGGTATGATCAATATTTTTAATTGGTGTAACCAATCCTGGTAATTGGTATGACCAATCACAAAAGAGTTGTGTAATCGATCCTTGTAATTGGCGGAACCGGTCCTGGTAATTGGTATAACCGATCCTAGTGACTAGCGTAACCGATCACAAGTAATACCATGAGAATATGGTAGCCGATCATGGTAATTGACGTAACCGATCCTGGTAACTGATGTAACCGGTCCTAGTAACCATATTAAGGTAGAACCGGTCCTTGTGTTTGGTAGAACCGTAAACCCATGATTAGTGTATTGATATTTGATCAATCACATAGTTGTTCTTGGAATACAGATGAACCAATTCTAAAATTTTCTGAAAGTGTGGTATAATTGGTTCCGAGATTGTAAATATGAAAAAGGATTTACAAAGAAAAAGATGTCGACATACTTTGAACATGTTCAGTAACTCTTATATTTTATTGTTTAAAGATATTCTTTAATAACTCAAGGAGATCCCAGACCGAAATAAATTAAGAATCTTTTAATTAAGGTTATTAATTTTATATGCTTTTAATTACCAGCAATTAAAATGCATATCTCTGGAAAATAAAAATTGGTAATGTGCATTTACTAATTGGAGATTTTCTAGTGAGATTTCGGTAATATTGGACAGAGCATTTCCAGGAATTATGAAAACCGATTTTAGCCATTTATTGCATATCTTAAGAATATTTCGGTTTTGGAAATTCCTTGGTGTCCAAACATCCTTGGTCTATAAATACCTAAGTTTTCATTTCGAGCAAACTATCCTAAGAGCCAACAGAACTACCTTGTTGTGTTGTTACTCGTGGAGCCGTCTATTCGGAGAGGAAAGTATCCTAATTAGGCGAAATCTCTTATGACCGCTCGTTTAATGACTTCTTTGGGATCAAAAAGCTTTACGAGTACCGTTGGTGGGAAACTAGATAATTGCAATATTATTAGTTTTCGATTTTATTTGATTGACTAACAGTTATTGAACTTTGATTCACCTAGTTTGTTTATTCTTGAGAATCTTCTCTTTTGATATAAGATTCAGTCAAACTAGATCGAAGTGTAGACGGGATCTTTAAAACTGTTTGTAGATCTAAAGACACCTTGTGATAATCCATCGTTGACAGACTCTGTTCTGTGCATGATTGATCACAAGAGATTCAAGTTGTGGTGTGCAGGTATTTATTGAAGATTAAAGAAGATTTGAAGACAAAGAAGATTTCTTATTAGTTTCATATCTTTGGTGTGCACAAAAATTGATCGGCTGGGATCCAACTATAATCGGTTTATCCTTGATAGATTTGATTGATTAGTTGCTTTTAGAGCACTGCTCAGTCGAACTCGCAAGCGTTGCTATCTCAATCTTGTTTGTCAAGTTTAGTTGCCAAAACGATAAGTCTTGATTTCTAGTATACTTATAGCTAAGTATCAGACTAGGATAGTAAGTGTAGTTGAGCTCTAGACTCCACGGAGTTCATCATGCAAAGACGAAGAACTACTCAAGGAACTGGTGGAAACTTCATCGACAAAAAGTTATGTGGAAAATTGAACTTATCTATCACTCAAAAGTCTATCTACTCTATCTCCTATCTTGATACAAAAGTCGTATTGCTATATAGACTCCGGTTATACACATTTATCAATTCTGCATTCGCAGTTTCCTCGTTAACAAAACTTCTGGTGTCTGTGTTATTTCTTTTCCGCATTATATTTTGTTATGTAATTGAAATATCATGGTTGTGCGTTGAATCGATCAATTGGTAAATACAACCTTTGGTTGTTGATTGGAATTGATTGATCCTTGAATATTGGTCTTTGGTACCGTTCAAGTTATTTCTCTTGTATTCAACCAAGCTCGCAGATTTCTATTTGTTTTAGTGAGGATTGAATTGAGAAATTGAGATATAACTCTTTGATATACTTTTTATTAAGATTGAGTCTGACTGTCTAGTTGATTCTCTTAAAAGTATATTGGAGTTATTCCATACAAATTGCTAAGCGAAATATTGGGTGAGGTTGTTAGACCCCCGCTTTTTCAGTTGCGTAGATAGACATCACTATATAGTATCTTGGTAGATTCTATATTTGATTGCAAAATCTAAACTTTGCTACTGTGATAGTTGTTGGATAGATAGATCTAAACCCGACAAAGGAGTTTATTAGACTAAACAGAAGAGCCTTTATCTAACTCATATCATTGAGATTGAATAGAGTTGTTACCGAACATATTTGTTGTTCCTTACTGTTTGGAATAAGAACCAAAGGAATTGTTCCACTGCGTGCACTTATCGAATGTCGGAAGCGCAGGGATACTGAAGAAACTAGGTGAACTATATGTTTAGTTGTTTGATCTCAACTATACGAAGTTGGTTTGATTTTGTATAACGGCTTAATTCTGAGAGTATTAAATTTTGGACTAGGTCCCGTGGTTTTTCTATATTTTCGGTTTCCTCGTTAACAAAATCTTGTTGTGTCATTCACTTTTATTTTCCGCAATTATAATTGTTGCTATTATAATTTAAAGTAAATTACACAAACGTTAACTCGGTATTACTTGATAGTGATCCTATAGAGTTTGGTTAAGTCCGAACCCATTATCTAGTAATCACACTTTGATTGTTGTATTGTCTCGATCTCGTATCCATAGACGATCACACAAAGTGTGAATACTGATTCGTTGTATTATCTCGACTCGGTCCATACACAATCACTTTCTGTAAGAGGACTTATAGGTGGAAAAGTTTAAGATTGTGGTATATTTGGGTACCCTCGAATTTTAAATTGGTATCAGAGCAGGCAAACACGAAAAGATCTAACAATCTGTGTTTGGTGCGATCCAACTTATAAGAAATGAATTCTATGAATGATTCAGTTAACGAGAACCAAGATAAAAGACCAGCATCTGAAAATGACATTTTCTGTGAATCTACTGAATAGTCTGATCCTTATAATATAGATTCTGATGATTGGCAAACTTGCCTTGAAGAAAAACTTGATGAAATTTCTGAAGACGGTGACTCATAAATCGATCAAGATGTTGAAGAAGATATGTCTGAACTTTCCTCATTATTGGATGTTGTCTCTACAAAAATACTATCTACTTCAGATGTGATTGGACTTCTTGCTCCTCTTTGCAGAGAAACTAGGAATCTAGGGAAAGTCTTCTCTGGTTTCTTTTACGGATATCAGATTACCAGATATCTTCTTAAGAACTGCAAAGAAAGTCTGAACTCAAAAACTCTTGAGTTTGAGAATCTCAACATGAAACATTATTTGTTGAATAAAAAACTTGTGTTTAGTTCTAAACATTTAATGAGTAAGGATCATGATAAGTCTGTTTCCTTCAAAGAAAATACACTTGAGGTCAAATTAGCCAACGCTCTTGAAAACATCAAGGTCTTGGAAGAAGAAGTTGCAAGGATAAAAAGACTCAATGATAGCACAATCAATTTGCCTTCTATGTTGGAGGCAGGAAGAAATCATGGAGATAAACACGGATTAGGATATGATGGTATCGATACTTCTTCAAATAAAGAAGTAAAGTTTGTAAAGGTAGTATGCTCTTCAGTTCCAGAAGATCTACAGAAACCAGTTGATGCTCCTGATTCACCTAAGAGCTCATGTGAGACTGTAGCAAAAACCATCTCTGAGAGCAATCAGAGTTTGTCTCCAATTAAAGATCATCTTAAGGACAGACCATCTCACAAAGGTAAGACTAAAGCCTCTACTCCTTTCAATAAACATTATTATTATTGTAGAGATAAAGGTCATATGCAAAGGAATTGTAAAATTCGAAAGATGCAAGATGCTCTATCTTTTGTTTCAAAAGAACTGAGTAAATTATCCCCAAAAGGTCTTCATATCACCGATGTCCTACTTTGAGACAAAAGAATTATTCATGTAATTCGAATTTTTATCTTAAAAGAAACAATGATATAAAGGCTAATACCTTTGTCAATAGGAATATAAGATCTGATGCTTCTGTTTGGAAAAATGCAATGTTGCAAGAGATGAAGAATCTGCATTCAAAATCTACTTACTTGTGGATGCCAAAGTCAAAAGTGAAAGAAAAAGGGGGGTCATCTAAAACAAGGTCTAATAAAAAAAAATCCTGTTGTAATATTAAATAAAAATGACTATGAAAGTCTAATTTTTAGACTCAAGAATGATTTAAGAACATCCAGTAATATTGATACACTGGTATCCTTCAATAATATGCTACAAAGTATAAAACGGAAAAAGAATGTTCGGAAACATCAAGATAGATCTTGTTCCCAAAACAATGGTGAGGCATCAAGTGTTCATTTCAACAACTAAGTGTGTTAATCGGAATTTCTCAAACTCGTGCTCCATCTAAATAAATGGGAAGTTCTTAAAAGAGCACTGAAACCTATGAAAAGTATAAAACTGTACTTGATCTATCTACATCATGAATAACTTAAGTAGTTTATATAAAGTTTGGAATTATATTCTAAATTAAGAGATTACTCTCGTATTAGGAATGTTCATGATTAAATTATCAATAAATTTGTTCAAATTTCCTGACAATAAGATTTTCGAAAATTCCTTTGATTCGATTTCCGAATGTGTATAGTATTATACAAAGAATACATGTTTAGTTATTCCAAAAAAAAGGGAAACTTGGAAATCAAGTTTTGTCTGGTATATAAAAATCATCTATAAAACTGATACTCCCTCACAAAAGTCTTCGGTTCAAAATGGATAGAAATACTATTGACATTGAATCTCAATTACGAAAACTTGAAACCTTTCAAGTTGATCTCAAATGCTATTTCTAAAAGGAACACAAGAAGAATCATATTTCTTTTGAGCTTATGCTTATGTTGATGGGAGATTTTGAAGTAGCTCATGAACTTCTACAAATTTCTGTTTCGAATGAGAAACTGCTAGAGTCAAATCTTTTGAAACTGATTGTGGAAGTGAATCTCTTAAAACAAAGACTCAATCTTCTGAAAGAAAAGAGAAGACTCAAGAATCAGTGCACTGAAGAATTTTCGGTGAATAATAAGAGCACTTCTAGTGATTAAGCTATTTGCTGTAATACTTAATCCAACAAAATAGACATTAGTTTTTGATTTCTTTCAATTATTGTATAAGGTCTATTTCTGAATAAAACTATCTATTATTTATGATTTTTTTTATAAAAATAAATTACCTTTTATATATTAATTATGTAAAATTAACTTAAAAAATTCATACAAAGCTATTGGTTTGCAACCTAGCAACAAGCTGGACACCAACCCCTCTCTGAATAGCAATGCCTAATCTATGGACTATGGAAAATAAAACTACAAAAACCACTACTAGCGTCGTTATTAACAAGACAGTTCTTCAGACGCTTAAAAAAACATAAAGTATCTTCACCGAGTTCCCCCAAGGTACAGAAAGCCAGGACACCCAGACCATACCCAAGAGAAGTGCACTTGTCTATGTATTTAGCACGCTTTCTTGAAACTGCCTTAGAAATAGCTTTTCCTGGGACAAAAGAGTGTATACCATCACCAGTAAATGGCGAGACACCAGTGACATCCATACAAACATCTTGACCATTTTTCCAGTTGAGAACTAGAATATCAGCAGGCCTCGAATCTTTGTCCTCATATGAGATAATGCCAAGGGAGACTTCCTTGCACGCAGGTACACTAGCTTTGTAAAAAATATCAACAACAATAATTTATGAATGAAATTATTATTTTATAATTTTTCTTGTGATAGTTTTTCGATTACATAACATGTGCTTGAATGCTTTATATTATTGCTATGTATTTATGGAATGTTTGATTTCGGTTTTCTTAACCTTAATATTCAATCTCATATGATGTGTGAACCCTTATGATTTGTCTGGATTTTTGATTTAGCGAGATTAAGTTCTAGCCCATGTTGGTAGGCTTTATCATAAGGTGTTCCGATTGAAACTCATATGTGAAAAAGTCACAATATGTTGAAACGATTTGTGTTTAACATGAAAGAATATGTGTTTCGGGTTTTCAACTTTTGCTATTGGCACGCATTAGTTAAAACCGATTCAACCTTTATCTGGTAAAGGTTGCTTTTGTTGTTGTTATTTTGTTCTTGCAATAAGATGACAACACAATGGGGGAGAGTTTTAACATGAACTTGCGCTTAACGATATATCTTTCTAGGGAGAAGAGGATGCGGAATCTGAGGTAACGAATTTGTTAGTTAATCGTTTTCCTGTTTAAGAAAAGCTTGAGTTTATTACATATATTTTGCTTTTTCTTAGCAAAATTCGGTACAGTTGATGTTGATTCCATTATGTGTGTATGGATGTATGTGTGTGTGATTCAATTGTTTACGGTTAAAAAAAACTGGTTTGATATCTTTCTTTATTGTTTGGTATCAATTATTTTAGACTTAACGAAATTTAGGTGCGATTGCGGTGCTTTAATGTCTATGTTTGTTTCAATTGCTTCCGGTTAAGAGAAATAATTGTGAAAGTCAATTTATTTGGTTTGTATGTATTGTTTATGGCTTAACAAAATACAGGATCATTTTCTTAGTCCAATTCGATTCCGGATAAGAAAAACTAAGTTAATTCTGATCTTAGTTAGACTTATCAAAGTAAAGGATTCGGTTGTTCAAGTCTAATCGAATGCATTGACAAGAAATATTAGTTAACTAACCTAGTAATTGTCTTGTCTAAAGTGTAAGGTCTAAGTTATTATCTGAATAATTAGAGCCTGATGAGAAAAATGAAGTTAATTCTGATCTTTATTTTTGTCTTGTCGAAATAAGCGATTGTATTTTTGCAATCGGTTTAGCAAGGGAACTAAGTTTCTTAGTCAATTTGTTAAACAATTAGGGAAAATTGCTTCGGGCAATTGTTTCCTTGATAAAATATTAAAACCAAATTACTTGTAGTTTCGGTTTTGATATTGGTTATCTAAAATGGTATGTGAAACCTTCGTGCTTACTCTTATAGGTTGTACAATTCTTTTAGATTTGTAAGATCATTTCGGTTTTGGTATTTGCTCGGACTTTTGTCATTTTGTGACAAAAAGGGGGAGAAATATATTGAGTAAACAAGTGATTTGTAATCACTTAACAAAGAACAATTGTGCTTAAACGATAGATCTAACGAAAGAGTAAAGCATTTAAAAAGGGGGAGAAACATATCATATGATGATTGTAGTTATTTGGACTACAAAAGGGAAATAACAAAGATATGCGGATTGAAAATCTACCTATCTTACCTTTAGGGGGAGTATTAGATTTGTTATTTAAATGTCAACAACGGAATTTATGGATTGAATATATGTAGGGTATTGTGTTGTTGAAACTTGGAATAAAGCATATGTATAATGAATTTTTGTAATTTCTTTATCCATATGTATTAAGAGGTTTGTCACTAAAATTAACAAAGGGGGAGATTGTTAGAGCATAGATCGGTTGAACCCACCAAGCGTTGGTATGTCAAGTTTGATTGTCATATTTTAGTGAATCAAAACTCAATTAAAGAGTCGCTTGATTATATACTAGAGACAACTTCGTATAGGTTAGTCTAGAAAGATTAGGATTATAAGACATACAAGTATTACTCGAAGATTTGAAGAATGTGAAGAAGTAACAAGCTACATCGACGACATCATCCTTCCTCTTGGGGTTAGTAATATTGTGACTTGAATTGTTTCATTCCTAACGTATCTTTCAATCCGTGCTATATTGAAAACATAATTGCGAAGCTGTGAATCATGATACTCTAGTAGACATAGTGTTAAGGAATTAGAATACGAGGTATAACACTTATCTTTTGAACTTCGTATATAAGACATCGACATAATAATATGAATGCTATTGTGATTATGTGTATGGGTAAAAGTGAATTTTTCATCCAAAAAACAATGTTTACATTTGTTTAAAGGAAGTACATTCATGAACTTGTTTTATGAATCGAAAGGGAAATCACTAGGCTTATTGGTATTCTTATTAATTGCATATCTTTGGATTACCATTATGTGTGAGTTAGTAGAACCGATCATAACTTGTTATATATCTTGGTAAAACTAGTCATAATGCCTGACTTATGTATTGGTATGACTTTTCTTAGTATAACCGATCCTAAGTAATCACATAAGATGGTATGATCGATATTTGTAATTAGTGTAACCAATCCTGGTAATTGTTATGATCAATCACAAAAGAGTTGTGTAATCGATCCTTGTAATTGGCGCAACCGGTCCTGGTAATTGGTGTAACCGATCCTAGTGACTAGTGTAACCGATCACAAGTAATACCATGAGAATATGGTAACCGGTCTTGGTAATTGACGTAACCGATCCTGGTAACTGATGTAACCGGTCCTAGTAACCATATTAAGGTAGAACCGATCCTTGTGTTTGGTAAAACCGTAAACCCATGATTAGTATATTGATATTTGATCAATCACATAGTTGTTTTTGGAATACAGATGAACCAATTATAAACTTGTTTGGAAGTGTGATATAATCGGTTCCAAGATTGTAAATATGAAAAAGGATTTACGAAGAAAAAGATGTCGACGTACTTTTAACATGTTCAACAACTATTATCTTTTATTTTTTAAAGATCCTTAATAACTCAAGGAGATCTTGTACCGAAATAAATTAAGAATCTTTTAATTAAGGTTATTAATTTTATATGCTTTTAATTACCAGCAACTAAAATGCATATCTCTGGAAAATAAAAATTGGTAATGTGCATTTACTAATCGGAGATTTTCTGGTGAGATTTCGGTAATATTGGACAGAGCATTTCCAGGAATTATGAATACCGATTTTGGGCATTTATTGCATATCTTAAGAATATTTTGGTTTTAGAAATTCCTTGGTGTCCAAACATCCTTGGTCTATAAATACCCAAGTTTGCAGTTCGATAAAACTATCCTAAGAGCCAGCAAAACTACCTTGTTGTGTTGTTATTGGTGGAGCCATCTATTCCGAGAGGAATGTACCCTAATTAGGTGAAATCTCTTACGACCGCTCGTTTAATGACTTCTGTGGGGTCAAGAAGCTCTACGAGTACCGTTGTTTGGAAACTAGATAATTGCAGTATTATTAGTTTTAGGTTTGATTTGATTGACTAACGGTTGTTGAACTTTGATTGCACCTAGTTTGTTTATTCTTGAGAATCTTCTCTTCTAATATAAGATTCACTCAAACTAGATCAAAGGGTCGACGGGATCTTTAGAACTGTTTATAGATCTAAACACATCTTGTGATAATCCATTGTTAACAGACTCCGTTCTGTGCGTGATTGATCACAAGAGTTTTAAGTTGTCGTGTGCAGGTGTTTATTGAAGATTTAATAAGATTTGAAGACAAAGAATATTTCTTATTGGTTTCATATCTTTGGTGTGCACAAAACTTGATCGGCTGGGACCCAACTATAATCGGTTTATCCTTGATAGATTTGATTGATTAGTTGTGTAGATCGGCATCACTATATAATATCTTCGTAGATTTTATATTTGATTGCAAAATCTAAACTCTTCTACTTTGGTAGTTGTTGGATATATAGATCTATACCCGAAAAAGGGGTTTATTGGATTAAACAAGAGAGCCTTTGTCTAAATCATATCACTGAAATTGAATAGAGTTGTTACCGAACAGATTTTTTGTTCCTTTACTGTTTGGAATAAGAACCAAAAGAATTGTTCAAGTGCGCGCACTTATCGAATGTCGGAAGCGCATGGATACTGAAGAAACTAGGTGAACTATAGGTTTAATTGCTTGGTCTCAACTATACGAAGTTGGTTTGATTTTGTATAGCGTCTTAATTCTGAGAGTATTCAATTCTGGATTAGGTCCCAAGGTTTTTCTGCATTTTCGGTTTCCTCGTTAACAAAATCTTGTTGTGTCATTTACTTTTATTTTCCGCAATTATAATTGTTGTTATTATAATTTAAAGTAAATTACACAAACGTTAACTCCTTTTTACTTGATAATGATCCTATAGAGTTTGGTTAAGTCCGAACCTATTATCAAGTAATCACATTTTGATTGTTGTATTGTCTCGATCTCGTATCCATAGACGATCACAGAAAATGTGAATAACGATTTGTTGTATTGTCTCGACTCAGTCCATAGACAATCACTTTCGGTAAGAGGACTTATAGGTGGAAAATTTTAAGATTGTGGTATATTTGGGTACCCTCGTCTTTTCACATTGAGTCAAGTTATTTTTTGCTTCTTTCGAACTTTTTTAAGTCCGTTTTTAGACCCACGTTATCTTTTTCCAACGTTTTTACCTTTTCGAAAGCATTTTCTAGATCAACTTTAAATTTTTCGATTTTAACTTTGAGATTTATTTCAAATTCAGGAGTTTTACTTACCTTAATGTTCTTCAGGTTCTCTAGCTCCGTTTGTAGTTTCACTTCTTGATCATGACTTTCTTCGATTTGGTCTCTGTAATTTTTCATTGCATCAAGATTTTCTTGCCCATCGCTGATAAGTTCTATATCCTTGTACATATCATCAAGTTCTTTTTTCATACTTTCATTCTCCATACGAAGTCTATCACATTCAAAATCCTTCGACTCCGGAGTTACTTCAATATCCTTTTTCAGGCGTGCATTCAACAATTGCAGTGAAAGCTTTGTTCTCTTGATCCTTAGAACAATTAGGACTATCACCATCATTCTGATCTATCTTCTCTACACATTTCTGTGATTGACGAGAAGGAGATGATGCATCTTTAGAATAACTTCTTTTATTTTGTGTTAATAACTTTCTAAACTTTCGTGCAGTCGGATTGACACAACAATTCTCAGTTTTTGCATCACAAAAAATTTCTTCCGAAGAGATGGTCTTAGTTACAGATTTAAGGGTAATACCCACTTCATTCTTGGATTTGGTATTCAAGGTCAAAGATCTTTAATTTACCAACTAGAGCGCTTCTAGATAGTGTAGAAAGATCATTTGTTTCTGTGATGGCATGCTTTTTAGATTCGTATCTTGGTGGTAAAGGACTTAGAGTTTTACAAACAATATACTTATCTTAAATAGTTTTTTCTAAATCGTAAGAGGCATCCACTATTTCAGAAAGTTTTTGGTCAAACTCATCAAAAGTCTCTTCTTCATCCGTACGAAGGTTTTCCCATTTAGAAGATAGTGTTTGAAGCCTAACTTCCTTTGCAGAGGCATTCCCTTCAAATACGACATTAAGAATATCCCAAGCCTCATTTGATGTTTTATACGTGGTTACATGATGATGGAGGTCCCGAGTTAAAGCATGAATAACGACATTCAATCCATCGTAATTTTGCTTCTAAAGGAATTTTTCTTCATTATTGAAATTCTTTAATTCCTTTAGTCTAAACTCAGTGGTTGAGTTTTTGACAAGTACTTTTGGTTGTTCATATCCATCAATAACTAAAACACAAGTGTTAAAGTCACGAGATTGAAGAAAAGATTGCATTGCCATTTTTCACCATAGATAGTTTGAGCCATCAAACCCTGACGGTACGTTAACTGAAATAACCATTTGATTCAAAACTTATAGGTTGGATCACGCAAACAAAGATTTTTAGATATTTTGTGTTTGGCTTCTCTGATACCAATTTAAAAGATGAGGGTACCCAAATACACCACAATATTTTTGTTTGATCACAACTTATTCAATCTTTACCGTGTATAATTCTCTTGGATCAACAATCACCCAAGGAATATTTCAACATGGTGTCCACTTGAAATAGGGTTAGTCCAAACTGTTCTAATTAACAATGTGATAATATCAAAGTCAAATGGAGAAATCCAATACACTTTGTGTGATCGTCTATAGATATGTAATCGAGATAATACTACAACAAAGTATTCACTTGAAAATAGTTACGGTACAAAAACGAAACACTATAAGATCAAGATCAAGTGCCTAGTTAAAGTAAACGTGTATTTACTTTAATTATAATATAAACACAATTATAATGCGAAATAAAGTAAAGCACGCACCAGAATTTTGTTAATGAGGAAAACTACAATCTTGTAGAAAAACCCCGGGACCTAGTCCAGTTTTGAATACTCAATGAATTAAGACGCTACAAAAAGTAAACCCGCAACTTCGTGTAGACGATACCAAGCAATCTAAAATCCTAGTTACTCATCTTCAACAGTGTTCCTGTTTTGATAACATCTAGTAGAACCAAAGTTCTCGATAGACGTTTGATACTAGATATCCTAGCAAAACATGCGTTCTCTTTAAGCCTAAATCTAGTATATCTTCTTAATGGTTCACAATAACTTTTTCTACAAATCTTTCAACTGGAAAGACAAGATTCCTTTGGATCGTATTCCATACAATAAAGGGTCAAAACTGTTTGGTAACCAAACTCACTTTCTAATCACAATACCGAAATATATGATAAAGGTACAGTTACAGATCTTGTATTTTTAAGACCCGTTACCAGATCTGACGCTCCTAGGTTACGAGATCAAACAAGACAATGATTACCTAAATAATCAATCTTGATTACAAGGTTTATGATAAAATCACAAACAACTTGTTGATCTCAAAAGGCTTATGTTTATCGAAAATAAACAACCTTTTAATCCTGGAAAATCAAGTCACATAAAGTCACACCAAGATCAAAACACAAGAATAAAGTCTTCAAACTCTCCAATCTTCGATTTAATCTTCAAAGTAACAACCTGAAAGAAGAGACTTGATTCCTTATTGATTTGTCGCACAAAACAGAGTCTGTTAACAATGGAAAATCAATCTATCTTACAGATCTAGAAAAACTTAGATCCATATAAATGCTAAACCTTTGATTTAGTTTGAGTGAGCCTTATATCAGAACAGAAGGTTCTCAAGAATAAAGAAACTAGGTGCAATCAAAGTTTTAACAACCGTTAGTCAATCAAATCAATAATCGAAAACTAATAACACTGCCATTATCTAGTTTCATACCAACGGTACTCGTAGAGCTTCTTGATCCCACAGAAGTCTTTAAACGAGTGGTCGTAAGAGATTTCTCCTAATTAGGGTACTTTCCTCTCCGGAAAGACGGCTCCACCAGAAACAACAAAAAGATGAAGTTTGTATGGCTCTTATGATAGTTTTCTAGAAATGCAAACTTAGGTATTTATAGACCAAGGATGTTTGGACACCAAAACCGAAAATATTCTTAAGATATGCAATGAATAGCAAAATTTGGTTTTCCTAATTCCAATAAATGCTTATCCAAAATTTCCGAAATCTCCCAATAGAAAATCTCCAATTAGTAAATGCACATTACTAATTTTTATTCTCTAAAGATATGCATTTAATTGTTGGTAATTAAAAGCATATAAAACCAAAAACCTTAATAAAAGATTCTCAATTAATTTCGGTACAGAATCTCCTTGAGTACTAAGGAATAGCTTTGAACAATAAATGGGATTTATGCACATGTTCAAATTACTCATTATGTTGATATCTAGAAGTTTCCTATCTTAGAAAACCCTAATTCCAAAATTACATAAAACATAAAGAAATATGTGAATATTGGAAACTCGGATTTTTCTCTTGGGATCGGTTATACCAATCACATGGATCGGTTATACCAAAACACATGATATTGCTTGTGATCGGTCACACCAGTTACAAGGATCGATTACACAATACTTGTGATCGGTCAATCCAATTACTAGGATCGGTTACACCAATTACTAGGATCGGTCACACCAATTACAAAGGTCGATCATACCATCACATGGTGATTACTTAGGATAGGTTACCCCGATTAATAAAAACCAGTCATACCAAATCATAAGTCACGCATTGTGATTAGTTATACCAAGATACATAACAAAGTTAATATCGGTTCTACTAACTCACACATATTGGTCATCCAAATATATGCAATGAATAGCCAGACCAATAAGTCTAATAATTTCCCTTTCGATTCATAAAACAAGTTCATGAATGTACTTCCTTTAAACAAATATAAAATATTGTTTCCTAGGATGAAATCTTCACCGTGACCCATGCACATAATCATATTTATATATATATACATGATTATTTCGATGTCATACCTATGAAGTTCAAAAGATAATCGTTCCTAATTATATGACCAATTCTATAACCTCGCATATTATTTTTTCAATCTAAAAGACTTGAAAGAAACAAGATAGAAATGGAATAAGTCAAGTATGTAGTTACTAACCTCAAGCTGAAGGATAATGTCTTCGTTGTCTTCAATCCATCTTCAGATCTTTGTGAGTAACTGGAGCACAATATTTCTATCGTTTCTACCTAACCTAACGAAGTTGACTCTACTTCACTTATTAAGCGACTCGAGTTTTGGAACTAAATATGACAACCAAATTTGACATACCAACGCTTGGTGGGTTCAACTTAGCAGTGCTCTAACACAAAATAACAGGAACATAGGTGGAGTGTTTTGAATCGTTATCAAGGTGTCTGAAATGGGATGAGTCGGGTTGAGTCGGCATGGGAGTTTGAGGAACAGGTTCTGGAGCTGATGAAGTTGATGATAAAATTGATCTTGTCCATATCTTGATGATGATTTCTATCTTGAACTTGATCCCTTTAGGAAAGCTAGACATGCCATTAACAAGGACTATAAACAGATCTAAAAAAACATAATAAAACATGAAATAATACACAAACTACAACATAATGGTTGCACACTACAATAAAACAAATCCCCTTACACTACAAGCTAAAGTAAAAGTAAAGCAATCACATAAAACTAAATCAAGAGAAAATATATTCCAATCTCCATCAAAATCCAAGAAGCATTTAGATCTGGCCGGACTTGGTGGAGATGATGTAGTCGCCACAACTCTAGATATTGCTTCAAGATGATCATAAATCATAACGAAGGAAGAAGTCATGTTCTGATTTCTTCTCATTGATAGATCACATACCCCAACAATTTTAGATCCAGAGAAAAAAACCATAAAAATTCAAGCGACTGCAATTGAAAATAACCTAAACTGAAAGGAAAAAAAACGAGAATCAAAAGATCAAACTAGAGAAACCAAAAAAACAAGAGCATGGGTTACTGATTGATCTACTCAGATCGGCTTCAGGCTAAGAGGGTTTTCGTCAAATCTACCCATTTACAGAAAATGCAAGATGTCCCACACAACCTTCCACCATAACCTTCCCTCGTGACATGTCAGCTCCTTATTGGTTTATGCCTACTACTCCCTCAAAGGGTTCAAGGCTTCCTAATCCTAGGGTTTTGTATGGGCCATGTCATGCGAGAAGATAACGGGGGAAGATAGCGGGGGACATATAACACTTCCAAAGATTTCGATCGTGAGTTCTTTACTGAGTTGAACTTGAATCTGTTTTTTTTTATGATTAACCATATATGAGTTACCTTAAAACTTAGGATAAAAATAGTCTAAAAAGATTGCCATATCACTCATTTGAGCTAATCTGGGGGGATAGAAATAAAGTTGTACATTTGAGGCTCAGTTAAAGTGCATTTTCAAACGGAGTGCAGCCAAAATTGCCAAAATTTCCTTTGTGCTGGTTGTGACTAGGCAAGCATGCCGGCATATATTTTTTTGCCATACTTTAATGAGATTAAATCTCTAGCTTATTTGGGGCCTGCTGCTGCTGGACAAAAGGCTTTTATTATTGGTTATTGGTGCAGTTAAAATGGCCCTTATTATTGTTTGTTCAAATATGGAAGAATAGAGATAATTATTTTATTTTTTTTGCAGTGAATGAAACAAGTGGGAGGATCCCCTCACACTCTTTATTTCACACTAACACTTTTTTTGCAGTGAATGAAACAAGTGGGAGGATCCCCTCACACTCTTTATTTCACACTAACACTTTGAGAGACATTTTTCTTAATAAAACTTCACTAACACTTTGAGAGACATTTTTCTTAATAAAACTTCACTGGTAGTGTATGCGGAGTTAATATTCTAGGTGTATATCGTTTTGCAAAAATATATCCACGAGAATGAAAACATTTTGGAAAAACAAATCTCATCATCCACTAATTTTAATTTTTTAATTTAACTGCTAAAAGTACGTTGATTTTTGACGATCAAAATAAATGGCAGAGTTACACGTTTTCGGATGTGCTTATTTTTGTGTGGGGTAGGTGGAGCTTTACGAGACTAATATGTGTTACAAACGCACTACCTTATGGTTTTTTGAAAGAAAAAAGAATTAGTGCCCAAAACGTATAATAGTGTGAAAATAGGTTCATGAGAAGATCCTTCCTCATGAAATAAACATTGTAGTTCCTCCTGAAAAGTAAATAATCATTGTCATTTCTGAATAAATCTTATACTATCGTCAAAATTCAAGACCTTGGGTTGGTTGAAATTGTTGCAGACGTTTTGGAATAATTTTGTTTTGAAATCAGACTTGGAACTAAAAAAAACCAGTACTTTTGTTGACCAGTGCCGAAGAATTCAGTCACATTGAAGTGTTTGTCTCGGTCAGATCCAAAATGTTACCTTGTATTTAGTATTCAGCCAGCCAAAATGTAAGTGATTCTCCTCCCGTCCCAAAATAGGTGACCTAGTTCAAGTTTGCACAATTCATAAGATAAGGAGAAGAGGGGAGTATTTTTAAGTATATTTTTAGTTATAGTCTTATGGATGTAATCGTAAACTTTATATAAATACAACGCATTTTAAAACATGTCTATCAAATTATACATATTTCTTATCCTACTAATAATCAACTAAAAAGATAGATTTAGAAATATCTATTTTTTTAATGATATAGTCTCTTATTCGTGGGACAAGTTTAAAAATGAATAGGCTATTATTTAACTAGGGCTTATTGTGGGACGGGGATATAACACCCAAATGTTTGAGTACCCATCCCCGCATGTAACACACGGCCAACGATGTTGTAGTGCATTCTACTAAGCGAATCTTCCCATAGAATTCTTTTTAGCTCTCGTGGAAAATCATCTGGTTGAATCTCAGCTGGTCCCTCATCCTCAGGTGCAATCCTTTCTTCCTTGTTCTCAACTCCAAGTGTATTCTTTTTTTCCATTTTGGCCAGATAATGTGCAGCTTTATTATTCAAACCCGATGAAATTCCTAACACATCTCCTAGATGTCGGCCTTCAGGTGACCGAGCTTTAATTTCCCGCACATGAGGCACCAAGCTCAGATCAGAACCCTGTAACTCAAAAAAATGCATCAAACACCACCTGCAAATAGATAAACCATCTTCGGTTCTACATTTAACATTACGGCAGTTCCATAGTTGACTAATAAAATCTGGAACTATCATTGAATTGCATTGACTTTAAAATCAAAAAACCCTTTACGCCCAACATCACTTGAGTGAAAAAATATTTTCCTTGTGCTGAGAACATGGCTGAAGCAATGATTGGCTTTGCGTCTATATCGCGTAACATAATTCCATATCCTCCATAGCCTTTATCCTTACTATGATAAGCATACACATGAGCCGAGTGATAATTTTTAGCTTTCCAGGAACCAACCCATTCTTCAAGGGGTGGCGAACGGACGTCTTTACAAAGAGAAAATTCATCTTCGTCCGAGTCAGTATCCTCCTCATCTTCAGATTCCAAGGAAAAGATAATTTTCAAAGCAGGCTTGTTTCGATCTTCCGCTCCACATGTACAAGCAAAATCTTTCGACTTCGAGCCAGGAATAGGTTTTGAGGAGTCCTCATCTTCCGACTCCGAGTCAGAGATGAGATTCACAGAGTATTTCAGAGCGAGATCCTACAAAAACTCTTTATTGTTAACATCATATCTATAAATAAACCAGAAAGATAGATAAAGTTTTGGGCTGCAAAGGTTTCATATATATGTTTTTTTTATAGGAAAAGCTTAGGCCTAGAAAGGTACTAAGAGCTGTACAATAGAGTTGTATTGGCATTGGCTGTGGATGCACCACTCAGCCTGCCAGCATTGTTCTTACAAGAAAGAGCTAAACTAAAGGCATCCATATTTCGACTACATTGGATGATGCTAAGGTTTAGTAAAACAAAAGATATGGGATTTATGACCATATTTCTACTGTCGTCTTTTTGACTGTGTCTTCTTTCATAGTAATTAAGATGAAATCTTCCTTGAGCATCTTCATGGTAGAGCAACTTAAAGCGAACTAGAATGTCCATTGATTCAGCAGATTTTGCAATGCTTGTGTGCTGCATTTCTTTGGCCCACTGGAAAGCTAGGTCTTCCCCTCCTGTGGCTCTCCCTTCTCCATGGTGTCCTGGATGTCCTCTAGCGCCAATGAAGTTTCCTGCAAAATCTGTCATAGTTAGAGCAGTATAGTATAATGAATTCTCAGAGTCTTGTAGTGTGCATATACTGATATGCTTCCCAAACCTTTCTTTTGCATTCCAAGAGTGATTTGTTGCAAAGCAATGTCAGTTTCCTCAGGTAAAAGAGGGAAGTTGTTCATGATATGATCCTGCACATCGTGTATTCTATTATGAGTGCACAAATGCTGCTTAATCCTGAGAGTAGTAACTTCCACATTAAGCTGAGTTTGTTTGAATATAAAGTCACATCTAGCTTTCCAAATATACCAACACGTGGTGGCATAAATGCTGCAGGCAGAGCTAGTGTTTCAAAATTGGAACCAGGAATTCAACCAGTCAATAAAGATGGTATTGTTATCAAAGAGAGTACGAGAGGAGACAAGAATTTCCTGCCACACCAAAGTAGCAGCGGGACAATTTAGGAACAAGTAGACATGGTTTCTTCTTCCCCACTATTGCAAACAGTGCATATATGATTGATGTAATGAAGTATGCTAGCTGTTTTGGCATTAGTGGGAAGAATTCCATGTGCACATTTCCAGATAAAGATTTTGATGACTGGAGACACTTCCATGTTCCAAATGGCTTCCCAGTTGCCAGTTTGAGTGTCATTTCTGTAGAGATGACCAATTTTTTCCTTGTACATCTTCTTGACAGAGAACACTCCTGTATCATTGAGATTCCATATTATTCTGTCTTCTTCATTTGGGTGTGTCTGCAGTGTAACAATCACAGAAGCCTCCTCAATGCTGAAGTAGGTAGAAACTTGAACTTCATCCCAAGTTCCATCTGGAAGAAGCAGAGATTTTATCTTTTCAATGTACTGCAGTCAGTTCTGAGGTTTTGGTAGTCTTGAGTTGGTATTTGGAATCCATATATCTTCCCAGATTTTGATCTTCCTACCATTACCAATCCTCCAAGAGCAGTGTTGTTGTATGTTGCTTATGCCTTCCAGAATTTCTTTCCATATCCATGAATCCCCATCCTTTGATTTTGCATCCATGCTAAGAACATTTCTTCCTAAGAGATATTTGGCATCCATGAGCTTGTACCATTGGGAATCCTTATCCTTCTCAAGTCTCCATCCAATTTTTGTTATCATAGAGCTGTTGAATAGTTCCATATTCATGAATCCTAGTCCTCCCATTTCTTTTGGCTTGCACACTGCTGTCCAAGATTTAGGGTAATAACCAGAAGGATTTTCTATATTCTTTCCCCAGAAGAAATCTCTTTGAAGATTGTCGATGTCTTTGCAGGTTTTCTTAGGTACCTTAAAACAGTTCATTTGGTAAATACAAGCTGAGGATGTTACAGATTTGATGATTACCTCTCTGCCAGCAGGATTTAAAGGTGTATGTTTCCATCCAGTAAGTATCAGCTTCAATTTTTCTACTCCAGGCTTGAAATAATTGATTTTTCTTCTATGTGTGAATAGAGGTGATCCTAGGTATTTATCATCCAACTGAAGCACTTGAACTCCCATAGAATAGATGATTTGAGGAATGAGTTCTGGGTTAGTGTTTCTGCCGAAGAAGACTCCAGATTTATGAAAGTTAATTAGTTGCCCAGATGTGCTTCCAAATATCTGCAACAGCTGCATTATATTTTGAGATCCAGTAGTGTTTGCTTTACAAAATATCATGCAATCATCAGCAAAGAGGAGGTGGATGATAGATGGTGCTGCTTTGCAGATCTTGATTCCATTGATAATACCCATCTCCTCAGTATGCATGAGAGTCCTTGAGAGGGATTCCATGCAGAATAAGAAAAGATAAGGTGATAAGGTTTGAAGAATTTGTCAGGGGAACCATTGATGAGGACAGCTGAGGTGGAGGTTGAGATGCATTGAAAAATCTTGTTGCACCATTAGTCATCAAAACCAATTTTCTTCATAATGGTCATTAAGAAACCCCAGTCCACTCTGTCAAAAGCTTTTTCCATATTTTAATTTTTATCCCCATTGTACCAGAGTTGCATTTTTTTCTTCTTTTAGACCTCATGGTGTGTATAATTTCATGAGAAATATCTATGTTGTCAGATATTTTCCTTCCAGGGATGAAAGCAGATTGGTAAAGGGATATGATTTTATTTAGGAAGGGATTCATTCTCTGAGCTAGGAGTTTAGATATGATTTTGTAGGTGGTGTTACAAAGGATGATTAGTCTGAAATGACTAGGGAAAGTTGGATTATCAATTTTGGAGATGAGAGCTATGAAGGTGGCATTCATATCCTTTAGAAGATGGCCAGAGAGGAATAAGTGTTGAACCAATGAGACAATGTAATTAAGAATGATATCCCAGTTGAGTTTGAAGAAATTTGGTGGGAATCCATCTGGCCCTGGAGCTTTTTCGTTTTCCATACTAAATAAGATAACTTTAATTTCTTCAGGTTCAGGTTTTCTGCTGAGGGTTATGTTGTCTTCAAAGGTTATGGATAGAGGTATAAGGTTGATGATTTCAGAAGTGGGGTTTGTTGTTTCAGCAGTTGCCATCTGAGAGAAGTGATTGGTAAAGCAGTCTTTAACCTCTTGATACTCAGTGATCTAGTTTCCCTCCTCATTTTGGATAGATTCTATTTTATTCCTTCTTGTTCTACTTTTAGTGGCTCTGTGGAAGTAACTTGTGTTCTGATCTCCCATCTTGATGAGTTGGTCCCTGCTTTTAGTTTTCCATAATTTCTCTTCTATGTCTTGCCAATTTTTGAGCTGCCTTCTAGAATCAGCTAGGGCCTGTCCTCTGTCTTCTCAAAAGTATGATCTTTTTTCTTTGCCTTCCAAGCAGCTTTTTTCTTCTTATTTGCTTCAGCTTCCATATTTGATTTGATCTGAGCCAAAGTAGGTAGGGAATGAGAAGGGAAATACTTTGGGGTATTGATGACTGGGAAGAATTGTTCAGCAACAACTAGGTCAGCAGCAGTAGTTTCCTCATCATTCTTTCTCAGAGTGTTGTTGTTGTTGGAAGTAGTTCTTGCAGCAGCTTTCCACTTTGGAAGTTTTTTCTTGTAAGAACTATCTATCTTTTTTTCCAAGTCTAATCTTTTGTTTCTAATTTGACATGCTAAGACATTTGGGTGTGGAGACTCATTAGCTTTAGCAGTAGAGGGCTTGGCACCAAAGATGATATGGTTGTTTGATGTAGATGCAGTGTTTGCTATTGACTTTTCAAGCTCCAACCTTTTATCAATCTTCATTTTTGCTTCAAACACAGCAGCTGCATCTGCATCAGAATACTGTCTGTGAATGATATCCTTTTCAGCTTGAACCATTTTTTGTCTAGGAGTTATAGGTTCAGTTGTTGGTTGGGGGGCTGGTAAGTGGTGATAATCAGGATTGTTTTGATTTGGAGGTGATGGGAATGGAGGGCTTGGGTGATCAATAATTCTACAAACTTTGCAGAATTTGATGTCATTGAGAGCATAGGAACATTCTCACCAGTGAGATAAAGTAGGTGTTTCAAAAGCTTCTATTCCAAATTTGAGAGACCTAGTTACATTGATTGTAACTTTTACTTCCACATTTTTTTTTCAAATTTGTCTCTACCATAAGGTTTTTTTGAGCCATGGTACACACCAATTAGTTTTATGACGTTTGGTATGTATGGTATTATGTAAGTAAGGATACTCTTGACTAGAAGCCAGATCATAACCTTAGAGAACAGTTCTTCATCAATGAGTTCAGGGACCTTTTCAGGTACTCCCAAAAGTATCATCAACTTATCAAAAACCCCTCTAGTGCCTCCATTCCTCAATGTAGAATAATTTGCTTCATTTGTAGTTTTGAGGATGTAGAAGTTTCTTATTCTGTTCCAGATTTCAACCTCAATTCTGCCAATCATTTCCCAGTGAGCGTTGATGAAGTTGCTAACTCTGGATGTTTGGAAGCATATATTACTGCAAAGTTTTCCAATGAAACATCCTTTCCAATCTTGGGATTGCTTAGTTTTGATGTTCTCAGAGTTGATAAAAACTTTTGGAAACAAATCCTCAGGAATGGTTAAAGTTGTGTTCATTTTCTTTACCAGATTCTCTATGGATTGAGGATTTGAATTGGAAGAAGAGGCCATTAAGCTTATTTTTTAATACCAAAGAAGTAAAGAGGTGTAAAGGTTATGTTCACTTGGGGTATTATAGGTAAGATATAAGACAGTGAGGGTGATGTTGATGTGACTAACTTTAATTTGAAATTTTATTACGGGATGACACTGATCCTTGTCATAACTGAAATGGATAAAAATTTCCGTGAAAACATTGTAGTAGTTGTACTTGTGGTTGGTGCGGTCAGCTAAGGACTTGTTGACTTGGTTGACCATATCTAATGGCATTTTGAATCTCAACCTGTCATGTATCATATCCCTGGGCACTAGATCGTTATAAAAAACTAAATTTAAGTGAGGTTGAAGTTTTTTTACCCGTTTGCTGTAGTTGATGGCTGCCGCAATGAATAAAGAGTGCAAACTTACCTCGTTACTGAATCCTCTTACCGTGCCAAAAAATGACAAGAGGGGGGGAAATTTGGCTTTGGTACTCCTTTTGGAAAATTGTGTGTCTGCTACCAAATTTTTTTGGGCTCGACCAATGTGCAAGGAATTGTATCCCAAATAGAATACGACTCAGCTTGCGTCTGAAACTGTACGTATAGCGTAATCAGATGAATCAGAGTTGTATGTAACGCCTTGCTACGCTGAAATGGGTCCCCAAGTTGGACAATTCTCAAGAGAATAAACCATTTAAATGTATCCAAGATCTGACCCGATTTTTTGGAAGATTTGCAACTACCAAGTGTTTGATACCGCTTCGCATGAGCCAATAACATGTAGTTACTTTTACTAGATCATTGTAAATAGCCAGTAGGCTTTCCACTTTGTAAAATCAAGAAAAACCAATCTCTAGAAAAAGAGATCGTAATACCACAAGAAGAGATTAAAGGTTGTGATGAGAAGGCTGTTGCTCTTCCCAGCCAAAGTAAAAGCAAAATAGGGAGCAGTTCTTTCAGTCTCTCAGTCAGTTTTTCCCAATCAAGAATATTGTTTTTTTATGTCGAGAAAATTTCAAACCATGAATCAGGAAATGAATTCCAAAGAGAAGAAGAACGCTCAACAATGTCCTGAAGGTATTCAAGAATAGAAGAAGCCTAGATTGAGTCTTCCTAATTTCCAGGTAATGAACGTTGATATTAGAGAATAAGATGTTAATCATAGGTGTTTTATGGGTAGATTTGCTAAAGTATGCTTTGTTATTTACTAATAAGAATCTGATGTAAGGTAATGAATTTTTTTTTCTTCCACCAATCTTCTAGGAACATGCAGTTGGAGGAATCAGAACTTCTCCAGGAGGGGGTGGTGACGAGGTGTAGAGAAGCATGCATCGAGGTGGTAGTGGTATTGGTACTAGTGATGAAGTTACAGGTGGTGGGTCTGGAGATGGAGAGAAAATAGAGCAGGGACTGGAGATGGAGGTCAGAGTCAGCAAAGATAACCTTCTCATCCTGCTAGATATCAGCATTGGGGAGTTAAAGATGGATGGTTGTTGTATGCACTACATCCCCGTCGAGGCCTCTTCATTGTCAATGAGGGGGTGGTTCTGGTAGGAGATCAGCGTATTGTTTGTGGAGGTGCACGTCAGGGGTTCTTTGCAGCACCAATTCCTGAGGATGTCAAATCCCAAATTCATGAGAATGATTTCATCCCTCTCCCTGTTGATGCAGTTATCTTTCCGAATTTGTTTATGCTAGCGCCCGAGATAAGGCAGATGGTTGCATATGTTGTTGTGATAGCTAATGCAGGTATGGGAAAGGTGACTCCGCATGAGGATGTACCAGCAGATGAGCCTTTGCCAGTGACAGAAACTAGATCCACCGCACCAATACCAAAATCCACTGCACCAATGCCTGCAAAGAAAGCTACAAGTGCATCTGGAGATGCAGATACTTTCTAAACAGATAGGATTCAAAACATAACTCTGAGGGATGTGAGGGTTATGTTGAATGTAGGGAACTAAAGTTTTATTTTGGATAATGATTATCAGGGCACAGGATACTTTTTTGATGTTAAACAAAGTTGTGGTATTTAAATTTAGAGTTGATTTTCTGGGTTTAATCATGAACAAATTAAGGATGCTAAAATTATTAGTGCTTAAGGAATTAGTGCACTGCTTTCCCAGATTGGTTAGATTTGAATTGCAAATATCCCTGTAGGTAGTCCTGTAAATACTAACATGTCTGAGATAGAAAGTGAATTTAGAATGAAAGCTTTTGGTATAGAACATATTGAGGTTGTAGAGAGTTTTTAGGTGGAAGACATTGAGAATAGGGAGAGAATTATTGAGACTTTGGGTATGGTTTAGGGGGTGTAGGTCACTTAGTTTTATGAACAGACAAGAGCAATAGAGATGAGATAAAGTTATAGGGAGAGACATACCAAAATGATGAAGAGGGGCATCCAAGAAATTCACCCATTTAAGCTTGTGACCTAATTTTCTCAGTAAGAATTGAAGAAGAATGCAATTGTAGCTAGCCTGATGCCCAGAGGTTGAGCAGGAGATAGAATGTTGTAAAAGTTGCAGCTGCTGCTGAGTGTTATCTTTTGAGATTCATAACTTGTGAGATAGCATTCGTCAGTCTGGACTTGTACAGGGAGCTTTGTGCTTGAAACCTTGTAATTGATGTAGACATTAGAAGGTTAGAGTTTAATTTGCAGGGGGAGAAGTTTCTTAGACTCCTTGTGATTGAAGTAAATTCTTAATCTTTTTGTATTTGAGACAACTTCTGTGAATTGATCCTTGGTAAAGAAATTGTGTGGAGAATTCTTCTTGGAAGGGGAAAATCCATCTTCCAGACTAGAGTAATTAGTGATTTGGGAGAAATTGGTGTTATGTGTGATGCGTGTGATGTGTGAGACGCTCCTCATCTCTTTTTTTCCTGTGATTTTGTTATGAATGTGATTTGAGTGATCGGTGCAGTTGCAGTAACACTAATGTGGGTGATTTGAGGTCGTCATTGAACTCAGATAATGGAGAAATTTAGCATTTGGTTAGGAGATTTAGCATTCGAGTGATTAGTGAAGTTCCGGCAAGAGGTCCGGTGAAAGATGACCGTTGAAATAACCGTTGAGAGAAGTAGACAAAAAAATAACGGCTAGGTTTGGTCGGGAAGAGAGAGAAGAGAGCTCATGATTCTGCTACTTTCTACAAACCTTTTAAAAAAATCAAAAGAAGATTTCATATATGTGAGCAGCTAGATTCTTTGCTATAATAGTATCAAGAAAGCACTGAAAAAATTCAAATGAGTATTTATTACTTACAGATATTGATATGAATTCTTCGTTGCCCTCTGTTGCTGCTGAATTTGTCATACCTACTTCTCCGTCATCTCCTGAGCAATAATAGCCTTCTTCTGAGTAACATAAGTTGACCGAGGAGGCATCTTCTTCAGAATCCACATCCCTTTCTTCACCATAGGATAGTTGCAAAGCTTAATATCCCCGGAATAAAATAGGCATTTATAGAGAGAAAATAAGCATATAAGGAAACATGAATTAATTCCTAATATTTTGCGTTTGGGTTCCGTACGCCTTAGTTTTCGGGTCCCAAGTTTATCCAATGTGATAATACTTGCCTTAACTGGCTTAAGCCAACATATTACTGACAAGAGAGTGACAAAGAGTCCACTGTCAAGAGAATGAAACCAATAGGAACGCCTGTAAGCCAAATCCCGGAGCTGTAGCTTCTTAGCAAGACTTGTATCCCTTGCCCCTTGGGAGAAAATGTTCCTGAAGTCAGTGACTTAAGTCCTTGGTTTAGGCCTACACCTTACTGTTCGAATTTTGCCGGCTTTGCTTCAGGGTGCCCCTTACGGACACAATTTATTTTGGTGATCGCTTTTATGGTAAAATGACAGAAAATGTAATTTATTTCTATGTTAGATTAACGTTCTTGCGATTGGCTTTTTTAAACGAGCTAAAGAACACCAATTGGGTCATTTATTTTGTTTATAATGGTGGGCTTTATCGGCCCAAGTGTTTTTTTTCTCTCCCACTGTCTTACTAACCAACCGGTCTAAGAAGTATTTTCTGAATACGCACTGAAACAGAAGTTTTACTGAATCATGTTATGATGATGTTGATATAGTTATCAAAAGTTCATATTATTTGGACAACTTGAGGAACTTAGCTTTAATTACTGCGTCAATTTCATGGACAAAGTAGTAAATCAGCCAAACCGACCAGCCCCTTTTCCAACTGTGCAGTTTTCTTCTTCTTATTACCACACGAACAAGCAAAACACTATTATTATTCGCCTGAAAATAAAGAAAAGAGAAGAAGATTCGGTGGTAGCGGTAGTTGACCCCAAGTGCGTAAACATCAGTCGCAGTCCATTAACCACATAAGCATTAGTACTACCTTGCGTTAACGGCATCACCAACCACCACTACCAAACCCAACCAATCAGGAATTTCAGCATTGAAAAATATGACATATTCGTAATATAAAAATAATACATGATGACATGTAGTATTTTCGATTTCAAACCGATGGAAAAAAAAAACTGAAATTATTGAATTCAAAACAACAGAAGTCACGCCTTCATTTTACGCAGCGAGTGAGACATACAGTGAGGAAGTCAGTTTAATCATCTCACTGGTGCGACTTCTCTATGTGTGACCAGCAAGGATGAATGTTTTTATTCATTTAGTCTACAATTTTGTCCGGTGATGACTACGATTTTGAAGATGTTCCTTTCTCAACGAATACGTCAATGACAGATTTTCTACTGTTATCCGACCCTTCTTGCAAGTTACAATGCGGCCTCTAGTCTACACTGACTCACACGAAACTTCAGAAGACATTCTTTTAAACATGTTGGAATTTTTTCCTCTCTTTAATAATTTATCTTCGTACTTCGGAAAGTCATTTCTCAATAGTGGTTCTTTTAATTATTATCATTCATGTTTTCTAACTTTTCGGCTTATGCAAATCCAACACGCTGTAAATGTCATTTTACAGCACTGGCCATGCTTATCCTTACTTGAGGAATCTAATACGTCTTAACGGTAAGGAAATCATATAGCAACCTAATCATATTTGTTCAAGAAACAAAATGATGAATGTTTCCCAATTCCTTTGGATGAGTGCACGTCACTAATATCAGTACTGCATTGGAGGATCAAGGAAAAGGAGAAAAAAGACAAGTAATTTCGACAAAAATTCTGCTCAAGCAATAGACCTACAACGGCCAACCATGCCATATTGGAGGCACGCAACTTGATCCTCAGTGGCCCACCAGAGTGGAACACTTACCAGATACAGCCATAATATGCATACCAACTGTTTGATTGGCTCTTTATATGCGAGAGATTCACCCTGAAGGAGTTAATGCTTGGTTCAACTTAGGTTACCATTTACTGTAAACAGCTAGTATTGCTTAGCATGATAAAGCAGTTGAAAGAGTTATCAAATTTTACGAAAGATTATCAATTATACGGATCCAGTGGTGAAGATTGTTCTGTTTTGTACTTCGTAAAGTTTGATAAACCCTAGAGTAATCTTGGCACCGTATTTGTTTGATGTTTGGACATTCAAGTAACAAAAATTATAGCTTGATTAGATACCACTTAAAAATTACTTTCTAATTTGTAAAGCGAAAAAGTCTAAAATTAGTTTGTCAACACAATTTCAAAATGATTTCTAAAAATAGCATAATTTAATGTTTATGAAGCAAAATATTTTTACTTCCGACTTCTGAAATTGACTTTTGTTTCTGATATATCTGAATAACCTATTAACAGTGATAGTGATAACTGAATTTTATGGATTTTTTTCAAACGACAGGTTACATTTTGAAAGTACACAAATGTATTACTTATTCGTAGCTGAACTATGCACAAAATATTCAATGCCCTATGGTGAAATAATGCAACTTAGTCGAGTATGAAATTGAATGTGCAAGGAAATTAGAAGAAAAAGAATGAGAAAAATCTCAAGAGAATAATAGGAAAATGAAAATAACAATAGAAGCTTTTATGAGTACACTTTTTTGAGTCTACCTAACCCGTTTGAATAAGGAAAATTTGTTATTTGGTCCAAAGCCCAAATAAATAGTTATAGGAGGGTCCAACCCGAAATAAATACTAATCTAGGGTCCAAATTTGTCTTATAAGTGATCATTTACCGATTTATCTCTGGCTTCATACGTGCGGCATAACAAAAGCTTAAAAAATAAATTTTCTCTCCACTAAATCTCTCTCATCTTTCTTTCTTCTTCTCCATGTTGCAGATCGGCGATGGAGGATTGAAGATAACGATTACGCTGCAGAAAATGAACGGGTACTGCAAACATCTTTAGATTTGTCATAGTTACATATTCATCTCTAGATCTATCGTTATTTGTTCATTAAACATAAAATTGAGTTTCAAAACCTACTGAATACCTCAATTTCTAACAATTTTTTTTTACTAGAAACCCTTATATACGAATTCAAGCGGTAAACAAAGAAAAACCAAGATCTAAAGAACTAAAAGAAAAAAAATCTCAGGAGAAGAAGAACGAACTACTAAATCAGTAGAACAAGACCATTCTGAAGAATCTCAAGCAGCAAAAGAAGACCATTCTGAAGAATCTCAAGCAGCAAAAATGGTGTTTGTCGATATGATCCAGCAGTACATATACGTTTTACCAAAAAAAATTGGATTGGATTTTGCTATATTAATAGATTTGTCGTTTATTTTGTCATGCAATTTGATTTTTACAGTACGATCCAGCGGTATTTATGTTGTACTAAAAAATAACTGGTCTGATTTTGTTATATTTCATACATTCATCATTTCATTGACATTGTAGTTGAATTTTAGAATATGATCCAACAGTATATATATATTGTACTGAAAAACATTGGTTCAATTTTGTGATTTTCGTAGATTCACCAAATGATGTAGCAGGTAGTGGTACCAGAAGACATGATTTAGTAGTAGCAGTGGTGGTTTTGGTGTTAGTGGCGTTGTAATGGTAGATCGAGTTCTACGTTTCAGTTTTTTTTTTCTCTGTCTGTCTTCTATTTTTCTTCTTTGGTTCTACGTGTAAGAAAGAACATAAATAATACGATGAACAATACTAATTTTGTTGGAAAAGTCTATAAATATTGATTTCATTAGCATGTTAGGCTAACATAAACAAATACTGCAATTTTACAGTACATATATATTGTACTAAAAGTACATATCAACTGTACTGAAAAGAATACTGTCAAATTACATACCAGCTGTACTAAAAAGAATACTGTCAAATTTGACATGATCAAATGTCAGTACATATTGGTTGTACTGGAAAAGAAAAAAAAAACAAACTAGATCGACCTTATCAACTGATCAAGAAAAAAAACAAAGATTAATGTACACTATCAACTTTTAATACATATTGTCTATACTGAAAATAATTAATCAATTTATTATAAACTTGTTGGGTACATAATGGCTGTACCAAAAAAGAAAAAGAAAAAACTAAAATCGATATTATCAACCGCCTGGACATATTGGTCTACTTGACGGCTTGGAATATCCAGGTGACACCCCTGAGTCCCTGACTTTCCCCTTTCCTTTACTAATTCAAAGTGTTTAGAATAAATAAAAAATGGCATGCTTCAAAAGAAGAAGAAAAATGGCAATTGAAGAATTTGACCAATATGCCAAGTTCAAGCCTGTGTAAGCAACCAAAATGATCTTTGATAAGCAACCAAAAGGGTCTGTCGAGACTTCAACACTGGATTTCAGATGCAATATTGAGTACATATCTGCTACACTGCTTACAAATTTGAGTACATATCAACCGCACTGTTAGTTGAGTACCTAAATTCCTCAACACTGGATCGACGCTGAAGTCTTCTAAGTTTCCAATGACTTCAAAAAGCATTAAAGGAGAGATATCATTAACACCATTACTACACCTCCAATCCATTTCTATACAGGATTTAGTACATAGTTACTGCAGTGCATGCAAGATATATCGAGAAAAAAAAAGATTAAATTGCAACAGTGCATATACGTTATAATGAAAATTTCAGTACAGATTTACTACAATACATATATGGTATACTGAATTATCCAACAACACATATATGCTATATCGAAAAATTCAGTGCATAAGTACTACAATGGATACATTCCATAAAGAGAGAAAAAAGCGTAGAAATAAAAACTCATTCCAATCTGATACTGCTATGAATGATTGAAGAACTGAACTACCAATAACTACTAAACTGCCTGGTTGTTTTACGGTAAAAAACACGAAAAATGATTTACTCCGAGTATATTGTTTATGTACCGAGATTTTCACAGTGCATATATGCACTGTGATATCCTAGAGTAAGGGTTTATACACTGATTATTTTGAAGTGCATCACTCACGTACTTTCAAAAATTATTAATAATTAAATTCATTTAAAAAGGATGAACGCAACCTTACTTGTTTAAAAGGCTATCATGATGATATGTTAACAAGCAACTTAAATCCAAACAATAAAAGTGGCACTACGGATTCCTAATTTTCTTAAATCCATGTCCATGCTTTCCTAAATGTCTCAAAGCATAATATTAATCCAAACACCAAATTACCCTTACACAACCAACTGTATCAAAGAGTAAAGAACAAAGGAACATGGCATAAGAACGCACCTAATAAGAATCTAGAGCATAAAGAGTAAGAGATGCTCTTATCAAATTAGTTGTCGCATTGCGACCCTCCATTGTACCTCTTCCTACAATAATTAGTTGCAAAAGATACCAAAATAAAAAGAAGAAGCTAATGACAAGTAATTACTGCAATATCTAATCAACAATTCTAATAATGTTACTAAATAGCAGATAGTAAAACACTAATTTTTGTCGGTAGGACATATATGTACAGTTGGATCATGTCCACAAATAAACAAAAAACAATATATGAATTAGTAAAATTACCTAGAGTTTTTCTAGTTAAGCATATACGCACTCTCGGATCATATTCTCAAAATTCATCTAGGTTTTTTGTCAGTACAACCTATATGTACTGTCGGTTCAGACACAAAGATAAACTACAAGTAATCAAAAAGTAAAAAGACATTGATGAATCTTCGGGAAAAAATATATGCCACATTAATAACCACAACTCTGATTAAAACCCAATATAATATAATATCTATAATTCCATATGAAGAAAAAAAATCCTACCAAAATCTAGTTTGAATCTTCACCTGTATAAACCAACTCCATTTGTAACTTTCCTGCCTGATACACCCATCCATTGTAATATCATCTCAGAACCAAACCTAAAACATATAGTATGAAACTAAAATGATTAAATCTAGCAACAAAAAATAAACACAAAAAGAATTCAGATTGCAAGGTTACCAAATCACCAAATTACCAAATTGCATTGACAAAAAACACAGTACAACGTTTATACACTGAATTTTCCTGGAGTGAAGCGCTTATAGACTGACGTTTTATGAAGTGTAGCCTTTATACCATGAGAAAATAACATTGTACATCGTTTATACACTGATTTTATGAAGTGCAACGATTATACACTGACAAAATTACTTAACAACCACATTGCGATGATTCTAATCGACCATCTATAATGGATACCTATGCACAAGTTACCATTTTGATAGTAAAAAACGTATTAATTCACTGATTTTGTATCATTATCTTAATACTGAGATGTGAGAAGTCTCATTACATGAAATATATACTCACTAAGATACAAAAACAGTGGTGCAACATTGCATTTAGTATGATACTAGTTCATTATTTAACAGTACATCAATTATGAACTACTGGATCATATCCCAAAACAGCTGAAATCAACTTGAAGTTATCTTATACACAAGAGATGGATATTACAAATTTTTGTTGATAAAAAATGAGTATATTATCTTGAGTGCAACATTTATGTACTGTCAGATCAAACAAAAACTCAAAATAACAAAAGCATGATTTTAATAAATATAAAATAAAACAATAACAAAAAAGACAATCATTTGAAAGTTAAATAAAGTGAAAATATGATAACATGAATAAAAATCAGATTCAAAACAAACAAACAAAAACATACCTTATAATCGATTTGGTCTTCTTATAATCGATTTGGTCTTCAATAATTTTGATTAGTTTCAAAAGTTTCAAAAAGAAACCCAAAATGACGATTCTATATCTTCTTCTTCGTTGATCCATTTTCGATTCATCTTTTTATATTTCTTCACCATCAATTGCTTGTATTCTTCAGTACGACGTATATGTACTGCTGGATCATACAATCACGGATCTACAATCAAACTTTAAAAACTCAAATCTATACTACCAATTTGTAACTAGTGAATCTAATTACATAATCAATCATTCAAGTTTCAGTAGGAACGCCAAAATAAACTAATTATACAAATAAATTAACTCTTCTAGTGAAGAAGAATAGATTGAAAACAAAATTAAAACCCTAAAACAGGTAAAAATGAGACTAAACAAGAATCTCACCTTTGTTTTGGGTGTTCTAGATGATCAATAGAAAGAAAAGCTTGATGATATTTGATCAATCGATGAAAGACATTTTTTATTGTTTTTGTCGCCATCGCCGGAGCTCTTCTTCTGAACAGAAACAAAAAAAGAAAATGAAGAAAATGAATTACGATTTAGGAGAAATGTTTATGTATATCTAGGGTAATATGGGTATTTTAAAATTACGTATGTCTAGTGCCGCACGTGTATAGGACCTGGAATTAAAAATTTGGGTCCATTTTTCTATTTTTCTTTTATTATGGACCTCTGGTTACTGGGCTTTAGTAGGTGAACCTGCCATTAACTAAGACTACCATAATAATACCTATTGGTAATTCCTACTTTGAATAAAGTGCAAAAAGAGTGGGTGGAATTCTTCTTAATCTTAATTAAGAGGAATGGTATCATCTTCTTTATTTGGAACCATCCACAGATGATTTTGGAATTTTCCCTCCCTTTCCTAATTTTATACTATTTATTTTGAAGTTAGTAGATAAATTTAGATGAGACTTGAGAGGTTATTGTGTCTATAATTACATCAAATCAAGATTCAGGGTTTTGGTAGGATTTTATATGATTGGGGGAATTTCAAATAAAACAATTAGTTTTCTCCACCTAACCTCCTACTACTACCACATAATGCAACAAAAATTCAGTGTACCTAAAGCAAAAATTGCCCCCCTGTCCCCAAGTCGATAAAGTGAAAATATTTTGGATTTTATTCTTTTCTTTCAACACACGTGACTTTTTTTCTTCCTGCTGTTCTGTATCGTTGTTTTCCTTCTACTTCTGGAAGTAGAAGATGAAATTCTCAACTTTTTCTTTAGATTATATAAACGAAAGTATGTGAATTTACAGCTGAAGCAAATAAAGTGACAGTTTCAACTTGGCTGGCTTCAAAACTCATCATAATAATGCAAATGTTGAAAATATTTTTCAGGAGGGCGGTCCGGGAGGTAAAGAAAAATCTTTCCGGAAATGGACCAGTCTTAAGAAAATGTAACCACAAGAGTAGATATTGGTGGTTCGATTTGGAGCCCACATTTGATGTGTATATTTGTCAGAGTAATTAAGCTGCAGATGAATAGCTATTATGATTTCGTTTACATTATAGAAACCAACCGACAAGGTCATCAAGATTGTCATCGTATATCATATATGGGTTTTGTTACCTTGTGCACCCATGCACAAGATAAAAATCAATCATTGGTCTTGGAAATGATAAAAAATTACGAGAGATAATGTATTTTGCATTGAAGAAAGCAAATGTTCATAGATTTTTTGAATTTTTCTTTATAGAAGTGCAAACTTTATCTTCTCCAATACAAAATACAACATCTCTCATAATTTTTTATTATTTTTTATCATTTCCAATGTCAATGATTGACTCTTATCTTGTGCATGCAAAACCCATCGCATATATGCGGCACAAGACTATTTCTGGGATTAAGGTCAACTGGGAAGAAAAAAATAATTAAGCTAAGATTAAGACGGGTAAGAAAACAACACCATCTTTATGAGTTTCCGCACACATCTAAAAGACTATTGCAACCATCTGGAGATTTCCTTGTCGGCTGCTGCGCGAACGCATCATCAGACCAAGTCTAGTGAAGAGATCATATCAGACCAAGTCTAGTGAAGAGATCATAACGAGGTTTAAACGCTATATTTTTCAATGAAGAGCTAAGGATGGATTTTTGGTTTCTGCCAACAAACACTTGGTATCCGGACTGAATTAGAGACGTCGTCATGGTAGTTGTTTTCCCCGCCCAAAAACTTCCCCTCCAAAATATAATTTGTTTTAGGTATCCTTACCCTAGCGCCTGCATGCTCTCATGTCTTAGAAGTCTGTAATTTAAATTGCTTAATTAGCCGTTCTTTCGAAACAATTGATTATGCCATATGTTTACTCTTTCTACAAGTTACCAATTCAACTTTTTTTAGTGATGGTCGTTGACACTTAATTTGATACGCATGTAGCGTGAGTTTTCATATTTCGTTGCTAATTAATTATGATTCTGGTTAGCAAACCTTTTTAGTGGTGATGACCCATTTAAGAGATTGAATTAAGATGGTTCCAGATTATTTTTTTCCCGAATTAATAATGTGCTAGACGTTGTGTGTTCATTATTATTTTATGTAATGGGAATGGTTACCAACCACCTGGGCCTCATTGCATCAGACTTGTGGTCCACTCACAACTTATCTGCCAAATATCGTTCTTATTTTAGAAACCTAGCACGCATCAAATTTGGATAACTTCAGTTTACTAAAAATATGATCACATTAGGTTATATAAACAATTATTTTTAATTAGGTCAATTTCAGTATTTCTTCAAGTAGTGTGTTAGTTCAGCCAACATAAGTGCAAAATTTACCCATATTGGAAAGTGTACCACATGATTTGATGTTCCTTGCAAGCTTTTGGTTAGGCATTGTGTGCTAATTCATCCCATAATTTCCGATCTTAGGTGGCCTTGACATTACAATTTTAAATTATTTATTTGCTGTGTGCCAAGATCAAAGAATTATCAGACCGAACCGAACCGTTGATCATTTCTTTCGGATTTCTTTTCTTTTTGTTGCTAAAAATCATATTGTTATTTTAGTATCCTCAAGGGCCTCAACCAATAGCTACTTCATTTGATATTCAGAAAATGTTGCACAAACAATAATTTGGCACCTGACTTACCACGGAACGTAAAAGCTAATGGTGGGTTTGGATGTAGAATTCTAAAGAGGGAATTTATGGGTCCAGGGGATTTGGTAAATTATGTTTCCCTCTGTATGTTTGGTTGTTCAAATCTTTGGAATCACGTTTCCTACGGGATTTAGTTTTTCAGCAAATCCTCCATATGGAGTCCGACCCCTACCCTGTAAGATTTGCTGGGAAACTTATCAAGGGATTTAAGGACCCACTTTTTTTTTAACTATAAGTCTCATATATATGCAATTTTAAGATTTGAGGATAATTCCAAATGGTACAAAGACTTTAAAATAAGAAAACTCTATAAATCCTAGGAATTTTAATTGAATTACCAAACACACAAGGGATTTACATAAATCCCAGAATTCGTAATCTCATGGGATTATAAATTCTTGGAAACGGTGAATTCTACAAACAAACCCACTATAAAATAAATTGGATTCTTGACTAAAATAGGTTGAGAGAAAACAACTAAACAATATGGAGTAACAAAAAACCCATTAGTGCTTTGCTATTCGCATTCCACCGATAATATATGTATATATAGAAAACTGAAAATACACCAAACTTCTTGTTTTGTAGGATTTTTTTTTGTTGAAAACATTAATTTCATGGATTATAAATAAAATGTTAATTTTTATTTTTGTAAATTTATTTTTTCTAGATCACTAAACCATTAGAATTTCATTCCACATGTAAACATAGTACTTATCATATATATATATATATTGTTGTTGTTTAAGATTGCTAATAGGGGTTCCAAACTACTTGGGGGTGTATCAATATATATAGGACAAAATACATATTGGAAAGGGATTGGTACCCCAAGCAATTTGATACTGCTGATGTTGGTATCTGATCACACAAATTTTAACAACACAAGTGGAAAAAAGAGCCACAAAGGTCTATAAATATAAATACAATAACAACCTCATCTTTTTCTTTTTTCTCATTTATAAGCTATATATTAATTAATCATAAAAAGGTTTTAATCAAACCCTAATTTCATTTATAATTACCTATACAAACTAATTAATTAACTTCTAAAACTCAAAATTCCACTACTAAGCCCTAACAACTCATTATTTCCACTGCTACCACTACTATTGATGCTACTTGTAGAACTATTACCACTACAATTACACCCTGATTTATTCTGTAACCCTAAATTACAAGTAAAACAAAGAGTAGTACTCTTCATCAATAATGGTTTAACAGCAGGGTTCTGATATGGAGGACTGATTCTAAGCTCAAGATTCAAATCTGGGCATTTTAGTTTTGGTTGTAGGTTATGATCCTGAGTCATGACCATGGTAGTAATACTGTTGATCTTCTTCTCTTCCTTCTTATAGTACTGATGATGATGATTATTAAACTTGTGACTGTCAAATCCCTGAACAATTTTATTCATCTTTTCTTCAATATCTTCCACATCTTTTTCTTCTACTACTTGTTCTTCTTCTTTACTAGTTGAAAATGATATAGTTTTAACTTGACCATGATGATCAGATACAGATGATGAATCAATAATATTGGTAGTAGTGTTGATAGGTCTGTGAGTTGTAGGGTCAACTCCTCTACTCATAAGCTTTCTTCTTATATGTGTGTTCCAGTAATTTTTAATCTCATTATCAGTTCTTCCTTTCAATCTTCCTGCTATAAGTGACCACCTATAGTAACAAGAAACAAAAACAAACAACAATCACAGATGATAAGAATCAAATAAACAAAGAAATTTAAATTCTTCAGGAAATACACAAAAAAGAAAACTGGTCTTTTTTTTTTTTTTGTATAAGAAGGTCTGTAAAGAAATGAACTACTTACTTGTTACCAAGAAGACTATGTAATTTGATGATTAATTCATCTTCTTCCTCAGTGAAGTTTCCACGTTTAAGATCGGGACGTAAATAATTAATCCATCTAAGTCTACAACTTTTCCCACATCTAAGAAGTCCAGCAGCTTTAGGAAGAGATCTCCAGCAACCTTCACCATGAGCTCTAATATGAGCAATAAGTCTATCATCTTCTTCTTTTGTCCATGCTCCTTTGTTTGTGTGAGCTTTCTCACAACAAGGTGATCTCCCCATGTAATTCAATTCTCAACTGTTGTAGCTGCACCAGCACCAAGTGTTGTTAATAATACAACCAGTAGAAGTACTCTACTGGGAGTACTTATAAGACCTATTAGTTTTTGTTGTTGTTGTTGTTAGTGATGATGATGATGGTGGCAGTTGTGGTGGTGGTGATCAGAAGAGTCAGAAACTGGCCCTGTTTAAGTCCTTAAGATTTGCATTTATAAAGGTATAGACTTTTGTAGAGAAAGAGAGAGAAACTAAATGCTTCTAGATGCGAGTTGGTGAGAAAGGTGTTTTCGGAGATTGGGTGGTGATCTGTTGAGCCTATAAATAAAAGTGGGATCATAGATAGAAAATGGATGTCCTCAATTCACAGTAATTAATTAAAAGCTAGCAGTAAACAACCGCAACAAGAATCTTTATTTACCAATGCCAATATAGAGAACCTTTCATTCTAGTTTAAGAAAATTGAAGAATTTAATTAACACAAAGATAATCAAAACTACTGAATTATTCATACGCGACATCGAGTATGACAGATTAGTTATTTGATACTATATTCTTTTCTTATGCATCTACTCAGCAAAGCCAATGAAATGTGCACCAGAAGATGAAAGAAATGTCATCCACGAAATACTAAAACCTTAAACTTTGTTGCTGGTTGCTATAAAATAAACAAGCTGAATATCCGTTCCTCCCCGACCATCTGCGGGAGGAGACTGTGTGGTGAGGCATACAGCAGTACAACTAACCTGGAGCGTCCTAATGGACATTTTCCTGCTAGTTTTTCCATCAACACAGGTCACAGAGTTGAGAATGAAGTCTATAGGAGGCTTTCCTTGTCATTAGTGCATGTCTTATCTAGGTAGGTCCTACAACCTCCCCGCATTAAAATTCCATGGCCTAACAAGGTAAAAGAGAAAAAGATCAACAATAGTGAAGCTAATCAACTTTACGTGTGATCAGGGACGGACCCGGAAAAGATAAATTTTCTTTTAAGACCTTAATTTCATTTATAAGATTCCATACTTGTCGAATGAATGATCTGGATGTACAACTGATAAGATTCCATACTAAAACATTTTTGCTTTGAAGTTTTTTTTCCTCTCGATCCTGATATTTCCGCTGATACGGTTATTCTCACGTTTATCTCACAATTTCATGTTTATAACTTTGTGTATTGTGTATAATTTTGTTCCGTTTGCTCTTACCAAATAAAATGAACTTTGTTGTACAGGTGAGTATGTGTCGAGCGTATAGAGCTACATTGATCATTATTAGTTTGGTTGTACCAACTTTAGGACATTGCTATTTGCTCGTACATAATCTCAACAAACACAAAATTATATATATTGCTCTAGGGAATTATATGATACTATACAGTATTCATCTGTAGAGCAAAGACTACATATCGTTTTGATTAAAGAAAATATAAAATAAAATTAAAATCTACAGAGTATATAGCTTGGCTACATATATCTGTACGTCATATATGAGCATTAGTATATACCATTGATCATTTTATATTGTTACATTATTGCGTGTGGTTGGTATCAGATACCAAATTAAGCATTAATCAATTTAATGTTTCAAAATCTCTTATATTTTATTGATGATGACCAAAGTTAGCTAAGAAGTTGATGCCAATAGTTTTATTATGGTTCCATTTCATTTTTTTCCTCCGGAGGAGGGGTTTCTTGTTCAAATGATAGAGCCAGGTTGAGTCATCATTGATTAAGCAACATTTAGTTTAAGCTACATACCTAATCATTTCTTTAAATAGAGTTTTAAATATTAAATAATGATAAATTTTTCCTTCTAAGAATATGAAAACGATTTTAATAATTAAAAGATCCCTTCTTTCTTTTTTGAAAATTATCCTATGAAGATCACACCACTGTTTGAGTTTTGCTCAACAAGGGGAATCACTTGAAATAACATAGGCAAATATAAGTAAACTGAAGCATAATATTCTCGCCTATGTTATTAAGAAATAACATAGGCAAGAACCTTCGAAAACAAAAAGAAAATTTTGGCAAGCCTCATTAGAGATATCAAATTGCAAGCGTTTTATTGGGCCGAATCAAATACAAAAATGTTGGGGCTTACGGTAAATACAGTGATTTCTCTGTGAGATACATTTTGCCGGTCTCCGTCATAAATTATTTTTTTATGTGGTTTTTATTTGGGTATCCGAATCCCCTTTCGGTTCCCCTTTTTTGTTCGGTTGTAATTATTGGGTTAAGGTATCCCCTTAAATGCCTTTTTTCAATGGAATTTCTATTTGACCCATCAAAAAAATAAAATCCTATGTAAGTATATATAACAAAAATTAGATACTCTTTCATCTTTTTGTATCATTAAGAAAAAGAAAAAGATCACCAAAAAAATAATTTTGTTTATCAGAAAGAAATGCACAATACTATTGAGTTTTTTTGGAAGCGCACTGCAAAATGTGATGGACTATTTGAAAGGTACGAGTTCTTCTCTCTCATTTTCAGAGATATTTGTTTATTCATAGAATAGGCACCACTTCAGCGAATCTGCTCACTAAAGAGGCTAGATCTTTCTGTACTCGTCAGAAAAAAGAAAAAAAATCACCAAAAAAGTAATTTCGTTTATCAATAAAGAAATGAACAAAAAATATGTACAATAATATTGAATTTCTATATCCTAAAACGAAAACTGGTGTATTTGGGTTTAGCTAGTCAATTTTTCTCTTTTAATTTTCGAAAAATTACTCTTGTGTAATTTTCTAGCCATTCTCAATAAATATGGATATAAACCAGATATAATTTTTTTATCACAAAATTGGTTAAAAAGACCAAAATTAACAATTTCTGGGTGAAAAAGACATTTACATTTTGGTATTGTTTAAATGGACAAAAATGTAAAAATAGCAAGGATGTAAACAGTTTCATCCTACCCATTTTTAAATACTTTTTCTTATTTTTTATTTACATCAGGATGCATCCTGTTTCATCCTTGCCATTTTTTTAAGTTTAAGTCAGGATGAATTCAGTTTCATCCTTGCTAGTTTTTTGGTGTCCATTTCACTTATAATAATTTTTACTCGTCCATTTGAACCATGTTTTAAAAATATTTGGACAAATGACCCATTTTCCATTTATTTATTTATTTATGACATTACTATAAAACATAATTTACTTTCTAGATATTAGAAATAATTGACTTTATTATGGAATTCCAAACTCTGCACCCTTGTTATGCGAAAAGAGATTTTGATAAGAATTTATCAAAAAATATGGTTCCTATATAATTTTCGGAAAATGGGTCATTTGTCCAAATATTTTTAAATCACGGTTCAAATGGACGAGTAAAAAATAGTTTGGGTGAAATAGCCAAAAAAAAATAGTAAGGATGAGTTTCATCCTAGCTTAAATTTAAAAAATCGCAAGGATGAAACTGGATACATCCTGTGTAAATTAAAAATAAGAAAAAATATTTGAAAATGGGCACGATGAAACTGGTTACATCCTGCCTATTTTTACATTTTTGTCCATTTAAACAATATCAAAATCTAACTGTTCATTTCACCCAGGAATTATTGATTTTGGTCTTTTTAACCAATTTTGTGTATAATTTTGAACAGTAGGTAGTGCCTTCAAACAATTTTACAATGTGTTTGTATATCAGAAGTAGGCTTCACTAAAAATTAACCTTTCAATTTCAAAAATCGTTCTGAAAGTTTATATATTTAACATTTTGTTTTACAACTTTTAGAAATCGAAACATACTAAAATTTCATCAATAAAATTGTTCAATGTTACATCATTTTTTTCTTTTAACATCTAGAAAGTTATAGTGGTTGGAGAAAAACAGTTTCGACAATGAAGGAGTGGGATGGAATAGGGTGAAAGTAGGAAGGTCTTTTTGTTGCTATCTTCTTCTACTCTCCTCCTAGCTAGAGTCTCAGTCCTAGCTACTTTGCAAAAAAGGATGGCACTGTGTCATTTAGTGTGTTATTGCGGCCCACTACTCACATGGGGTTGAGCCCTTCAACCTACCAAACTCTAATAACTCTTTCTTCCCATCCTCTCACTTTCTACCTTCTTTCTTCTCGGTCGTGTCTTCAAGTGATTGCTCTTTTATGTGACAACAACTTATCCTCGTGACTCTCTTTATTCTTCTTATTATTCATGGAGGAGGGGCAGTACTTCTTCTTATATTTATACCAACTTGGTTACTTCCGTGTCTTTTCCTATTGTACGTATTTCACATCCCCCTAATAATCCACCAAATACGTGCTATAAGATATGGATGGATAGGGAAATGCAATAATCTAATGCATTACCAACTGGTGCGTACATCCGTTGAAAAACCAAGTGAGAAGCAGAATTCAGAAGCAAAATTATTTTGCTTCACAAAAAACTGACTTTTCTATTTTTAGAAATTATTCTGAAAAATTATTATCAAACTAACTCTTGATTTTTCGACTTTCAGAAACCACAAAAACAATTTCTCGGTGTACATCCAAACACCTAATAAGTGGCAAACCCTTTGAAATAACCAGTCCCACATGAGGTTACATATCCAAATCAGAATAGGTAGCTCTACAGTAGAGCTATAAGCCTACAGCCAGGCTACTTGTACTCAAAACCTTAAATCAGTTAGGTAGAAATTCACCTAATATCAACACTCAACAGTACTCCCAACTTTTTTGCACTCAAGTTGGCCGAATTATACATACATGGATACAATTGGAGATACAAGAACCCCTTGTAGTTGGACTTTAGTGGTTGGGTGGACAAAAAGTCGAGTTTTAGGTATAGAGGTACGGGTATATGTATTTGTATCGCCATAATTATGGCCTTTATTACCTACTCAATTGCCTCGCAACACGCAAATGGTCACGTGTTTAGGTAATGAGAACATGACTTTAGGTAATGGTCATGAATTTTTTCGCTTCTCACGTGTGATTGCCATCGCCTCTTTTTTCATAAGTCTATCTTAATTTGGGACAATGCGATAGGGACAAATATCAAACCGCTCACAGGTTGTGCGATAAGATGCACGGCACCCTCGTGGTCATAAACGAGCTCGAGCAGAACTGAACTCAAGCTGTAATACAATTATTTTAACAGAACGGTAAAGTCGTTAGATATTGAAATATCGTAATTCAAAACAGGCCGTATTTGGTCGATCATGTTTTCTAAACCATCAGTTAGTTGAGAATCATTAAAAGCAAATCAATCTTTTTGGACTTATTGGTTTTATTTTGAGGGCCAAATTCATCATCTTAAAACAATATCTGCTATATTTAAGATAAGGTTGCATGGGGACGACATGGTGACATACGGTATAATGAGCGATTAGACTAGTTCAAAAAGATTGAAAGATGAAGAGAGAAATATACTCTGTTCAATTAATCTATCTGTTTCTAATTAATGCACTTCCAAAATGCAAATTGTAACCACATGGCTCATGCTAATCACCAGACAGAAGACATAGTTACAAGTCTGACAGACTAGCTACTTCAATCAGCCTGCTAAAACAAAAGAGCATCGCAGAAGCTAATAACTACTGGCCTAACTCCTTTTTCAAGTTTTTACTTATAACTTAAGTATACTGTACATTTTTTATTATTCAATGCTGTAAAACACGGTGTAGATAACAAAAATGGACCTGGATGAACTGCCTTTGCATGTGCAAAGCTGCTTTTTGAAGTGATATACGTGGTCTACTTGCGACTAAGGTTACGTTTATGGCCTGAGTTTGTTGTGCTCGTAAGCTGGGCGATACCGAACTACTTCCATGTAAAACTCGTTGTTAGGGCAGGCTGGCATACTTTTTGTGTTGAGTACTGGCTTTGAACTAACAATGAGTGTTGGGCTTGTGACTGAGACGAAATAGAACAAACGAGTTTTCAATTGCAAGTGTTCTATGTGTCAGTTGACGGTGTACCAAGTACTAGTTTGTATTGAATGCAGATCTACCTAGGTGATTCAAGTGTGATATGTGCTGCAGTATTTCATATGGCTATGGTTTTGGTACGTAGTAGTAGTAGTACCATATTATGCGATGTGTTTCTCACTCAAGGTGCAGATTTGCCACTTTCCTGCATTCCACTAATATGGACAAAAAGTGGCAACGAGAAGTGTGGATGACAAACATCAATCACAACAGGATCAAAAAAATTTAAATAACAAAAAGGACTCAAACTCAGTCATACCTACACATTCTCTAGACCAAACCTTATTGACGTTTAGGAGTAGCATCCATGATGTTCATAAATTTAGTTTTGCCTCATTAAGGGAAAGCCTCTCATATTGCTCCCATCACGAGACTGCGTAATACAAGTAGCTAAAGAACAGCTAGCAGCATGTTGGTTACAGAAAGTTTTCTTCGTACTAAAAACAGGCTCTTCAGAGGCAAGCGAGATAGTCCCTCGCAAACGTTGATAGGCGCCAATTATGCATGGCATCGTACCCCACTGAAAAGCAGAACTACATGCGCACACAAACTAATACAAAAAACAACTGACGATCTTGTCGGTGATGACGAAGAAGGTAATCAAGAAGTTGTGATTACGGTTGCTTACGGACCCCTTTACCATAAACACGAGAGCGCATCGTGGAAGACAACAAAGGAAGTTGCATGGAATCACATTCGCAGAGCGAATAGCAGTTGTCGTTACACCAGATTTAGTTACTATTCAGTAAAAGAAAGCGACACACATATATATAAACTTTATGCTGGCGCGGTGAGAAAGGTGAAGAACCAAGCTTTAGCTCTCTATTACAAGGATGACGCGGGAATCCATCACCTCAGCGATAACGAATATCTACATATGATGATTTCCGATGGTTGTTTCTTGCTGCAATTAGTTTTGTCTGTACTTGGTCGTGAGAAAAAACTTAAACACATTATAGATCATCCGGTATTTGGACAACTTGAAGGCGACAAAGTATCCATGATAAGAGATGCAGTTTCATCAATCTTTGTGGTAGGTAAACAAATTCCTCTAATAATTCTCAAGGAACTCATGAAACAAAGTTTCTTTCAGGATGTTGTTAATGGTGGGATATGGGAGCAACCAATGGACTTGGAAAGGTCGGTCTTATTTGAGCTCCTGCTAGTTCCGTCTTTGATGGATAGCTCTGGTGGAGTGAAAATGACCCTTTATTCCTTTGTTCGGGTTGGGTGGTTTTGGGCGTGAGCTAATCGCACCGTTTAGACCGTGAGTGCTGCAGACATTTGATGTCCCGCCGGCGTGGCAGGACCGCCTAAGCGCCCTTGTTGCCAAGGGGAACACTCTTCGTTCGACCCTTCGCGATGCCGATAGTTCGGCTTTCCTTCTCGTTTTTTATACTCCGCTTTAGTCCGCTCCCCGATGACACCCCTATCCCGTACATCCCGCCCGACCGGTGATGTCCAGTTCGGGACAGCCTCCCAGACTTAATCCATCGAGCCGATGTTCCGTCCCGGCCATCAACGGTATCCGATCTGACTTGCTTGGTTCCGTAGATGAAGATTGTGTTGGGCTGGCCAATGTAGGTCCCTGTATCGTCGTAGATGTACGGAGAAGCGGAGATCTTGATGTCTGGGGAACAAGATGTATCCCACCTGACGTGTCTCACAATGCTTGACTTCGTATCTACGCACACTTCATGGGATTGCTACCCTTTGGCTCAGTCCGTCGATTCCCTCCTAGAGGACAGTTAGCGGACGCGCGAGTCGAAGACGAACCCAGTGCGTTGTTGGCACCAAGGACAATAACTCTGGTGGAGTATCATCATCGAAATCAGCAATAACAATTCCGACTGCCTCTCTAGCTGAATATTTGCACTGGCGGAGGACTGGAGGTAATACGCTTGCAATTCAAAGTAAGTTCTCCGAAACCAAGAAGAGGGTCGTTTTAAAAGAAGTCCCTATAGACCTCCTTCACGGGCTTTGGCTATTAGTGACAGGGTCATCTGATCAACCCAAGAAAGATGGTTGCGTTGGTTACATATTTGCAGGAGAAGATGATAGTACAAGTAGAAGTGACCATATTTACGATGTGGTCCGTCAAACAGTGAGGAGCGCAACGGAGCTTAAAGAGGAAGGCATTATCTTTCAGTCCGATGAAGGGACAAGAATCAATGGAATTAAGTTGAAGCAAGTTATGTTCAATGCAACTCTAATCATCCCTCCTATCATAGTAGATTCTGAGCAACATCTTTATAGGTTGTTCAGTAACTTGATCAGATACGAAATTACGCACTTCGGGAAAAACCAACGTAAAGTGTGCGAGTATCTACAATTGATGCGTGGACTCATTAGATCAACGGACGGTGTTAAAGTCCTTGCTGCTAGTGGAGTCATTATTGTCGATCCTAATCTCGAGGAAAGGATTCCGTTTCTCTTTCGAGATTTACCGATTCCAAAAGTGATGAGAAGCCATGGTGGTAGTCTTAGAAGAGTTAGAGATGAGCTCAATAGTTATACACGACCCAGTCCATTTAAGAAGTTCGGTGAAGTTCTCTCCATTGTTGTGCTTCTTAGTCCAATATCAACTGTGTACACTATGCTTAGTGTTCATTTGAAGAACTAGATTAGTTTTGTGATCTTTTTCATTTCATATATTGACAAACGAAGGAGGGCCTTCTATGTAATGAAAAATCTGCTTTTGTGGATTCATGTTTGTGTTTAAATTTTCATCTCTCCTGATTCCTAATAATTTTAAAAGGACTAACTCAATAGTCCCCCACTCCACACATTGAATGGTGAGAAATCTCACCTCAGAATTCAACAGTGAACACTACTCACCTTTAATATTACTCAAAACAATAATTGGTAAAAGGAAAAATCAGAGTCGGACTGAGTTGAGCTCTGCAAATCGGCGACTGACTTAGTTCCAAATTTTCTCGATCTTCAATCATTCTCTTCCTTCATTAATCACTTGCCATTTACAGTTTCAGGTGAATTAGGTGTTTTTCAAATAGATCTGGTAATAATGAATCTTCATTAGCAGTCGTCAGAATTAAAACATGGATTGTGAAATGCTTCACGAAGATTCTGCAAGTGGTTCTAGGGTTGTAAATATCTCAGAACCAACTGAGAAATGTCCTTCGATTACTTTAATTGATGATAAGGGTGATGATAGGTATGATTCATGGAAATTTTCATTAATAGGTAGATTGGATTTTCTTCGAATTAAATTTGCTGATGCAATGAGTATTTTGAGAAACCAGTGGAAGTTAACAGGTGATTGTCCGTTGATCCCTTTGGGTAAAGGTTTTTTTCACAATATGTTCAGGATCAAGTTTTGAGAACTAGAAGCTGGATTCCAAACTTTAGACCTGAAAATCAAAGGACCTTTCATTCTCTGGTTTGAGTTTCTTTACCAGGATTGAGTCTTGAATACTGGGATGAGAAAATTTTATTTACTATCTATGATGCAATTGGAAATCCTGTTAAAGTTGATGAAGATACTCTCAAATATGCAAGTGATTATGCTGCAAAAGTGTTGGTTGAATTAGATATTGCAAAGACAATTCCAAACAAACTATGGATTATTATTAAATATGGGAGTTTCTCACAAGGTATTGTTCTTAATAAACTTTCCAAATTTTGTTCAAAGTGTTGGTCACTTATTATCTGAGTGTAGATTTAATAAGAGTACTTCTATAGAACATCCCACCGAATAATCTGTTGGGAGTGTTGAGAAAGCAATTGTTAGTCCTAAGATGAAACAAAATAGCCTTTTGATATTTGTCCACCTCCAACAGTTCAAATCAATACAAATATTGGTGATCCTCAGTCAGACAATGAGATACTTATTACAAATGGAAGGTTTAGTTCATTATAAGATGATGAAGTGGTTTTGGAGAATACCAGTAAGGAGAGGAAGTTGCAAGAAATTCTTACTCCAACCAGAATTCTTAAAGTAGTTGAGGAAAATTCTATAGAAAAAAGTATTGTAAAATCCATTAATGACAAAGATGGTACTGTCTCTTATGAAAGGGTTCTTGTTACTTCTTGGTCTAAAGTGGTTCATAAGCCTTCAACTCCTACCTCAATTGCTTCCACTAGTACTGGAAATAAAGACTTAACATTTGCACATATAACTCATAATCAAGTCTCATCTAGTACTCAAATTCCAAGAAAGTACAACTTTAGAAAAAATCAAGGAAAATGAGGCACAAAAAACCTCCAATCCAAACACTGAAAGTTTTATTTTGGAACTTAAGAGGCCTTAGAAGAGCCAGGTCTCAAAACAAATTATGGGATCTAATAAATCAGGTTAATCCTTCAGTAGTATGGGTTGCATAACCTAAAGTTGTTTGTAGTTCTTCATTACCAGGTATGCAAAGCATGGTAATTCATAATTCTATCTCAAATAAAAAGGGTAATATATGGTTATTTTGGAACAAGAATTTACCTACTCCCTCAGTGGTGTCAATGTCCAGTCAAATGATTACAGTTAATATTGGTGGTGTTCTTATCTCTAGTATACATGCTCATGTTGGTGTTGTTCAGAGAAGGTTCTTGTGGTCTGAGATGGAGGTTATCAGTGGTTTGAATCTGCCTTGGTTAGCCATAGGAGATTTTAATGTTATTACTTCAGCTGAGGAAAAAATTGGAGGTAAGAATCCAAATAGAAGAGCAATGATGGACATTAATGATTGTTTAGACACTTGAGAACTAATGCAAGCTCCTAAAACTGGTCTTCAACACTCTTGGTCTAATTGTCAACATGAAAGCAAAATAATATTATGTAATCTAGATTGGGAAGTGTTCAATCAGTTATGGTAACAAAAATTTGAAGGTTGGGGTTATAAAGTGGGTTTGAGAGTAGCCTCAGATCATGCTCCTTTGCGAGGAGGATGTGCTAATAAACAACAAAATGCTCCTATGAGATTCCAGAAAATGTGGATATCACACCCCAATTTTATGGAAGTAGTTGAAAAATGTTGGTCTGAGATAATAGAAGGTGATCCAACTTTTATTTTTCAGCAGAAATTGAAGAAGTTAAAAAATGATCTTAAGGAATGGAATTGGAATGTATTTGAAAATATAAATGTGCAAGTTAAAAAGGCTGAAGCTAAAGCACAAGAAGCAATGACCAGTTAAGATAATAATCCATTTGATGAAGAAGCTCTTAACACTTTGGTGAATGCTTAAAATTTGTATAGTTCCAAAGAAGTACAACTGAACACTTTTCTGAATCAAAAATCTAGAATTATGTGGATTAAAGAGGGTGCAGCTAATAATGTTTTTCTACATGAAAATCTTAAAATTCGACAAGCAATGAATATTATAAGTGAGTTGGAAGATAGTAATGGGGACATTATTTCTGATCAAGGAAGAATAGTTGATGAATTGGCGAAACACTTTGAGCACAAATCTAAGTTTAAGAAAGTGGAAGTAGTAGAGCGCATGTTAGATGGCATTCCAGAAGTGATTACCGGAGAGGATCAGGAAATGTTAGAGGCAATTCCAGATGAGAATGGAATTAAATCATCACTCTTTGATATGGATCAAGATAGTGAACCTGGACCTGATGGATTCTCATGATGTTTTTATAGAGCTTGTTGGAATGTTATTCATAAAAAAGTTGTTGAATCCATTAAATTCTTCCGGAAAAGGAAGTTTATCCCTAAAGGTCTTAATTCTAACTTCTTAGTTTTCGTTTCAAAAACTGAAGGTGCAAGAAATCCAAATGAATTTAGACAAATTGGTCTTAGTAATGCCAGCTTCAAAATTTTAACCAAAATTATATCTACAAGAATGGGAAAAATTATGCACAAGTTAATTTCACCTCAGCAAGTGGATTATGTCAAAGGTAGATGCATTCAAGATCGGATCCTACTAGCTTCTGAAATGATCAATGAAATGAAAAAGAAGAGAAGATGTGGAAATGTAGGTCTTAAGCTTGATATATCTCAAGCTTATAATTCAGTTAGCTGGGAGTTTTTAAGGTCTTGCACAAATTTGGTTTTTCAAAGAAATAGTGTGAATGGATTCATATATTATTTCAGTCAGCAAAAACTTCTGTTATGGTGAATGGTGGTCCTTGTGGATTCTTCTCAGTTGGAAGGGGTTTGGGACAGGGAGATCCTATATCTCCTATTCTCTTTGTTTTAATGAAAGAGGCATTGAGCAGAAGATTAACTCAATTGGTGAATGAGGGTTTAATCTCTCCACTGGTTGAAAGGAAAGGTATACATCCAACTCACTTATTCTTTGCAGATGATGTTTTCATTTTCTGTAAAGGTGCTAAGAAAAGCATTTTAAATCTCATGAAGCTGCTAGATGAATACCAAATATGTTCTGGTCAAATTATAAATAAAAACAAGAGAAAAATGTTCATAGATGGTACTTCTGAATTGAGGAAAGATCAGATTAAAGACATGATTCAAATGGAAAGAAGTGAATTACCTGAAAAATATCTTGGAGTTATTCTTATTGCTGGAAGAGTGAAGGTCTCAACAGTATGGCCAATGGTAGAGTTGATGTAAAAGAAGCTAGATACCTGGAAAGGTAAATTATTATCTTTTCAAGAAAGGTTGGTGCTAATTAAATATGTTCTATGCAGTATACCAGTATATAATATGGATGTTTACAAATGGCCAACATCTGTAATAAATATTTGTGAAAGGATCATAAGAAACTTCCTCTGGTCAAGTGATTGGGATACAAGAAAGTACCTTAAATTTTCTTGGAAAAAAATGTGCACTCCATTTAGTGAAGGTGACTTAGGCATTCCAAAGCTTGAAGTTGTGAATATGGCTTTTCTTATGAAGATGATGTGGAAGATTGATAATTCAAAAGAAGACTGGGCACTGTTTTTTCAAGCTAAATACAAGGATAAAAATGGTCAGTGGAGTACAAGGGGGCAACTGTCTTCAGTGTGGCCTGGTTTGAAATGGGATTGAGAGGCTCTTAAAGAAAATATTAGACGGAGCATTAATGATGGTGCAAAAATCTCTGTCTGGTTTGATACTTGGATTGGTGATAGTCCTCTAATTGATAAAATTGGATATATTTCTTATATAGCTGACAATATTCACTTAAAAGTTTCAGATATGCTATTAGATGGAGTGTGGTCTCGTACTACTGATCTTCAACAGATTATTCAACCTCTTAGGTTGACAGGAATTCTTGGAAGTGAAGATGTACTAATATGGACAGGCAACTTAAAAGGAGAATTTTCAATTCCAGAGGCAGTAAACAAACTAAGGCACAAAGAACAATATGTGAATTGGTCCATGTACACATGGAAACCTTTCCTTCATCCTCCTATTGCTAGTAATGTGTGGAAGCTCATTTAGGGAGTTTAGACAGATGATACTACCATGGTTAAAAATGGGTATGAAATAGTCTTTACGTGTTGTATCTGTGAGAAAGAACAAGATAGTATGCATCACTTACTGTGGGAATGCAGTTTCAGTATTGGTATTTGGAGGTGGATATGCTTAATCTTCAAATTTAATCATATTAAATCTTTTGATGATATATGGAAAAGTACATCAAAGAATAGCTCTCTGTTAAACAAGTCTGGATCACTGTTGCTTGTATCATTTTAAAGAATTGTGGTTTTAAAAGAATAAGAGATTCTTTGAAGATGTCAAGCCAAATGTACAGAATTTTAAATGTAGAGTTCTGAAATTAGTGAATGAATGGGGTTTGGGAATCACTGGGACCATATGGTGTCAAAACTATGATCAAGGAATCATTGCAAAATTTGGTTTGGGAATCACAACACAACTTATGGAGTCATGTGTGCTTTAGAACTAGCAATTCAATGGAATATGCAGAATATCATTATTGTGTCACATTCAAAAACAGTGCTTACAGAATTTTCTCAGGGTAAAGTGCCTTGGATTATTAGGGGGAGATGGATGATGGCTATGAGGAAAATCAGTCAGATAAAGTATAGACATTGCTACAGGGAGATCAATTTTTCTGCTGACAACAATGCAAAAAAGGGTGCCTCTTTAGTTGCAGGTGAAACAACTTCACATTGGAAAGCCTCAATGTCTACCTAGGATTGAAATGCCAAATGTAGATTATTATAGGTTCTGTTGAAATTATTGCTTTCAACTTTGATATATAGAGTGGTTAGTCTTAAAAGTTAGTCTATTCTTAAGTTTGTTTTTGTTCAATTTTCTTATTTATTTTGAGTTGTAAGAATTTTTCAATTTTAATAAAATTTATGTGATTTAGCAAGCAAAAAAAAAACAATTGGTTAAAAGAGAGCGATTTTTATCTTTTCACCACATAATTCATATCTTTTCTTAGGAAAAAAAGAATAAAATTCCACGTATTTCCTAACTCCTATCTTTTCTGAATTCCTTTCAGAAATAAAAGAAATAAATAAATAAAAATCCCACATATTCTTTTTTTTTCTCCACGTATTTAATGCATGGGGCGGGCCACACCAAATTAAAAATATGGTTAATACAGGAAAACCGGGCACAAATCTAGTTTCACTACAAGCTCAATATAATTTATTCCAAATTCACTACAATTCTTTCAATTTCTCTACAACTTTTATCAAATTTAGGAAGTCTAGCAGCTTTAGGAAGAGATCTCCAGCAACCTTCGCAATAACATTATTCGCAAAGTGAAAAAGAAAAAGAATTACAAAAAGTTTCGATAAAGAATACTACTTCATATCACGAATATTATATTAAGGCACCGACCCCACAAGCTCATGAGTAGAACTCAATTCTAAAATCGTTTTACTAGTTGAATGAGCACACAAACTTATAAACTACAAAATTCTAACCATCTAAGCAACATGGGACTAAGGTCCTAAAATTCCACCACGCTTCCAGACCCAACGCCCTCGCTGGCCCATTCTATCGACACTGTGCCGGTGTTAGCCCTTTCCTTGTGACGGTTCCACTCGACTACCAACATTTAATGCAGTGACAACTACATCCATACATGGCCGATCCTATATTTTAATCCATATCCTATAGGCCACCCTTTCGTGGAGCGGGCTTGGATCGTGGTGGTTGACTCTGATACCAAATTTTAGGGTATCTGCTACAATTAATTATAAGCTCATGGGTAGAACTCAGCTCTGAAACTGGTCTACTGATGGGCTGTCGCAGGCGCAACAAATTAATCAAGATATTTCCCACTAATTAACTGGTAATATAGCGGTAGTAAGAGGTCGTTCCCACAGAGAGCTATGTAATTGATAGGTTATTTGTATTAGCAAAATAAAGTAAATAACAAAGGGGGGTTTTGGTTGTAAGATAAATAAAGATAATAAATAAAAGAGATGATCAAGGAATCCTTCGCTGTTACCAAGCGTTAACAGGATTAGAATACTTATCTATTGTTCATAAGAACCATTCATCACCAACCGTAGAATAACAGCTAGATCAGTGTTATCCCCAAAACTCCTTCAATCACTGGATACGGAAGTTCTCGACTACCAAGTAGATCACTCAAGGTGTAATCCAATCGAACGCCTTAAGCTTTGTGAATTTAGGTTAATCCCAGTAGTTAAACTCTTAGATCAAGGTTTACTTGCTGGTGTTGTCTGCACACACGATTTCTCCACAGAATCCCTTTGTAAGGTCTCGCGATTTCTACTTGTTTAGATAGTTAATCGACGATTACTTATCTCATAACTTCTACTAGCGATAGAACAATCAATAGACTAATCTAGTATGCACCCAAAATAAATTTAAGAATCATTCATAAACCCTAGATATGGTAAAGAAAAACGAAGATGATAAAAACTCTCAATAGATTTGTATTATTAATAAAGCTTCACGCTTAGAACATTGAATTCATCCTTAATCAATAAAGGATTTAGTTTCTCGTGATTACACAATTACCCGGTTTCCCCGTAAAGGGGTAAACCCTAGGTTTTAGATATAGAACTTGTGATATGAGATGATCGATCCTATTGATTGAAATACCTAATACCTTTTTATAGGTTTACATTGCTTGGCCATCAAGTATTTAGTTCTGTTCAAGAACCCGAACCGAAAATATGAAATAACGACCCCAAACGTGACCTTAGGCCTTCCAAGGTATTAATACACGTATTGCACTTGCTAAGTACGCGTACCCAGTACAAAAACTTCAAATTCCAGCAGAAATTTTCGGAATTAAAGTACGCATACCCGGTATGCGAAACTGTTATACGAACCTTACTGTCTTCGGTATTCGATAAAAACTGTTTTGACCACAACTTCTTCATCCGAATTCGGAATGACCTCATTCTTTTTGCCCTATTTTTGTATTTCAATTATCTTAAAGATGATGATGATAAATTCTTAATTTGAATGAGTTAAGATCGGTCTTTGGCCTTTCTCTTGATTTTGAGCGTTTTGCTCCTTTTCGTCGCACTTATTCCACTTCTCTTGGACTTGGGCACTTAGATAGTTGGAATACTTCTCTTATTGATCTTTTAAGCGCTTTGTAGCTCCTTTTTGGATGATTCACCTATTAGAGGCAAATAAGAGAAAACAAGAGTAATAACACAAATACATACAAGAATAATAGCTAAAACAAGTATGGAATGGATACTAAAATCATATGAATTATGCACTTATCAAATTCCGCCACACTTAGATTTTGCTATTCCTCGAGCAAACTAAATAAAACTAATCATAAATACAACAACTCCATCTCGTTGAGAATACGGTTACACTTAGCATGTATAAAAAGCCTTTAAACCCCTAGGTGTCCCTAGTGGACGAGTTATAGTCTCGTGAGGGCTTAGGGCAACTGCAGTGGTGCGATCAAAACCAAAGATCAAAGATCAAAAAAAAGACCAAATTTTGGGTTTAGTCCGTGTTGTGACGCAACGGTACAGGATTAAAATTTCGTCAGGCGGACTTTAAAAGTCCGCCCCTTTTTTTTTTTCATTAGGCGGACTTTAAAAGTCCGCCCCATTTATATTCCATCAGGCGGAATTTAAAAGTCCGCCCGTTTTTTGTAAAACTCCATCAGGCGGACTTTATAAGTCCGCCCATTCTTTTCCAAATTCCATCAGGCGGACTTTAAAAGTCCGCCCATTCTTTTTCTTTTTTATTTAATTTCAATTTTCATCGGGCGTAATTTAAATCTCCGCTCGTTAACAAGCGTAAATTTATGTTACGCCCAGCATCAAACGTACTTTAAATTTACGCCCGACTATATCAGAATTTGGGATTTGGTCGCGACCATATTTGGTCTGGAATTTGATCTTTGGTCCAAATTTGATCTTTACTCCGTCCCACTGTGTTAGGATCTCATCCCATAAATTTGGTTATACTCGCCCACTGTGGATGCTCTTACAAGAGGTATATCCACAAAACCTACTCCAATTTATCGCCTTGAAAGAACCACTAAGGATAGACACAAAGTAGTAGCTAATAAGAAAATCAGCATACATATGTTCTTTAGTTGCAAACATTCCACATACATTCCAATCATCATACATAAACAATTACTTGCGTCTGGCATTCAACCTGATTGCAAAACTCTACTAAGATAGTCATCGTACTTGTTGCAACGTTTTCCACAACACTCGCATACTGAAATCACATGGATAGATAAGAAAATGGAAATAGAAAAGTGAAGTGTGCAAATGTTGACTAAAGTGATGTTACCCACAATACTTGTATGAATGTCATCAAAGGATTCTTATTTATAGCACAATAGTTGAGAGAAGCACCCATTTAACTCGACCACATGATTAGATAGTCTAAGCGCATGTTCCTTTTCAGAAAGTATGTGATAGTTGCCTTGGATCCTGCATTTCACGCTTGCTTAGGCGACGGAGACAGGGACAACGTTTCACACATACTGCTATCAAAGTGTCAAGAACCTCATCAATAGTCTTTTTGACTTGCTATATAATGATGATATGGTTTTTGTTTTTATCGACTATGATTAGTCCGAAATTCCGGACCTATCATTTATTAATGTCGATAAAAGAAGACGAGCCTTATATATATTTTCTTTTCTTTTCTTTTTTTTTTTTTTTTTTTTTTTTTTTTTTTTTTTTTTTTTTTTTGGTTCACTCTTTATGAGTGTTAGACAATTGCCTATGGGGCTTTCAAATACTCAACCAATGATTACCTTGCTACAACATCCACGGTAGTATTAGGATCCCACCAAATCACTTTAGAGAAACATAAAACTGCAAAAATAAAAAGAAAGTGATCCAGTAATGATTAATTGCGAGGATGACTCTTTCAAACGACTACCATAGCTTAGTTTTGCATTCAAATATGAACGTATATATCTAAGGATTGTAGAATGGTAAAATGGAACTCAATCTATAGTCGTAAGAACTGTTTCAACCTTAAAAAGGTTTAGTGTGCCATCTTAAATAGCTCATAATTAACTTCAAAAGATGAAGTCTTAAGAATGCAAGAAATCAAAGAGTATTATTTATTTATCTTTATGCAATCCAAACATGCTTAACTACTCCCCTACACTTAAACTCAACATTGTCCTCAACGTTCAAAACCGAAAATTTTGATTTCCGACATAACAGATCCGAAAAACTCGAAAACTGTACAAATGGTTAGGGAACTAGGAAAAACATCCTGAACTAAAGTTTTTATCCTACGTCTTTTATATAAAGTATCAAAAGGGCACAGTTTTCCGATAAATGGTCTGACTTTTATGGCCTCCAGACTGACTGTCATGCAATCTGAAAAAGTTCTGGAAAATACCGAAACTCAAATGTCCAGGCCTATCTCTCCAACTTAACAGACTCCGAATTGATATTTTCTTTTTGAAAAGTAAAGATGAGTCTGTCCTCTTTAAAAGTTGGGGTCAATCACTCAAATCGGACTCCGTATGAAGTCTCGAGAGTTGTTTGCGTAACAAGTGCGCAGTCAGAATTTTTCTGAAGAGAATAGTTTCGTCAAAACTTTCATTATAGAAACAGGACTTTGTAAAACTTAAGATGGGAATGCAAGATATGATATGAAAAAATAAGAAAAATAAAAACAAAATAGATAGAGATACAAAACCGATGATTTGCCTCCCATTAAGCGCTTGGTTTAACGTCGTCAGCCCGACGTTATTGTTATCGTCCGTACACCAACAATCTGAAAATTTGGTAATCCTTCCAAATAACAATCTGCAATTGAAATAACAGCTTCACAAAAACATTATCTCAGAATATAAATATTGAAGCTATTACTTTATTGAAGTTTCCCCCGCACTTAGCCCTTTCTACACTCGGAAGTGGATAGAGAACATAACATTCGGGAACTTCAATAGGTTCCTCAGCTTGATGAACCTGCACAATACTCGAATCAAACACATCAAGTGGTGGATACTTAGAAGAAAAATAATACGTTAAAACTTTGGAAGCACACAACTCCAATCCTAAGTGAGGTATTTTCTTAAAAGTTGGGTTAACAACTCTTTGAAAAGCTACTTCGATTAGAGGAAACAGATCAATAGATATAGAATTATGCAAAGGATTAGACAAACCTTGTTTCGGATCCTCATTAGATATCTCCAATGAATTATTTACCTCAAGTATATCGTGGTCCTCTATCAAACTATTGTTATCTAGCTCAATTGGGTTTTCCAAGATTGTAATCAAATTGGTTTCATTCTCAATCTCTAGCTCTTCAACAACCTCGTCATCGGAATCGGAATCCTCTCCTAAAACATCTAGTTCATTGATGCAACTCCTAATTTCTTCGTTTGAGTACGTTATACCATTGATAACAATAGATATGTCATACCCAATCTCCTCCTTTTGAATAGGCGAAGGATATTTATTATGATCCGGAGTTGGAATAATTGTATCATTGTTACAAGAACTTTCCAAAGGTTGCTCATCTTCATCAGAATCTTCGTCAACCTCATCATCTTCCATATCCCAACGGCGTTGAAGTTCGGTTCGTATGGCTCTTTCAATTTCTTGAAGAGTCTCTTCCGATGCTCCAGTTTCTTCCAGGTGATTGTATCGCGCATATAGTTTTCTAATTTTAACACGCCTAATCCGTATCTTTTCTTTTGGAAAGAGTGAAGGAAAAGCACGATAAAGAGGAGTATGTCTTGTTTTTAGTTCCAAACTCTCTGTCATCTGCACATTACTAGAAAACAGTTGATCAGAAGCATAACTATCCTTCCATCCTCTTGATTGTTCACTTACATTCCCGTCATAAGGTTGTTGACATGTATGAGAATATCCATAAGGTTCTGTGGGATATTGATCATAGCCAAAAGATTGGTTTTTATTATACCCATAGGATGGTTGGTAGTTGTCAAAATATTTAGATTGAAAACCATATAGATTACCATTGTTGTATTTGTAATCTTGTGCTCCGTATATGTTATTTCCGTAAGGAAACATAAAACAAAAAACAAGCTGAACAAATAACAAGTCAATTAGCGACTGCTCCCCGGCAGCGGCACCAAAATTTGATGGGCTGTGTAGGCTCAACAAATTAATCAAGATATTTCCCACTAATTAACTGGTAATATAGCGGTAGTAAGATATCGTTCCCATAAAGAGCTGTGTAATTGATAGGTTATTTGTATTAGCAAAATAAAGTAAATAACAAAGGGGGATTTTGGTTGTAACATAAATAAAGACAATAAAGAAAAGATATGATCAAGGAATCCTTCGCCGTTACCAAGCGTTAACAGGATTAGAATACTTATCTATTGTTCGTAAGAACCATTCATCACCAACCGTAGAATAACAGTTAGATCAGTGTTATCCCAAAAACTCCTTCAATCACTGGATACAGAAGTTCTCGACTACCAGATTCTATCCAACGAACCACCAAGTAGTAGATCACTCAAGGTGTAATCCAATCGAACGCCTTAAGCTTTGTGAATTTAGGTTGATCCCAGTAGTTAAACTCTTAGATCAAGGTTACTTGCTGGTGTTGTCTTCATACACGATTGTTCCACAGAATCCCTCTGTAAGGTCTCGTGATTTCTACTTGTGTAGAGAGTTAATCGACGATTACTTATCTCATAACTCTTACCAGCGATAGAACAATCAATAGACTAATCTAGTATGCATCCAAAATCAATCTAAGAATCATTCATAAACCCTAGATATGGTAAAGACAAGCGAAGATGATAAAAACTCTCAATAGATTTGTATTATTAATAAAGCTTCACGCTTAGAACATTGAATTCATCCTTAATCAACAAAGGATTTAGTTTCTCGTGACCCGGTTTCCCCCTAAAGGGGTAAACCCTAGGTTTTTGATTTAAAACTGGTGATATGAGATGATCGATCATATTTATTGAAATACCTAATACCTTTTTATAGGTTTACATTGCTTGATCATCAAGTATTTAGTTCGGTTCAAGAATCCGACCCGAAAATATGAAATAATGACCCCAAACGTGACCTTAGGCCTTCCAAGGTATTAATACACGTTTTCCACTTGCTAAGTACGCGTACCCAGTCCGCGAACTTCAAATTCCAGCAGAAATATTCGGAATTAAAGTATGCGTACCCGGTATACGAACATGGTATGCGAACCTTACTGTCTTCGGTATTCGATAAAAACTGTTTTGGCCACAACTTCTTCATCCGAACTCGGAATGACCTCATTATTTTTGCCTTATTTTTATCTTTCAATTATATTCAAGATGATGATGATAATACTTAATTTGAATGAGTTAAGATTGGTCTTTTTCCCTTCTCTTGATTTTGAGCGTTTTGCTCCTTTTCGTCGCACTTATTTCACTTCTCTTGGACTTGGGCACTTGGATACTTGAAATACTTCTCTTCATAGCTATTTTCAGCACTTTGTAGCTCCTTTTTGTATGATTCACCTATTAGATACAAATAAGAGAAAACAAGAGTAATAACACAAATACATACTAGAATAATAGCTAAAACAAGTATGGAATGGATACTAAAATCATATGAATTATGCACTTATCATCTACAAGTTGAGGGAACCCACGTACTTATAAACTACCCAATTCTACCCCGTCAAGCAATGTGAAGCTAAGGTCCCAACATATTATCCACGGTACAAATTATAAAGTACTATTTCAGGCATTCTACCCCGTCAAGCAATGTGAAGCTAATGTCCCAACATATTATCCACGTTAAAAAATTATAAAATACTATTTCAGGCAGACGTAACCGTCTTCATTAATTCAGTTCTTCAATTATACTCCGTATATCAAATGCAATGTTTGGTTGCTCCTAGATCAACTTTGGATATAATTAATGAGACTTCTTGGAATATCTGGACGACTACAAAAGCATACACACAAAATCATAGTTGGCCATTTGTAAATCAAAATCCCTGGGAGAGCTAGTAATCAGAAATCCCTACCATTTCAATATAGCAATTATCAAAAAGCTAGCACCAAGACTGCTCCTTGAACCTCACCGAGTACGATATCAGATTCAACAAAGTAAGACCCCACACCCATGTAATCCACTCATCCAAACAATTCAACTTATCATTTATTTAGTATAGCATTAAAAAGGGCTTGCAATTCTCAAGGAAAATCATATCCGTCAGAACCTTCCACCATTAAAATTGTCCTTCCATGATTTATTCCAAATGCACAAGTGACACGAAACTTAGAAAATCTACACAATAAAACTTGCTTTAAAGACTATATATACACATCATATTTATTTGCGCATATAAATATTAGTGTAAACCATAGATCATTTTATATTGTAAGTGTGATTAGTAAAAATTTAGTGACACACTCAAGTACAATCTAACGGCCACAAAAGAGAGAGATAAAGCACATAACAAATACATGATGAGGATATGATTCCAAGTTATCAATTGTCTATGTGGTTTGGTATTAAACATAGTCAATTGAGTTTCAATCTGATTAGGCAATGAGTTACAAAAGTAACAATGGATTTATATGAGAAACAATGCGAGTGAGGTTCGATCATACATATTATTGTCTCATAGGCATGTTATCGCAAGAGTTTTTCCAATCATGAATCCAATCTATCCTTTTATAGCCTTAATAAGACTGTGCCAAATAAATTTTGTTATAATTTTTAAACCATCAAGCTTTGTTATCCGAATGATGTATGCGGTCTAGGCAGTTCTCATTCATCGAGCGAGTCGCAATTCGTATCTGTCAGAAATAGGATCCCAACTTTCCATGTAACCTGGTCAACCTGGGCTTTCGTGATATGATCATTCAGAACCATCGTTAAATGCATTACTATCCATTTCAGACTTCACCGTCTATATCCTACTAACTTCCACATGGTGACATTCTATGTAAGCGGTAGATATCTTGATCTGAGGGTGAATGCGAGCAAAAATTTGATCCCATACTTCATCGCTTCCAACTTTCTCATCTTCTTACCTAGCTAGATATTTCTATGTACGTGGCCAGCAAATTATTTTCCCTCATGGTTATATTATTTACGGGAGCAGTAAATTTACAGTTCCACTTATAGCTTCTAATTTATTTTATGTCTATTTTATTTGATAAATCAGTGAACTAACAAAGCAAAGCAAAACAAAACAAGAAAATACCTACATGGAAGACTTAATCGAGGTGAACACATAGCCAACTCTGGATTCAATTTTTAATCACTAGAAGTATTTCAATATGAAATTAGAATGAGATAAAGTCAGATTAATTAATTACTAATTTATTTAGAGGAGAAATTCGAAGACTCTTAACCCCAATTTCATGATTCAAAAGAAAACAAAAAAAACAAAAAGATGTGTACTATCAATATTGAAACTTCTTTGTCTAAAAATGGAAAAATGGTGTATTTCGATTTAATTAGTCCATGTTTTTCCTTGCGAGTCTTACTATATATATTTTTTCTATCCGTTCTTGGTAAATATGATTATGTAATTTTCAATAGTAGAGAACATCCCCTGACAATTTTAAAAATCCCACTAAAATTTCATCCACAACATGTGCAGCTTTACACTATACTGCTTTTTCTCTTAACTTCCCAATACATAATAGTTGAAGGTCAGAAACAATTTCAACTAGGATAGAATTGGGTGAAAGTAGGAAGGCATTTTTGTTGGTATCTTGAATTGCTCCTAGCTATAAAGTCGAGTTCTAGCTACTACAATATTTGTATGGATAATTGTGGCAGTTGAGTAGAGTTATAACTAATATTTGTATGGATAATTGTGGCACTTACCTATTCAAATGGCTCACATACGCAAAGTTCACGTGTTTAGGTAACAAACATGAATTCGTTGTCTTAAAAATCCTTACTTACCTAATTGTTTTCCCTCTCACATGTGATTGCCATGACCACCTTTGTCTAAGTTCATCTTAATTTGGGAATATGAGATTAGGAAAAAAATCAAAAGTGTGCCTTCCCGCTATAATTTTTCTTATTTTTTTTCCTAATTAAACAACACTCATCTGTTATTCCTTGTTGCTTCAAAAGGAAATATATATTATTCCTCCAGACAAGTTAATTACATCCAGGTCTTTACTATTAGAAAAATCATACTTTTATGTTTTTCTTCTGCAACAAAAATATTAACAATGATGAAGAAACTTATTTGAAATAAGTAAAGTACAAACCCAAAAATAGACCAAACTAATCAAGGAACTAGTTCCATCACGTAGCTGAAAAAAATAACTTAAATAGATTACACAAAAATTTATCCCCAATAGGGAATTACAGTACCCAAAATACTCCTTTCAATGCCTCTGAATTTTTGCAAGCTTGACTTTTCATATGTTGTATAACCCGCTTGCATCGAAAGTAGAAAATTTGAAGATTAACTTATTTCTAGGGACGGAGCTAGAGTGTATATGCTATAGGGTCAAATAAATTTTGTTCTGATGACACTCGCAAAAAGATTAAAGTTAGATCATATTCAATTAAGAAAATTCATTTTCAAAGTTTGCGTACAATTTTGATCTCTTGCTATCCAGAAGATAACTAATGATGTACTAAAAACTAACTGTTCGAGGGTGTCAGTGAACTTTATTATCAATAATCAAGTGTCGAACTCAAATGTTTGAGGGTTTACCACGAGTATTTACACCCACAACCCGCTAAAATTACAAGGAGCTTAACCCCCTCCTTACTGATATTCCAATTGTAGTGGGTACAAGTGACCCCACTTGCACCCTCTCCCTCCATCACTGCTTATTTTTATGTTTCTAGATTGTCCATGAAATGGATGCTGGAAGGGATCTTCCACAACATTTGACCCGCTACAGAGATGTTTTCAATCCTCCAACCTTTAATGTTACAATCTTGCATCACCCACTCTAAGTTCATATACGACAGAAAATAACTCCCAATACTAGATGAAACGCTATAATGGAGAAGAAGTGTATAGCGGATTTTTCCTCTTTTCAATAGAGAAAACAACGATCAACTACTAATGCACCTTTCTTGTAGAGAGTGTCCATTATAGATGTTTTCATAAGATAAACCTACTAGAGAAAGAAACCAATTTTATAGGGCCAAAATCTTGACCAAATACTCAAGTTTTTCAAAATTTTATGGTTTTTTTTAAACTACATATAAACCGATTTGACTGAGAAGTTTCCTGACTTATCATGAGTCCAAACTAAAGAGTCTTCGTCAGAATTCAGGGAAATGCTCTTATGACAATAATTAAAAAATTACTTCCATAGTTTGGTTGTTGTTTAGTCTTCTTACACAACCTAGGTTCCAAGGCGCACCATTTGATATCGATTCTGCACATTTAATGATTGTACAGTTCTTCGCCGAAGAAATGAAATAAATTAATGGGTATTTCAAACTAAAAGCTTGATCTCCCACCTAACTATCTTTCAAAAATCTGTTAGTGTTAACTTTTGGGTTCTTTGTCTATGTTAGATTGTGCCACATTTATTTAAAGACAATCACATTTTTCCATAAGACAAATTTCTTATCGCTAAAGCGCTAACCTCATTGAAAGGCTAAGTTCTATTCAGCTTCAATGATCTAAGACCAAACCCACATTTTATTAGAATACTTGATAAGAAACTCATTGCAAGAGTTGACTTAATGTAATGGCCTGACCCTCGACCTATATTGTCCCCGCTTAGCCATTGCGATTATCCGGTAGTATGGGGTTTTTGATGGGCACCGCAATGGTCATCCAGTAGAATCTTCCTAGGATGTCACCCATTCCCGGATTACTCTCTTCCAATCACACTTAGTTATAAAGTTTTCTGCCAACTCTGGAGCCAATTGTGCTGAAAGGGGCTCGGTGTTAAGAAGGACAAACCATTACTTATATTTTCATTTGCGAACCCTACACTTCGAGTCTGAGTATTACCAATACCACCACCATAAATGGGAGTCGTCCTCAGCTCCGAAATACATACACACATGCCCAAATCTACGACGCTCCCTTCCAATCATCTGACCAGTATATGATATATCTCGTACAATTTACTCTCCCACCCTCGATAGTTGACCCACCGTCAGCTCTGATACCATTTGTATTGAACCGACCCTCCACTGATATTGTCCCCGCCTAACCATTAATTGTGGTTATCCGACAATGTGAGATTTTCAACGGGCATTGATGTGATCATCTAGCATCATCTTCCCAGAAGGTCACCTACCTCTGGATTAATCCCTCCCAAGCATGCTTAACTGCAAATTTCCCCCCCAACTTTAGAGCCAATTATGTTGAAAATGACTCGGTGTTAGGAAAGCACAAATCATTACTTATATTCCCTTAAACGAACCCTACCTGTCGAATCAAGGTATTACACTACATATCCTCAACGAAAACAGTCTGCTTTTGTATTTCTCAATGATATCCTCTCATTTTTGCTCATCAACTGAGTTCTTCCCAAGCAGAAAACTTGAATAACTAGAAGGAAGTAATTCAGTCTTATAACCCATCATTGATGACATAGCTTCCAAATTACTTGCTCTTGCAATACATAAAAGATTGCATTTCTCAAGTTATTTGCAGACCTGATACCATTTCGAAACCCATACGATAATATCTAAGGTGGTTCACTTTATCGATTGAGTCTTTTAAGAAACTAAAGTATTATCAGCATAGTGAAGATGACATATTTTGATTTCATTTGTGTTCATTTCGAACCTCCTAAATTACCGGATTCGTGACCAGCTTGGGCAAAGAATATTTAAAGCTTCCGACAAAATAGGAAACTAAAAAAGGGTCACTTTGAGTAAAACCTTTACGTGTGGTAAGTTTCTTATGCGCTAACCCATTGATAAGAACTGAAGTCAGAGGGTTGGAAATGCATCCTTGAACCCACTTCCAGCACTATTTACAAAATCCGATTTTAGCAAGAAATTCGTCAACAAAACTCCCATAAAACATGATCAAAAGCTTTCTCAAATTCGATTTCAAAAATAAAGCAAGAATGCCACTTTTGATTCTCGAATCCATGCATTCAGTGGATAGTAACGCACTATCAAGGATTTCTCGCCATTCAAAGAGCCGACTGTTGTCGAGAAATTATAGAAGGAAGGAACAGTTTCAATCTCTCCGCCAATACTTTATTGATTATTTTGTAAACTCTGTTATTTGTCAAAAAAAAATTATCTCTTCGTATCACTGGTTTCTTCGAAATCAAAGAAAGAAAAGAATTCTTAAAACACCAATTTAAAGTGCCCCAGATATTGAAATCTCTGACTACTTTCAAGATGTCGACTCTCAAAAAATATAAACATTTTCTTATGATCGTTACTTGGAATCTGTCTGGAATATGAGTTTTATCCTGACCTAAATATTTTAGGGCCATTAGATACACATCCTCTAGAAGGATAATCTGAATAAAGTTAAGAAACAAAATTATACTTCTTTTCCCTTCACCACTTTACAAGCTTATCAACCTGAGTATCAGTAGTATTACTCCTAGTTACATGAACTATCTTAGGCCAAATACTATGGTATGCCGTTTTGCTTAGCTATAGCTTAATTAACAGATAGTTAGACAAAAAACTAGTATGGGTCCTCTTTTTCTCTTAGCTTATATAGGTGAAAACTGAGTTTACATCTATAATATCTTTGGGTCTGCAAAAAATAAAGCAAAACTAGAGATTTTAATTATGGATCCTAAAAAATACTTAATGAAAACTCAGTTTCCATAAGAAATTTTTTAAACTCATCGCTTAGCTTAAGATTGAATCAGTTGTAATCGACTATTTAGCGAAGCGAATGGATTTTGTCACATTAGATCCAAGCGAAACCCCATAGTACTTCGCTTTCTCTATAAGCTATAGCTAAGGGAAATAACATACCATAGTATTTAGCCTTATAATTTTCTAAGACATTAAGTGTTTTCATATAGAAAAGTTTTTGCTCTCCATGAGCAACTTGATATGGCCCTTAATTGGGATACTCGTTTGCAATCACTTTGGATGTGTCTAAAGTTTTTCATCACAATGTTAGAGCAATGTTTGGTTGAACTCGCAAGTTTTTCTATCTCAAGCTCGTTGTCAATGTTAGATGCACAAAACTATATCTTGATTTTTAATTTACTAAAGCTAGGTCTCGGATTAGGATTAGAGTATGGTAGTTGAGTATCAAACATCACTGATTAACCCTCGAAAATTGAGGACTGAAGATCACACGAAGACATTTGAAGAACTTCATCAATAAAGAGGTATATGAAGACCGAACCATTCTATTTATTCACGACATTACCATTCTATCTATATGATGCTATGTCGTATGACTTCTAGTAGATTTAATATTGCAAATAATAATTTTTGATTAAAAGCTTGTCTGGTTAAACATCACGAAATATGATTTAAGAAATCGATGTTCATAGGTTTTTAGCAATCTTGGTTCAAAACAATTTATTGTTCGACAACTATCTTTGTTTTAAATGGATTATTTGGAAATTGCCCAAGCATATGACATTTAATATCTATGGAAAATGGGAATATTTAAAAACATGAAAAGGGAGTTTTCAGAACTACTGAAGTCTAGACACGAGATAGGTACGCATACCCAGTACGTGTACCCTAGATGAAAAAGCAAGGGTCTAACAACTACACCCAATATTTCTCTTAGCAATCTGTATGGACTAACTCCAATATACTTTTAAGAGAATCAACTAGATAGTCAGAATCAATCTTAACAAAGATATATCAAAGAGTTATATCTTAATTCCTCAATTCAATACTTACTCAAGCAAATAGAAATCTGCGAGTCTAATTGAATACAAGAGAAATTAACTTGAACGGTACCAAAGACCAATGTTCAAGTATCAATCAATTTCAATCAACAACCAAAGTTTGGATTTACCAATTGATCGGTTCAATGCACAACCTGTGATATTTCATTTATATAACAAAATATAATGCGAAAAAGAAATAACATAGACACCAGAAGTTTTGTTAACGAGGAAACCACAAATGCAGAAAACCCCCGGGACCTAGTCCAGATTGAACATACATTGTATTAAGCCGCTACAGACACTAGCCTACTACAAACTAACTTCGGTATGGACTGTAGTTGAACCCCAATTAATCTCACACTAATCCAAGGTATAGTTGTGCTCCTTACTTCTCTGATCCCTGCAGGATAATACGCACTTGATTCCCATAGATGATCTCACCCATGACTAAGAGTTGCTACGAGCCAAAGTCGAATACTTTAATGAACAAATCTGTATCACACAGAAAATTCTACATGAATAGATAAATCTATCTCTCACAGAAATACCTACGAGTTTTGTTCCGTCTTTTGATAAATCAAGGTGAATAGGAACCTATCTATAACCTGGACTTATATTCCCGAAGAAAAGCCTAGAATTATCAATCACCTCACAATAATCTTAATCGACTAGCGAGACAGGATATTGCGGAATCACAAACGATGAGACAAAGATATTTGTGACAAATTTTCTATCTTTCCTATCGGAGAAATTAATCTCAAGCCAATCTTACGATTCTACTCAAATACGATAGAAACAACAAGATCAGATCACACAACCACAGAGAAAATAGTTGGGTCTGGCTTCACAATCCCAATGAAGTCTTCAAGTCGTGAACCTATAGGTTCTCGATAGAAACCTAAGGTTAAAGGAAAATCAACTCTATCTTAAAACTAGTATCACACAGGAGGTGTAGGGATTAGGTTTCCCAGTTGTTAGAGTTCTCCTTTATATAGTCTTCAAATCAGGGTTTGCAATCAATGCTACCTTGGTAACAAAGCATTCAATATTCATCATTAGATGAAAACCTGATTAGATTCACGCTAATATCTTCCAACCGTTAGATCGAACTTAGCTTGTTATACATACATGAAATGTAACTTCATTTAGGTTTGAGTAACCGTACCTAAACATGTACAAGTCGTTGGTTCAACAGTAGTTAACCATAGGTTAGCCATATGAGCACTTTCATATCAACCTTATTCTTTTTTACCAAAACTAGTTCAAATGACTCAAATAAACTAGTTAGAGAGTTTTTCAATTGCTTAGATCTCATAGAAGTATACAAGACATAATCGACACAAATACAGTTTTGATTCACTCGAATCAATTCATGAACATTATAGCCACGGTTTGCAAAGATTGCGTTCCTTAAAATATAAATGTCTTAGTTCACGAATTAAGATGTTTTTTAGAAAATAACCTACTTAAGTACGCGTACTGTTACGTGGACTTAAGTACCCGGATTAAGTTTGTTTTCAGTTCATAAACTCCAGCAGAAATTCACGGGATGTGAACTTTCGGCAGTACGCGTACTGGTACGCGGACTTTAGTTCCGGTTATCCTGAGCAGCAAAGTACGCATACTTTGGTTCAAGGATATTGGACTTACACACATATGAGTTGTCTCACAATTTTTATATCCATCCATGGTTATGTATTCTAAACTCTCATTTCAATCATTGAAACATTCTTAGAGGACGTTATATAGTTGTTGTTCACAAATTATTTTTCGTCAAAAGGATTTTCAAGTAATTGAAACTAATATGACTTTCGTCACTAGTAAAGATGAACTTGTCCAAAGTGAAATCTTACCAACACATATTTCCTGAAATAAATAAGCGAGATAAACTCAGCTCGAAATAGTACATGTGTATAATCATAATCTATATAGTAATAGGACTTTTGCCTCAAGATAGGAGATAAAGTGGACTTTTAAGTGATAGATAAGTTCAAGTCTCCACATACCTTTTTGTCGATGAAGTTCCACCAGTTCCTTGAGTAGTTCTTCGTCTTTGCATGATGAACATCGTGGAGTCTAGAGCTCAACTACACTTTCTATCCTAGTCGGAGACTTAACTATTAGTAGACTAGAAATCAAGACTTATAGTTTTGACAACTAAACTTGACAAACAAGCTTGAGATAGCAACGTTTGCGAGTTCGTCCGAGCAGTGCTCTAACAATCTCCCCTTTGTCAATTTTAGTGACAAAACTATCAATATATATGGAATACAAAATAAATAAACTTCGCAGCTTCTCTTCCACATGCATGATTCTCTTGGTTCTTCAACATTACTCGAAATCTTCGTCACTTCCAAGCACTCCAATGATTCTAAAGATATTCAATGCAGCATCATCGTTGTTGAAGATCCGTAGCCATAACAATGAGAAAACAAAATCTCTCGATCATTGTTACACAATGTCATAGTATTATTACACAACATCAAAGTTCAATTGCATCACAACTTCGCCAACAATACTATGGTGATATGTATCACCCCCCCCCCCCTAGTGAATACTTCATCTCACATGAAAACCACTCCCGCTTACACAATGATCCGAAAACCATATGTATTTGTAGTGCGAACTACACATTAATTCTCCCCCTTTTTGTCAATAAAATTGGCAAAGGTACGAAAACTAGTGGGATCCTCATGAAATTTCCATAGAGACACTTCATGACCAAAAGAAAGTACATATCAACTTTTTAGATGCAATCATATAGCCGAAGATAAATGCATTCACCAAGGAGTTTATAAAGATACAATACAACCCCTATATTATTCCACATCCGTACCTCCCACAAATATTTGGAAATTAAGCACAAGTTCAATTAAGAACTCTCCCCCATAAAATGTCATTCTCGAAAGAACAACAAGAGCGACCTTACTTTCACAAGAAAAGAAGGACTTCTTTGGACATTAACAAATCACTTAAGAGTATGAATTTGTATCCAAAACCTCAATTAAATTAACCACAAGAGAACCCATGAATTAATTAAATCGGAAATACTCAACATAAGAAAATTATTGAGCCACGCAGTACACACATAAGAAATATGGATCAGGGAAGATCAATACTGTGGAATAGACAAAGATTCATTCTATTTTTCATCACCATTTGCACAATGACATATAATAGGCATAATCTTTGTAAACAAAAGCTAATCCTATCTTCCATCAATATTTTCATAATGACATACAATAGGCTTATCTTTTGTTTTGTCAAAAGTTCATCCAATCCTTTATCAATACTTGCATACCGACATATGAAAGACTTAACTTTTGATCACCTATGGGAAAATCATAGTTCACGGACGCAAACACACATATCCCATAACAAATTGCAATATATAAAACCATAAAGATTAATACTACAAAAATCATCTTCCAAACAAACTTTAGAATTTAAGCAAATAAATCTTAAAACATTGAAGATGAAAATCGTTGGACATAGCTATGTGTAATCACAATAGTGGCTATTCCAAACTCTGGTTATTCTTCCTAAAAACACAAGAATAAAATTCTCATAAGAAGATTTCTAGACAAAATTAAAACAACTCTTAGAGAACATAATTTTAAAAAAAATTAAAAATTAAACATATCCAGCAACCAGAGATTGAACATGGACGAGCTCATCAGTTGCTTTCTTCAGTTCGTTTTTCAGAAATTCAAGATTCCTTGCTGCAATTCCAAGTTGTTCACGTACGACCTCAAAATATTGAAAAAGATTTCCTACCAGTTGTGATGACATCTGAACTGGTAGTTTGTTTTCATGATCAACAACATGATAACAGGTTATGAAAACATGGTTCTCGTGAAACTCGATAGTCTTGCCCTTCTCAACATTGTTTTCCTTGTTGCATCCATCCATTGTGCACACAGAAATCAGGTGAACCTCTTGACGTTACAGAACGTGTATGTACCAAAGCGGAGCATGATACATATATATATATGAGTGTTTCTTAGGAAACCCTAGGGATACTCGTATACATTCTGTGTGGGTCAGTTGTACGTGCACTTATGGTTACAACCTTGGTACGAGACCAAAAGAATAATGGAGCTAAATTTAGAAGAAGTCTTGAAAAACTCAAGAATAATGTTAAACAAAGGATGACATTCTTAGTTCAAGGGAACATAAGAGAATTGTTTAAAATCAAGGCAATCAACAATAAATTATTCTCAAGAGTGAACGATCAAAAAACATTACATCATGTAAAGTACTGGAGCAAGGCTCAACAGTTTTATGATCATTGTTTCTTAAAGGACAAAAAAATATATTTATATATATATATATATATATATATATATATATATAAACAACTACTTTCTCAAGACACAAAGGCTTCTTGAGAGTTATGAGCATCCTTCCACATTACAAGAAGGATGCTACATTGAGTAGTCATGTTGTACTTTGATGAGATTTTTGCTCATCAAGAATAATGACTTCTTCTCTCTTTCCTTCTTTAATATTTTCAGAAAAATCACTAGGATTAGTTGAAAGAGATTTAACCGGAGAGAAACTAGGAATACCTGAACCTGCCGCTTTCCTTGCCTTTTTGATACTCCATTTGAGTCTGTTTATGCTGATCTTGAGTTCTGAGACTCGGTTATTGATATGAATGAAATCTGGAGCAGACACCTCAGGTTCACTGTCTTCTTTAGAAGGAGATAAGGGATTTAGCTTTTCATTCTTTATCCTATGCCTTTTTCTCTTCTCAGAGTAATTTAAATAGTCATTTCTCCACTTGACATTCTTCTTTCTACAATTGTAGGCATTTTTTGTCTCAAAATCATAATCTATAAATGACTCATCACAGCATTTCTCTTGATTGCAGACACTGACTTTTACCCCAACAATATGAGAGACAGGTTTAATTACTTCTTTAGACATCCATACAAGAATATTGTGAAGTTTCTCATTCCTCAGTCGAAAACGACATCTTCGTTAAAGATGTCATTTATTTCCGCAATAATAGCAGTTAAAGGATTTGTTCTTGACTGTTCTCATGCGAGTTAAATTTGAAGGAGTACAATCCTTGTTTACAAAACCGTCGGCTGCTGGTAAGGTTTTTTTACATGAAAAGTTGACATTAGCTTGAGAAAAATTGATCTTATCAGTACTTGGAGCGTTTATTCCCTTATAGCCTAGACCACGTGTACCATGTGTACCATGGTGTTCTTTACATGCTCCAAGCATAGAAGATAATTTTGTAGAGCTAGAAATGAATCTTTTCAGATTCTCCTCAAGTGATTTTACCTTATTAAGGGCAGCAGCAAGATCGGTCTCCAAAGATTTTTCTCTGGAGAGGAGACTGAGTTCTCTGTCATTAGAACATTTTTGTTGGGAGTCATATCTTTCTTCAGATTCCGCAAGTCTTTATTTCAATACAAAGAGATTTCAAAGGAGATTATCACATTCGGACCTTTTTGAGCGTAAGTCTTCTTCTCGATCTTTAACGGTAGATTGTAAAAGTTCATATCCAAAATCATAACCTTTAAAGAGTTTTCTCATCTTTCTGTTTTCTTGACAGAGAGGTGCCAAATATCTTCTCAAGCAATCTGTTGACTTCTTTTCTTTCAAGTCATGGTCAAAGAGCTTGATATATTGAGAAACTTCCTCATCAATAGTTTTTCCATCTTCTGAATCACTCTCAACTGAAAGATCATTCAACTGGTCATCAAGACATTTTTCCCAGTTGAAGGCAGATTCAGATACACAGAGGCAGGTACAAAAGGCTTCTTAGATGTCTCAAGATTTTGAAACATCTCATATGACCTCTGATCTGGTGTTGCGCTATCCGAGAGATTATTGCGTTCCATAGAGTCAGATCGCTACAAACACAGACTTATAAGGTCTTAAACGTGTTTGCCTGCTCTGATACCAATTGAAAAAGAAGGGGTCTAACAACCACACCCAATAGTTCACTTAGTAATATGTATGGACTAACTCCAATATACTTTTAAGAGAATCAACTAGATAGTCAGACTCAATCTTAAGAAAGATATATCAAAGAGTTATATCTTAATTTCTCAATTCAATACTTACTCAAGCAAATAGAAATCTGCGAGTCTAACTGAATACAAGAGAAATTAACTTGAACGGTACCAAATACCAATGTTCAAGTATCAATCAATTTCAATCAACAACCAAAGGTTGGATTTACCAATTGATCGATTCAACGCACAACCTGTGATATTTCATTTATATAACAAAATATAATGCGGAAAAGAAATAACACAGACACCAGAAGTTTTGTTAACGAGGAAATCGCAAATGCAGAAAAACCCCAGGACTTAGTCCAGATTGAACACACATTGTATTAAGACACTACAGACACTATCCTATTACAAACTGACTTCGGTCTAGACTGTAGTTGAACCCCAATCAATATCACACTAATCCAAGGTACAGTTGTGCTCCTTACATCTCTGATCCCATCAGGATACTACGCACTTGATTCCCATAGATGATCTCACCCACAAGAGTTGCTACGACCCAAAGTCGAAGACTTTAATAAACAAATCTGTATCACACAGAAAAGTCTACATGAATAGATAAATCTATCTCTCACAGAAATACCTACGAGTTTTGTTTCGTCTTTTGATAAATCAAGGTGAACATGAACCAATCGATAACCCGGACTTATATTCCCGAAGAACAACCTAGAATTATCAATCACCTCACAATAATCTTAATCGACTAGCGAAACAAGATATTACGGAATCACAAACGATGAGACGAAGATGTTTGTGACTACTTTTCTATCTTGACTATCGGAGAAATTAATCTCAATCCAATCTTACGATTGTACTCAAATACGATAGAAACAACAAGATAAGATCACGCAACTACAGAGAAAATAGTTGGGTCTGGCTTCACAATCCCAATGATGTCTTCAAGTCGTTAACCTACATGGTGTCGATAGAAACCTAAGGTTAAAGGAGAATCGACTCTAGATTACAACTATTATCACACACGAGGTGTGGGGATTAGGTTTCCCAGTTGTTAAAGTTCTCCTTTATATAGTCTTCAAATCATGGTTTGCAATCAATGCTACCTTGGTAACAAAGCATTCAATATTCACCGTTAGATGAAAACCTGATTAGATTCAAGCTAATATGTTTCAACCATTGGATCGAACTTATATTGTTATACGCATATGAAATGTAACTTCATTTATGTTTGAGTAACCATACCTAAACGTGTACTAGTCGTTGGTTCAACGGTAGTTAACCATAGGTTAGCCATATGAGCGCTTTCATATCAACCTTATTCTTCTTTACCACAACTAGTTCAAATGACTCAAATGAACTAGTTATAGACTTGTTCAATTGCTTAGATCTCATAGAAGTATACAAGACATAATCGAAACAAAAACAGTTTGATTCACTCGAATCGATTCATGAATATTATACCCACGGTTCGCAAAGATTGCATTCCTTAAAATATAAATGTCTTAGTTCACGAATTAAACTGTTTTTAGAAAATAACCTACTTAAGTACACATACTGGTATGCGGACTTAAGTACCCGGATTAAGTTTGTTTTCAGTTCACAAACTCCAGCAGAAATTCATGGGATGTGAACTTCCGGCAGTACGCGTACTGGTACGTGGACTTTAGTTCCGGTTATCCTGAGCAGCAAAGTACTCATACTTTGGTTCAAGGATATTGGACTTACACACATATGAGTTGTCTCACAATTTTTATATCAAACCATGGTTATGTATTCAAAACTCTCATTTCAATCATTGAAACATTCTTAGAGGACGTTACATCGTTGTTGTTCACAAACTATTTTTCGTCAAAGCGATTTTCAAGTAATTGTAACTAATATGACTTTCGTCACTAGTAAAGATGAACCTGGCCAAAGCGAAAGCTTACCAACACATATTTCTAGAAATAGATAAGCGAGATAAAGTCATCTCGAAATAGTACATGTGTATAATCATAGTCTATATAGCAATAGGACTTTTGTCTCAATATAGGAGATAAAGTGGACTTTTGAGTGATGGATAAGTTCAAGTCTCCACATACCTTTTTTGTCGATGAAGTTCCACCAGTTCCTTGAGTAGTTCTTCGTCTTTGCATGATGAACATCGTGGAGTCTAGAGCTCAACTACACTTTCTATCCTAGTCCGAAACTTAGCTATTAGTAGACTTGAAATCAAGACTTATAATTTTGGAAACTAAACTTGACAAACAAGCTTGAGATAGCAACGCTTGCGAGTCGACCGAGAAGTGCTCTAGTACTAGACATATGTCTTCCGATCATAGGTAGGTATGCATACCCATTAAGCATACCTTAAGGTTATGAAATTCGTAACAGGGAGAGGTACGCATACCCAACATGCGTACCTGAAGGGCCTAAGTGCGTGAATATCTTAAGGGGACACATACATGGTACGCATACCTTATCTCCCTGAAAATTCATGAACTGGTTTATAGATACATGTACCCCTACACATACCTACCCGGTACGAATTAAGCATAGGCTCATAAACTATTTTCGCAAATATGTTTGGCATTGCTGCAACTCTCATGAAAACCTCTAAAAAATCTTTGATCACCAAATAACTTTGTGTAGTGTATCATGATTCAAGTCTTAAGTGTTAAAATGAACAAGATTATGCTTATATGTTCATAAGGCATACTTGTCATGAACTATCATTATACACGGTTCTGGTACCCTAGACCACAGTGGATATTCTTCTATGCAAGTTCAAGACAATATTCTCACATACTACATGAACTCCTAACAAGAGTTTCATCTAAACAGAGAAAGTGTTTGCTTGAATTCTAAGAAACCTCTAGGCTTAAAATTTTATAGATAGAGAGACTCAAACAATTGGGAATTTCAATGCCTGACACTTTTATGTCTTTGTTTTATACTAGAGTCATCTCTTATTAACCTAGGTTTCCTATGATAAACATGATTAAGTTTACGACTTAAAGACTCCACTTAGGGATTCGTGAAGTCAGGTTCGACTATCATTACCTTGATAGTTCGTGTATCCTTATCTTGTTATTTCTGTTTGCCGAGGTTTTCGTCAATCTCCTTCAGGAACGAGATAAATAGAAATTACATAGTTTGTTTCAGACTTTGTGATTCCTCAAGATAGATATCTAAAACTCTTTTTTATTGCTCGGTTTAAGACTATTCTTGAGAGGTGGTTAATAATCCAGGATTCTCTGCTAATTGAGTATAAGTATTCTGGATATGTGAGGTTTGCTAGATTTGTCTATTGTAAACAGATTTCCAAGTCTTGAACTATTCGATCTAAATGAAAATCAAATAGGCTTATATATTAGAGGCAGATTGGTACCAAAAGTATTCATGAAGGTTGAAGTTATTCATAGGCTATGAAGAACGTCATCTAAGGGAATCCATTGTGTGGATCCTTACGAGGCTCAAAAGACGTAAGGAGCACGACTGCAGCTGAATTGCTTGGAGGGTGAATTCGGTCTTAACTACGTACATTCCAGTTCGAAGTCTGATAGAAAGCTAGTGTCTGTAGCGGCTTAATACAATTTGGTACTCAAATCTGGATGAGGTCTCGGGTTTTATGCAGGTGCAGTTTTCCTCTTGAATAAAACTTCCAGTGTCTTGTGTTTTTCCTTTTCCACATTATATTATTTTATCTTTATAATAATAATAGCACAAGTAGTACGTAATTAATACTAGTAGATAATTCCGTAATAATTGTGATCAATTATAATACTCGTTCTTATAGAATTCATATCTTAGAGTATAGATAACAACTCTATAATTGGCAGAATTCAGATCCTCTTTATTTAGATACAACTAGATTGATCTTGGATATCAATTTGTGAGAACATCCAAGTACTCTTCTATACAATCAGTTTCACAAACTATATTTGTCTTAAACATTCTGATTGTGGAGTAGAAAAAGATATAAACTTTATATACTTATTGTTTAGGGATATTTAATTAGAACTACTTGCGAGATTGTATTATGTTTTGTCCATACAGGTTGCCGAACGAAAAAGTTGGTAATGTACGTGGTACCCTTTTCTTTTTACATATTGATTGATCCACTATAATTGCTAATGCATAATCTGCATTATTGGTGAAACTTGAATAGAATTGAATGCGCGAATACCATCTTCTAACATAAGTCAAACTTAGAGAAGACAAGCTGATTGAAACTTAGTAAATATAAAATGAGATTTATAGCCGTGTAAGTGTATGATAAATTACATAGTACTTACTTGTGTTCAGTCCGAAATTTAATGGATTGTTTAGAAGACACTCATGTCCAATCCATTTCTACAAAGTTCGGGTAAATAATCAATAACATTGAACCAGGAACAGGAACAGGCCAGGGGGATTGGATGGACTATGCTCGCCCCTAATTTGGGAACGATTTTGAGGACTACTCTCGCATTTTTGAGGAATACTTGAATATGACAAATAAGGTTATCTTGAAGTAAATTTTGGAAGACGTTATCAATATATTGATGTTGATACCCAAAATGCCCTTATGTTATTAGGAGTTAAACTTAGTACGAGGGTTGTTCCATCGACATGGCTCTTTTTGACAAAGTTTGACATTCTTATGTCAACCGTTTGATGATGATAAAAAGATGGAAACACGACAGAGATTATACTTTAATAATATTGGTTTTTTGGGTATTAGCGCAATCTATAAAAAAGATAGATGTTTGGCGCATTAGGCTTATCTTTCTTCTTCTCTCAAGTCTCTACCACCTTTCTCTCCGATTCTTCAATGAGATATCAAAATAATGTCCCAAATTTCTTTAGCATACCTGAACATGAACAAAAAACGCCTAAAGAATCTCTATCTAAGACCAAAGGATAAAAATAATTTTTTTAAGGAATAAAACGGTTTCGTTATAAATATATCAAGATTTCTTGAATATATGAAATCGTGGGATGAACTTTTCTTGCCTACTAAGAATTCAATATCGCAATTTGCAAGTTTTTACAAGAGATACAATCGATTAGGTCTGTGAACCTAAATTTTGGTTTGAATGATTGAAAACCAAAACATTTTAACATTGCAATCTCGATTTTGATCTCTTGGGTTTGAGGGCACGTTGTATGAAGTTTTGGGTATTTTTGTTACTTAATTTAATCAAAGTTACTCATCATGACTTAACAAAAGTATATGTCTGTCAAATGGATTCATGTTTTTTTGTTGAACTTCATAGAGGTTAATGAACTTCAACTTTAGCATTCTATTCCAACCTTGAGAATTAAACCTGCACCATGCTTTAAAATATAAAATATATCTAAGAATCGTAAACCTTAAACTCACGGACAATTAAACTCACGAACATCTAAGATAACTAAAGAAGATTCTATTAGAATTATGTTACAGTAATAACGAGGAAAAAAAACGTCATTGCGTAGGGCCAAAAAAAAGTAGGAGAGAAGTAAACGCAAAAAAGACGGATAACTATTGAAAACATTGTTGGTACCAAAATACACCATCAACTTTTTTTTAGGCAACCTGTATGGACAAACTTAACTACAATTCCGAGAGTTCAACTTAATGAATCTGAATCAAGGAATAATATCTAGAGTTATATCTCTTTCTCTCACAATCACAAAGTTTACAGAGACTAGTTCGTGAACCTAATTTACGTGTGAGAGTACTTGGGTGATTCCAAAGATCAATTTCCAAGTAATCCATCAAGTCTTATCCAACAAACAAGGATGGGTGTATCTACTTGGATTGATTTACGTACAACCTGTGATATTTCAATTATAAAGATAAACAATATAATGCGAAAAAGAAATAACACAGACACCAGAAATTTTGTTAGCGAAGAAATCAAAAATGCATAAAAACCACGGGACCTAGTCCAGATTGAACACCAAACTGTATTAAGCCTCTAAAGACACTATCATACTACCAATTAACTTCGGACTGGAATGTAGTTGAGACCGAATTAAACCCTCACAACAATTCAGTTACAGCCGCGCTCCTTACGCCTCTTGAATCCCAGCAGGACTCTGCGCAAATGATTCCCTTAGTTGACGTCCTTTACAGCCTAAGAGTTGCTTCAACTCAATTGAATACTTTAAACCAATCTGCCTCCCAAAGATAATCCTATTTGTGTGATTTCCTTTTTGATCATGGATCAAGGTGAGACTGGAAATCGATAACAATAGACAAAGTGTAGCTAACCTCAAAATCCGGACTTATGCTTCCCGAAGAGCAGCCTAGATTATTGTCACCTTACAAGTATTAAACTTGTGGAATCAACAATCAATCAAGATCAGGATACTCGAGCTATCAAGATAAAAGATAGATGTACCTGGCTTCAAGAATCCCTACGAAGTCTTCTTAGTCTCTAAACCCTAAAATGGGTTTTAGGAAGAGGATGACTCTAGTTGCTTGAGGTTCCTCTTATATAGACTTTCAAAGTATAAGTTGTTTTAGGTTTAATCTAAAATAGCTTTGGAACCAAGCAAACAATATCCATTGTTAGATGAATCTTTGAATATATTACTATAACAAGATATACACTCTGGTTAGGATGAACCGTAACCGAACCGTGTACAAAGACAATGTTCATGGATGGTTAGCCGAAACTAGCAAACTTAACTATAAGCTAGAGCATTTTCATATAACACTTAAGACTTTAATCTTGAGTCACTATCATGTGATCAAATATATATATAGTATTTTTTAGAGATTGTTCAAATGCTAATTATCTCACATAAATAATTTTATGTGCATTTGAAATTATTCGACAGGGAAAGTACGTGTACTTAAACCTTGTTTGTCAACATATTTGTCATGGTACGTCTACCGAGTATGTATACCCTTAAGACAAATTAGAGTTCTGGAACATACAGAACTTTTCCGGTATGTGTATCGGGTATGGATACCACACCGACGCGTACTGGTTTGCGTACCCTTCCGGGTTCACGAGTTCACATATTTTTTAAGGTATGCATACTGGTATGTGTACCAAAAAGTTGTTGTCGACATATAGCTACTCCGGTACGTGTACTACGGTTTCAGACCTATAACAATTTTCCAAATTTCTAAGACCGGTATGCTTACTGTCTTGTATCCGAAGATAATAGTAGTTCCATATTTCTCTCTAGATCAATTCGAACATTCTCGAATAACATCAATGACACATATCATTGTTACAAACTATTTTCGAATGATAATCTCGAATCATAATTTAGATTACGAACAACAAATTATCCTTAACCGAAATTCATCAAGTATGAACAAATGTTCATTAAGCCTAGTCGACTAATTACAAGATAAACGAAATTCATCAAGTATGAACAAATTTTCATTAAGCTTATTCGTATATATTTCGAGGACTAATTACAAGATAAACTTGACTCGAAATTATTGATATGCTTATGATAGTCTAATTAGTTACGCGACAACGTCTCGTAGATAGAAAGATGAATATGACTTGAGAAATAGGTGGTTCAGTCTTCACTTACCTTTTGTTGAAGAAGTTATCCAAAAACTTCGGTTGATCTTCTCCTTCAAACGGTAAAACGCAATGATGACTGCCGTGATGTCCCTTCTCAACTACAATTCTATCCTAATCTGAGACTTAACTAATTGTAGACTAGAAATCAAGATATAGTTTTGACAACCAAATTTGACAACAAGCTTGAGATAACAACACTTGTGAATTCGACCGAGCAATGCTCAAACAACTATGAAAGATCATGCTCTAACCCGGATAACCCATATTATAAAGGAACAATCTCAATCGTGTATATTTCGTCATCTGACACTCGATATTAGCCTGTCAAGTCTTGTTAAAAGTAGTGTAATTTGATAGTCAATTTTCACATTAGATTCAGTTAGTTTGAGAATATTAAAATTTATAGCACATAAAATAAAATTGGCTAGGTCGGAAAAAAAAATCATCTCTAAACCTCAATCTCTTTCTCGTATTTGAAGAACAACACAAAGGCTCTGCTAGGTTTGTATTTTTCAAGCCGAACCTCAATATGATTTTCTTATGCAACGAACAATACTGTTTCGACTTTGGATAAGCTTTTTTTTTTTTTTTTTCTTTTTAAATCCGAATAATGTTGAGAAAAATTCCTACTCGAACTTCAATCTGTTCTTCGTACATGACAACGTCTCGGGATCCTCTGTGCCCTCAGTTCCAACGAATGATAGTTCGACAAGAGGACATTAACTTGAATACATGACATTCCATATTATACTCAACCTATTTAGCCGGCATAGATATTAATGGAATATTTTTCATAATCATTATCATCTCTTCCTAGTTCCTTCTCAAAACTCAATATTGCAGCAGAGGACTGTGTAACTGTAATGCATTTTTAATGATCATTTAGAATTTTGAAATTGCAATTTCCTTTCATTTATTAGTAGACGGGAATGAGAGTTTTAAGCATAAAATCGTTCTCTTCCATTCTTTTCCTTTTAATTATAGATACTCATTGTCATTTGATCATGATTAATCGACATGGTCTGCACCAACTAATTATTGGATCAAAATATAAACTTTTATAAGTTTTTCACAGAATCAATGATCTACATTCCTCAAATTTACATCATAAAAGTATATTAATCATTTAAGATCACCATGGCCAATCTGAAATGGTAGTGAGTGAGTTAGCATTAAGGAATATCTCTGGAGGAATCGATCAAAAAGTCTCTGGAGTATCAATCAAATAAACCTCTGCGAGTGTGTATTTTATTACATTTGTATTTATAACATTCCCACAAAAAAAAATGATTAAGGAAGAATTTAACATTCTTTGTTTTTCTTTGTAAATCATCTAATTTCAGGCTTCAAATATACCCAAAATCTGATAGCGTGGTACGTAGTTAAAAATATAGACACGTGCCAATTACTTACTGGTGGGCACAGAGGATCCGGACCCAATGACATAGTATTTCCCCTCGAAAATTTATACTTTTTGCCTGTTGAAGGAGTTCCGGTTATCAAAGTATGGATTCCGCATTTAATTGGGCCGACTGCTCATGAAAATAGGCTGACTTCAGATTTGTCAGGTCTGGGCCCAGGGTTCGAATCGTTTGTCCCATCTTTCCATGTCTGTCCATCCGGATTCTCCATGAATGGTAATATGGCCGGGTTTACTCAGGGGGTGTATGCCGCCGTATCAAAAAAAAGAAGAAAGAAAACGTAGTTTTTTGATTTCCTTTCACCACCGTTATGAATCAATCAACGTAAACCACACCTAGTAGCCGCATTAATTAATTAATTCCATTAAAACCCCAAACCTCTCAAGTATCAACCATTAATTATTCCTAAAGATATTCACACGTCAAATATGAATTTTAGAATCAAATCTTAGAGTGGCAAAAAAGAAGAAAGAAACGGTGAAAGAGAAGACGAACCTTCGTGTTCAAATTTTGAGAGTGGGGTTTATTTCATATTTTTGTTAACTTTTTTGCTTGTATGTGCAGTTTAGCATATATATATATGGAAGGCGGTCAATATATAATATTGTCTATATATATGCATATGCTAGGGTAAGCAACTGTAGAGTCGTATAATTAGCAGCCATGGAGAGTTTGATGAGAAGATTGGCGATAACAACACTTGTTATTGTTTCGTTGTTGATGAAACCCTGTGAAGCACTTAAACACGATGTCGGGGGGACTAAATATAATGGTTGGGCACCAAATAAGATGAACTATACATCAGATTGGGCTAGCCATGAACAATTCTATGTTGGTGATTGGCTTTGTAAGTAATCTTGATGAAACCCTAGATTTCTAATCTTTCCTATATACGCATCTTTTCTTTCATGATACTAAGATTTTTGGAACTTATTTTTATAGATTGGGGATTTGATGAGCCAAGGATAAATAGGCAGCTGTATAGCGTGTTTGAAGTGAACAAGACAGATTATGAATCATGTTCAACAGATCATCCTCTTTACAATATATCGAAAGGAGGAGGACGCGACGTATACCAACTTAATCATTCTAGACCCTATTATTTCATCAGCGGCGGAGGTTTTTGTTGGCAAGGTATGAAGCTCACTGTTGTGGTTCATGAACTACCGCCAGCACCAACAGAAGCACCGTCGTCCGGTGGGTCGACCTATTTGTCTGCAAGTTTGCCTGGCATATTCGCGATTGCTGCAGCAACCGCACTCGGAGCCGTCTTATAAGCCGGGCCAGCTAGGCTATTTTCTAGAGCTTCACATTGTTCGGGTCCAAATTTTTAACTTTTCATACGGTTTATTCTATTTATTTATTTTTAAGCATTAAAATGTTGTTTGTTCCTTAAGTACCATCTACTGCTTTCCAATTCCATATAGCTATCTACTTTTGCACACTTTTATGTAAGAACATCAGAATTTAATGTTTTTTTTATAATAAAACCATTAGTATTCCATTTCAAATAAGAAACGTTTACATGATGGTATTTAAGAAAAAACAAGTGCAACATAAGCATGAAACAAATACAATGATAGATGCAAAACGCTAATAAATTGCGAAGAGAAAGAGCGATCCACAACAGTAGCACCCAAATCTTGTATGTAGAGATTGAAGAAGGAATGGTAATCGAAATCATAGTTCGACTATTCTGATTGATTTTCTTCTTGAAAGATATACTCATATGAGAGAGGAGTGATTTTCCCAAAAACTCATGCGTAGAGAGAAGCCCAGAAACCCTAGATTTATTATTTTGTTCAAGAATAATTTGATCTTGTCTCCATATCGCCGATGTACTTACAAATCTATAGAATGAAACACTATCAAAAGTGCAGATAAAATCGCCCTAATAGCGAAGAAAATAATCGCCCTAATAACGAAGAAAAGAATCGCTCTAATAGCGAAGAAATTTATTAAAAATAACTAAATAGCTCTTAAAAACAAACAATCTTTGCTCAGATCTAGTCCTTTTGATGATGAGTTTTCTCTAGGCTTTTGAGAAGGGGTGGAAGAAGAGAGAGAGAATTTAATGTATTAAGCAGTTTTCTTGAAAAAAATTTAGATCTCTTTTTTCCGACTAAATTCATATAAAATTTGATGAATATCAATATATTGCCACTAGAAAAAGTTCATTTTCTGACTACAATCATATAAAATTTGATGAATATCAATATTACCTATAGAAAAAGTTCAAATTTTGATCCAATCCCTCTTCTTTCTTTTGAAGTATGTTATATTGATTTAAATTAATAGTGTTTAAATCAATATCAATTACATATAATCTTGAAAAAGAGGGTCTACATATTCCCAAAAGTTATTTTCAAAGAATCTCTGCTGAATTATCTACCGCCTGGTTTCCTAGCGCATCAGCCGTCTGGTTGGCCTCTCTATAAATGTGGTGGACTGCATGATACAAAATGGACTGCAACATGCCTCTGATTTTGTTGATTATATTTCGTAGGTACGATAGTGTCTCGACTGGATTGTGGGGTGAAATGAACGAGGTTTTGTGAGTTAGACTCTAAGCAAACTTTTTTTCATTATCTGTTTGTTGTTTTTCTGACTACCATAAGCATGGCCCATGTTTCTTCTACTAAAATCGTTCCTAGAGGTTGTGTCATTGCTACGATCGTGGTAGTTGGGGAATTTTTGCAGAAAAATCGCACTATAAGTTTGACGTTACAATTAATGGAAAAATTATATTACAAAAAGAATCATCAAACTGGAAAAGACCAAAACATCTAGTATCAACTCTTTAAAATCAAGATCCATGTTACAGCATCGCTCGGTTGAATCCACAAGTATTGATACGTCAAGCTTGTTGTCGCTGTTAGATGACTAAAACTATATCTTGATTTATAATATACTAAAGTCGGTCTCGGCCTAAATTACAACATGATAATTGAGTATCAGAAATCACTGAATACCCTCGAAGATTGAAAACGAAAGAACAAAGACATATGCGAGAACTTCATCAACAAAGGTATGTGAAGATTGACTATCATATTTACTCATTATTTCTATCATTCTATCTTTTAAGATCATGTCGTACGGCTCTAATATGTGATGAATCGCAAAGAAGAAGACATCAACTCAAGTATTGGATGTTCATAGGTCTTATCACTTTTGAGGTTGAGAATAATTTTTATTGTTCAAAACACTTTGTATGTGAAATATAATCCTATAAAATTGATTTTTTTAATTCGCGAACTATGATTTTCTTTTTGATGTTCCTGAACTCCAATGTGCACAATTCTTTACGAACTGATTTTTTTAGTTTGCAAACTATGCAATTTCAAGGTGTTTCCGGATATTTTTTGAAATTTGCTCTTGTGTTGAACTAATTTTTTCAGTTCGCGAATTATGTACTTTTGGTTATGTTCCTGGACAGTTCAAACATATTGAGTTCGGCAACCACTTTCTTAGTTCGTGAAGTGGTATGTTTTTGGGTGTCATTAAACTCCAACATAGCTTGATGGTTCACGAACCATACTTGGTTATTTGTGAGCTAACTTTTATGTACGGTTCTTTAATCGAAATATATACGGGTGTATATTCTTCTTTATATTGCAAGGAAAACTTCTCACATGCTTACATGGTTTCCATTATTTCGAAGAAGTCTATGTTAGAGAAAATGAGTTTATAAAATAGTTTGGTTTTTGGTCTTGGTGGGATTGGAACTTAGGATCTATTGGTCACTAAGGACACTAGCTCATTTTCACTATTTGTGAATGAACCTTTAGTCCCACATAGGGAAAACTAAAGATGATACCTCTCCATAAGTATTGAAAATTTTGATATTAGAGTGGCCCTTGGGTCATTAGCACTTTTGTGCGAGGGAGAGGACTTAGGCAATGGGATAGTTGGTGTAATCACACATTTTCACACACGCGCGGTGCTTCGCACCGAAGCACGCACGCCGCCGCCGTCGTCCGTGCGGCCGGGCCGGGCTCGGGTGTGGGTGTGGGTGTGGGTCAAGACTTATCTTTTTTGGCAAAACTTCTTTTGAATTTTTGAATTAATACTTAAAAGATTTCAAACAAAATAAATCTTTGGGCGACTTTATGTCTATGCATGAACGTTATATCAACATTAATTTGCATGAACGTTTTATATCAAACTTAAATTTGCATGAATGTTTTTATTTCAAATTTAAATTTGCATGAACGTTTTATATCAAACATAATGACGCATGAATGTTTCAAACCATTGGAAAGAATCTGAATTAATTGAATTTTTTTTAATGCACGTTTATGAGACCTCTCTCTATTCTCCCCTATATAAAGCGATCACTTTCTCTCATTTCGTTTTGTGTCCAGAAGAGCCACTATCCTCTTCTTTTCGTCTTCTCCCCCTGTGTGGTCCTTTATTTTTCATTCCGTGCGAAATTGCTTTTGAGGTCGTAAGAGTGGGCAAGTACTGTAGTGCTAACAGTGCTTGCAACGGGCAGTTTTATCCTGGATACGAACTTGACCACAGGGTATAGGCATCACTCATTCTTGAGGCGTACCGGTCAAATATCGTGTTAAGGACAGCATGTTGAACACGTGACTTTGTCCTCTGTTTGCAGTCCAATTGAGTGTCTATTTACTTTCCAGAAATTAATCCTTTTATTCTTACATCTTTCTAACATCTTTCTTGAGTGTTTTATTGTTTCAGACGCAACAATCTTAACACGATATTTCTGTTTTCTGTCTGTAACAATGGGTAAGAACGATGTTGAAAGGCCTGCAAAGTTTTCTGGAAAAGACTTTAAGAGGTGGCAGTCAAAAATGTTATTCTTTCTAAGTTACCATGAGTTGGATTCATATGTTCTGAAACCTTTTGATGAATCACTGAACGATGCTGGTCATGAGTCTTCTTTAGAAGAATGGAAGAGGAACAATTACATGTCTAAAAATCATATTCTGAATTGCTTGGAGGATGCTTTGTATGATTTTTACAATGCTAAAGAAAACTTCTCTGCTTTTGATTTATGGGCTGCTTTGGAGGCGAAATACCAAGCTGAAACTGCCGGAAGTAAGAAATTCTTAGTAGCTAGGCTTTATGAGTATAAAATGGTGAATGAAAAATCTGTGGTTGATCAATTCCTTGAACTCCAGCAAATTATGAATGAAATTCTTGCCGAAGGTATGGTGATTGATGAAACTTTTCGAGTGTCTACTGCTATCGAGAAATTGCCTACTTCCTGGTCCGAGTACAAGAAGAAACTAAGACATGAAACTGCTAAAGTTACTATGGTTGAACTGGGTAATAAAATTCAAGTTGAAGAATTGTTGTGCTCCAAGGACAAAAATGTATCTTCTTCAAGGGACATGTCTTACAAAGCTCATGTGACTGAACACAAAGGTTCCAATGCTGATAAGAACCGAAACAACTCCAAGAAACCTCCAGGCAAGAAAGGTATGTTTCAGAAACCTAAGTCTAGCATTAATAAAATTAAGGGTGATTGCTATGCTTGCGGAAATCCTGGCCATATGGCGGTTCACTGTAGAAACCGTAAGGACCTTAAAAAGAAAAATAATGCTAATTTGGTTGAAAACAACAAAGATGAATTTTCTGGCACGGTGTCTGAAGTAAATTTGGTAACAAATGTGAGAGACTGGTGGGTATACTCTGGGGCTACCAAACATGTCTGTGGGAACAAAGAAATGTTCACCTCCTACAGTAAGGTAGGGGAAGGAGAGAAACTCTATATGGGTAACTCATCTGCAGCTGCGGTTGTAGGAAAAGGCAAAGTTGGGCTCAAGCTCACTTCTGGAAAGAATCTCACTTTGAATGAAGTTCTTCATGTTCCGTACATCTGCAAAAAGCTTGTTTCTTGTGTTGTTTTAGATGATAAGGGTTTTAAAATTGTAATAGAATCTGAGAAATGTGTTGTAACTAAGGGTAAGGATTATGTGGGGCAGGGTTATAAGACTGAGGGTCTGTATAAGCTTAATGTAAACTCTGCTGTAATGAATAATAATGATTCTTCTGCTTATGTTTGTGAGTCTTTGAACGTTTGGCATGGTAGACTTGGACATGTAAATTATAAATCAATGCTTAAACTAGCCAATGTGGGCTGCATACCCAAATTTAGTTTGGAAAAGGAACACAAATGTGAAATATGCGTAGAATCAAAGTATGCTAGAAAACCTTTTAGCAAAAATGTTCATAGAAATTCTAAACCCTTAGAATTAATTCACTCAGACCTAGTTGACATGAAATCAGTTCAAACTAGAGGCGGTAAGAAATGGTTTGTTACTTTTATAAACGACTATACTAGGTACTGTCATATTTATTTGCTTAGAGGTAAGGATGATGCCTTAGAAGCATTTAAGAGGTATAAACTAGAAGTTGAAAACCAATTGAATACTACCATTAAAACCATTAGGTATGACCGTGGTGGTGAGTACATAACTCCTATAGGAGATTTCTGTGTAGAACATGGCATAATACACGAGGTTACCCCTCCTTATTCACCTCAGTCGAATGGAGTAGCTGAACGTAAGAACCGCACCCTTAAGGAGATGATGAATGCCATGTTAATTAGTTCAGTATTACCTTCGAACTTGTGGGGGGAAGTTGTCCTCTCAGCCTGCTATATCCTGAACAGAGTACCTTTTAAAGGATCAGATAAAACTCCATACGAATTGTGGAAAGGTAGACAACCTTCTTTAGCATACTTTAAAGTGTGGGGGTGTTTGGCTAAGGTTCAGATCCCTAAACCTAAAGCAACCAAGATAGGATCCAAAACTGTTGACTGTGTCTTCATAGGGTATCCTGAGCATACACCTGCATATAGATTTATGGTTGTGAATTCTGATGTTTCTGAAATTGGTGTAAATACTATTATGGAGTCTAGGGATGCTGTGTTTTTTGAAAATGTTTTTCCTTTAAAATCTGACTCTCGTAAGAGAGGTGTTGATCCCCTAGATGTTCCTTCAACCAGTCAGACTTTACCTTTAGAGGAAGATGAAGTAGAATTTGATCTTAGGAGGAGTAAAAGGGCTAGAACCAAAACCTCTTTGGACCTGACTTCATAACACTAGCAGAGTCTGATCCTCAGACTTATAGAGAAGCCATGACTTCTTCTGAAGCTCCGTGGTGGAAAGAGTCTTCTATTAGTGAAATGGAATCCATCAAAGAAAATGATACATGGGAGATAGTAGATTTACCTCCAGGGTGTAAGGCCATAGGATGTAAATGGATCTTCAGGAGGAAACGTAACATAGATGGAACTATTCAAAAATACAAGGCTAGGTTAGTAGTCAAAGGCTACAAACAAAAGGAAGGTGTAGATTTCTTTGATACTTACTCACCCGTTACGAGAATTACTTCCATTAGGATGTTAATTGCTATAGCCGCGGTTCATAACCTAGAAATACATCAAATGGATGTAAAGACAGCTTTTCTACATGGTGAATTAGATGAAGAAATTTACATGGAACAACCTGAGGGCTTTGTAGTGAAAGGTTGTGAAAACAAAGTTTGTAAACTGAAAAAATCTTTGTATGGATTGAAACAAGCACCTAAACAATGGCATGAAAAATTTGATCATGTAATGTTTTCTAGTGGTTTTAGAATCAATGAATCTGACAAGTGTGTATATACTAAGCTTGTAAATGATGCCTGTGTGATCGTATGCTTGTATGTTGATATGCTTATACTTGGTACAAACATGGATATAATTAATTCCACTAAGAACATTCTGAATGAGAACTTTGACATGAAAGACTTAGGCCCTGCAGATGTAATCTTAGGGATGAAAATTAGGAGAAATTCTAACGGTTATAGTCTTAGTCAATCTCATTATGTTGAATCTGTGTTTAGAAATTCAATCATTTTGATTGTAAACCAGCTTATACTCCGTATGATCCTTGTTGTAAACTCAAAAATAACAGAGGTAATGGAGTATCACAACTTGAATACTCACGAGTTATAGGAAGTCTGATGTATTTGATGAACTGTACTAGGCCAGACATTGCTTATACTGTGAGTAGGTTAATTAGGTATACTTGTAATCCAGGGAAGGAACACTGGGATGCACTTTTTAGAGTGTTGAGGTATTTGAAATACACGTTGACCTTTTGTTTGAATTATGAAAGGTATCCTGCCGTCCTTGAGGGATTTTGTGATGCAAACTGGATATCAGACTCAGAGGAGTCTAAGTCTACGAGTGGATATGTTTTCACTCTAGCATGTGGGGCTGTTTCTTGGAAGAGTTCCAAACAGACCTGCATAGCTCGATCCACTATGGAATCTGAGTTTATTGCGCTAGATAAAGCAGGAGAGGAAGCCGCTTGGCTAAGATGCTTTTTAGAAGACATTCCTCTCTGGCATATGCATGTGCCGGCTATATCTATACATTGTGATAATCAAGCTGCCATAGCTAAAGCTAAAAACAACTACTAGAATGGGAAGTCTATACATATAAAAAGAAGACACGATACCTTAAAACAACTAATCTCAAAAGGCGTTATTTCCATTGATTGGGTTAAGTCCAAGGAGAATATCGCGGACCCTTTGACGAAAGGTTTGTCCAAGGAGATAGTTAGTAATGCATCTAAGGGGATGGAGCTTAGGCTCATTAAATAAACTTGCCATGAAGGATACTCAACCTTGCTGACTGGAGATCCCAAGATCAAGGTTTCGAATGAGAAACTAATTTGTGGCGGGTCAAGGTAAACACTATCAGAGAATTCATTCTCTGCCCCTTCCCTATGGTGTAGACGTGATAGTGTGACTGCATGTGAGGATGACTTTCTATTAAGTCTCAATAAGTTCTATAGTTTTAATTTTTGATTGAAGTGGGGTGTAGCAGTAAACACTCTTGATAGAACTCACCTATATGAATGTGGAAGTGGGTCGCTTCCTATGAGAAGAGAGCTGATTCTCTAGAGCATTCGGAGAAACGGGATTTGTCCAGGGCCAAAAAGGACACAACGGCACGAACTCGACAGCACCTAGAGAGATATCACGCGTGGTTATTATCGCGGATTACACCAAACGATGGTAGTTCAAGACATCGCGTTCACTGTCCATCAAGTAGTTCCAGCAATTTCTCACTAAGCAAAGGTTCAAGACCTCATGGACACCTCTTGCCTAAGTGGTATTTCTCGCTTTCCGTTTTCTGATTTTTTATCGGTATTTCATTCATGTGAGGGATTGTTAGAGAAAATGAGTTTATAAAATAGTTTGGTTTTTGGTCTTGGTGGGATTGGAACTTAGGATCTATTGGTCACTAAGGACACTAGCTCATTTTCACTATTTGTGAATGAACCTTTAGTCCCACATAGGGAAAACTAAAGATGATACCTCTCCATAAGTATTGAAAATTTTGATATTAGAGTGGCCCTTGGGTCATTAGCACTTTTGTGCGAGGGAGAGGACTTAGGCAATGGGCTAGTTGGTGTAATCACACATTTTCACACACGCGCGGTGATTCGCACCGAAGCACGCACGCCGCCGCCGCCGTCCGTGCGGCCGGGCCGGGCTCGGGTTCGGGTGTGGGTATGGGTCAAGAGTTATCTTTTTTGGCAAAACTTCTTTTGAATTTTTGAATTAATACTTAAAAGATTTCAAACAAAATAAATCTTTGGGCGACTTTATGTCTATGCATGAACGTTGTATCAACATTAATTTGCATGAACGTTTTATATCAAACTTAAATTTGCATGAACGTTTTTATTTCAAATTTAAATTTGCATGAACGCTTTATATCAAACATAATGACGCATGAACGTTTCAAACTGTTGGAAAGAATCTGAATTAATTTAAATTATTTTAATGCGCGTTTATGAGACCTCTCTCTATTCTCCCCTATATAAAGCGATCACTTTCTCTCATTTGGTTTTGTGTCCAGAAGAGCTACTATCCTCTTCTTTTCGTCTTCTCCCCCTGTGTGGTCCTTTATTTTTCATTCTGTGCGCAATTGCTGTTGAGGTCGTAAGAGTGGGCAAGTACTGTAGTGCTAACAGTGCTTGCAACGGGCAGTTTTATCCTGGATACGAACTTGACCACAGGGTATAGGCATCACTCATTCTTGAGGCGTACCGGTCAAATATCGTGTTAAGGACAGCGTGTTGAACACGTGACTCTGTCCTCTGTTTGCAGTCCAATTGAGTGTCTATTTACTTTCCAGAAATTAATCCTTTTATTCTTACATCTTTCTAACATCTTTCTTGAGTGTTTTATTGTTTCAGACGCAACAGTCTATGTTGAGAATTTAGTTTGCTTGGAATCAAAGTAACTATTGAGCATGAAAACTAGTTCATGAGCTTGATTTGATCACAATAAATAATTGCTTGAATCTTAATCAATCTAGCATGTTTCATTATTATAAATAGAGGACTCTTTGCAAAGTAGAATCTCAATCCGTACACAATGTATACTAGTTACGGATATAGTCAGATTTAGGTTTATTTGTGAAACATAACTAGGTTACGACTTTGAATACTTCACTTGGGATTCCTGAAGCCAGCTCAGAATATCTTTTACCCGATAGATCTTTGATATATAAAATCCTACAAGGATTTGAGCAATTAATATGATAAATTAGATGCCCACTGACCTTTGAGCAATTAATATGAGCGTGTTCCGAAACTAATTATTTTATTATTATAACAAGTTAATATTCTATGAATACATTATTTTAATTTTTTGATAATATAGATATTTCCAAATTCTCATGTATGTTCACTGCTCAGCAGATCATCCAATGTGTTTGTATTGCAAATATCCATCTATAAAAAGTTAAATGAGTGTGCAAAGTTCTTTGATTCTCATCTATGCTTGTTGCCGAATTCTGAATACCATGACAAACTTTGAAATCTGGACAGGTTCTCCCCTTCTGTCGACATTGTGCACGAAAACCCTATTATACAATGTCTGAAGACTCCAATTAATAAACACATAAGAAAATTGAAAGTCAAGCAACTACATAATGTCATTAAAGAAATCCAACAACAATTATAAATGAATGCGGTATATCCTTGTACCCATTCTAACTACCAATATCGTTTCAATCTTTACATTATTTCTAGCATTACACATCAAAAAGAGGAGAGTACCAAGTATACCATCAATTTTTTCGTTACTGAACCTATAGGAAAAAATTTGCTTCAACTTTAAACTTGACATACCAGGGCATGTAGGTTCAACCGAGTTTCATTCTAACACACCTTCTTGAACGAGATTGTAAATATATATTAATACGGGATAGTTTGACTCTGGGTCACAAAAAAGTGACTAGAGTTGTGTTTGGGTCACGAGACCATCGTTGACCATCTTGACAGTTAATAAATCTGTTAAATGTGTAAGTGAATAACTTTATTAACTTTTCCATTTAAACCTTGAATTCAATTTCTCCGAAGAGAAGACATTTTCTCTTCTAGTTTCTTCACCTGAAGCTGCTGATGAACCGAGTACAGCAGAATGAAGAAGACGGGAATATATATATATGAAGGTGAATTTAACGGGGAATGAGTTTAAAAAATTACCATCAATTGAGGGATTTTGAAATCGAGAAATTGAGGAAGTCGATATGGGATATGTTTCTGCCAAGAAAAACTAGATGTGATGTTGCTAAATCTAGAAGAAGCAAACGAGATTGAAGGGTTTTGAATCGAGGAATGGAAAAGAAACTTGTTCCTTAGTTCGAGTTTGGTAAGTTCTGATGCCATGAAGATTAGCCAAGAAAGTGTGTTATACTGTTGATTGTGGCTGATGAATAGAGAAGATTCATGAGTGCTTTCTAGTTCTAGATTGATCAAGAAGAATGGGTTAGTTGCGAATTTGAGTTTGGTTTGGTTTTGAATTGGAAAACAACCATCAAAGTGGCTTATACGCAGGTGGTATTTGGAAATGGCTAGTTGTTGTTCTTGATAAGTGGGTGTGCAGGTTGGATGCTTGTGAATAAATGAGTTAGATTGAATGTGTATGCTTGTCTTAGAAACCAAATTTTCAGTTTTTCAGAGAAGGAGAAACCGTGGGCTTGAATCTTACTCATATTTGCATCACCAATGGAACACACTCAAGGTGTTTGTTGAAATGCATGAATGACCTGTTCAGACGGCGACCAACAAAGTTAGGTAAATTAAAATTAATTTGAAAAATATAAATAATTAACTAACGGTCAAGACGGTCAACTATGGAATCGTGACCCAAACTCTAATTAAAATATTTTCGTGACCCAAACGCAACTATGATCATTTTTTTGTGACCCGAAGTCAAAATATCCCTGATTCCCTATTAATATTTATGCTTGATTCGATGAATTTGGATATTGTTCAATTACCTATTATCAAGCATATTTTTTATTATTCATATATAAAAAACAATCGAGGTAATATATAGGTGCTTACCTTGTATTACAAATTGTAAATTATTCTTTACACATTAAAATTCTTTTAATTCACAGTTTCTTACAGTTTTCAAATCTAAAGCGATTTTCAATTTAGGATTTGCAAAACTCCAATTTTATTTATATAAACTAGTGAGGACATATGTGAGATGCACATGCTTGAATTTGACTCATTCAACAATATTAAATTTGAAAGCTATGAAATTTTTTGCGTAAAATAAAAATTTATTATTCTTATTTGTACTCGTCATGTAGATAATTTAAAGGGATTTTCAAATATAAAATTTTTCTAAAATCCGGTGTATATTTTGAAAGATATTAAGTTTATAAAAATTTTGATCTATTTTTAAAACAATGACATTTCTGTAAATATGTACGTTTCTAATGGCTTTTTTAATCTGGTGTTATTTAATATACGTTTCTACCCTCTATTTTTATTGAAATTACATGTAATAATAAAGGTTGGTAATTCAAATGAGGGCAACTTAATAATTTTGGCGATCTCCTACCAAAAATAGCTCTTTTCTTTATATTAGTAATAAGATAAGATTCAGATTGCGCCACTTTTAAACTGTTGAAGAAAAATGTTATATCTTTAAAAAAGTTAGGTTATAAATGCAAAATTTGTAACATGATTTATTCACAGTACTACTAATTTAAAAAATTTGTCTCGTGTGTGAAAAATACAATGTGTCATTATATGAACTTTTGTTTTTTTAATGAATATCTTTTTGCATATACTTTTTTTGGTGCAACATCATTTATTTATTTATTTATTTTCCGTATAACTTTTTTTCACATATAATATATTTAGAATTTTGGACATTTGTATGTTCTGTCGACAATGGTGTTCCCTAACTGTGGGTAGCCACCAGAGATACTTTCGATGTTTTTCATGGAGATTAGGTATGTGAGGGTTCTGGTGGTTTCATAGTAGATATATTCCTCGCTGACCAAAACTACGTAACTACATGGCCCATGGGTAGTACAATCACAATAGCTGAAAGAGTTGTTGCGGGAGCCATGGAGTATCCCAATACGGGAGGAATTATATATAAGACGTAAGTTATGTCTATCTATTCACTACCAGCATCAGTTATATTTGGTTTTTAATCGCATTCTCTAAGTTATATTATGTGCGTGTATTTTGTGTGCATTCCCTATCTCACATTGTAGAATACAGAGTTGTAGTGTGTTAACCATTTCTTGTCTGGCCCTTCTCTATGTCTCTGGTTTTTATAGTTGTGCGAATAATTTCGAATGAGGCCCAAGTAGTTGAAAAAGTTTTGGCTGATGAGTTGGCTATTCGTGAAGAGGAAAGACTCATGAAAATCGTAGTAAGTGCCTGCTTGCCTGGTAAATAGTTTCTGAATATGAGATTCCTGTAAATGTTGTCTTTGATATTCCTGAAACTTGTCCTTTATGTAACTTCGAATCTGGAGAATCATTTGATCTTAGAATGCTCTGTTGCAGAGAATACGTGGATATATGTAAATGTTAACTGCTCAAAGTGGTTCTACGGTATATAGTGTTAACACAAGGCCACATAGCAGAATACCAATACCATGTGCTACTACTCTGCCAGAGTCTTTTATTGTGATGTGACCAATCTAGTGGGATTTGATTTTGTTGATGATGCAGGTATAGGCAGGGGAGTAGGGTGCCTTCCAGCAAGCAAAGGAGAGTGGGTGTTTATTAGTCGGATCTCAGCATAAGAGGGTTTTGGACCTTTGGTTCCCATTCTATTATCGAATTTTTTTAATTATTATATTATTGTTCTACTAATGAGTACATATCAAGTTGAGTAGTAAGGTTACTCAACAATCTTCAAGTTCAGGTGACTATTTTGCGATAGTTGTTGCAACAGTTGCTAGTTAATAGTTACTGTTACAGTTTTTTTTAAATATTTACTTGGTCCTTTTAGTTTATTTGATTGTGCTAAGAAATCTAGTGACAACTAGTTCAGTAAGTTGTAACAACTAGTTTTATATATTTTCTTGTTATTTCATCTTCGTTTATACAAATTATTGTGAAAATAAATTTTAACTTTTTTGTTTCTCATCTTTGAACCGAATTAATCTTCATTGCCTTAGTTTTAATATGGACGTCGTTGGCTAAAGTTTATACTTTATAGTAGTCTTGGCTTATTTCATTAGTGTGGTTCCTTATTAGTTATTAACCGGGGTGCACATACCGTCCCTTTTGATTGGTTGAGATAATTTGAATGGTTTCCGGTTTTTCTTCACTTTTTCTGTTTTCGATTAACTAAATTACATTGAAAATAACAATAACAAAATATTTTATGATTTTCTCCATCATTGAAAACTTCCGGTGTTAACTCTTCCCCATCTTGATCAAAATCAAACTTGTTTTTCATTATTGATGTTTGGATTTTGTCTGGGTGAGATTAATCTTTGCTTTTTTATAGAGACTCTAATAATTAGTCATTCCAATTGTTCTTGAAATCTATCCAAAAAAAAATAATCCTTCCTAGTTTCAACTATAAATAAACTGATATTGTTTCATCAAAAAATTAATATGTTTCGTCGATTTCACTTCTGCATGATGTTTATCATATCAATTAGTTAATAAAGGACAATTGAATTTAGTCGGAGAGAAACAGAGCTCTGTTTTTGAAATTGCATTTATTCCATTTACTCCACCACCATTGTTGCTGCTACCACATGATCTGTTTTTAAAATTTCGTTGGTTATTTGTCGGAGAATTAGATCGGTTCCGAACAAATGAATATATATATATATATATATATAAAAAAAAAAGTCCAGCAGTAACAATATAGATTAATTGATGTTACAAAGTTTGAAAATCTTTGTGATTGATTGTACTACATTCAAGGTAATATTAGCTAGGTTTATGATATATAAGTTGTTTACAAACGTAAGAAATATTTCACAATAGTGTGTGATTTTAATAGAACATATAAAATAGAGAGCTAGAGATCTCAATTAAGTTATGAGTTTTCTGGGAGAAAGATAAAAATCTCAATTGAATTTTGAATTTCCGGGTGAAGATAAGAAAATTATTAGTTTAAAACGGTATAAAGAGTTTTCCTCTATTTTTTTAATGTTGTAAAAGGAAAAGGAAAAATAAATACCAAAAAGAACGAAAGTGTTTTTTGAGATATTGAGAGTGGTTTTGCGGATTTATTTGACCAATGGCGAAAGACGTAATGTGCACCCCGGTTTTTAGGGGGTGCACAAATTTGGACTCGTCTGTTAAATTAAATGAACTTAGATATTAGGGGTTTTTGAGTTTACCCCTAAACAAATTAATCATTGATATTTCTCCCCTAACTTATTAATCGTACTAACTTTTCCCCCTAAATTAAATTTCGGACAAAAAGAACCCTTCTAATCTAAACATGATTGATGATGTTCTTCATAGTGATTTTCTTACAAGTAAGAGCAAATAAGACAAATCCCAATCTAGAATTGATCTAAATCGATGTCATTTTTTTTTTGAAGCATAAATCGATGTCATGAAGTAATGTTAATAGTACATTCCACCTTCCATTCATTGTATAGTGGATCCTTTAACTTTCAAGAACTTTTAGAAAATAAAGATGAAGGAAACCAACAAACTCATTTTGTCAATGACAATAGTGTGTTTTCTATTTATTTATTTGCAAATAAAATTTTAAAATTGATAAGGAAAGCTAGGATTATAATGTTTTAGACTCACACTTTTAATTGAACAACTAAGTTTAGAAGGGATCAACCTAGTCGATTATATTTGTTGTAGGGTTTGGTTTTACACTCATAGAGCTAAGTGAATCTCTAGGTAGGATCCCTGCACACTTTGTTGCCCATTGGCTAACATTATCGTGTTGGGTAGCTAGTGTACGTTATGATATTCTCTGTTGCAATACATTAGTCATTGTTGCTCGCATAATTCGGATCGAACATAAAGATTGTGTCATACAAAGATATGCCTCTAAATTGTAAACACGATGGTAATATCCGTACTGTTTTAGGAGAATTAGAGGTAAAGAAAGAAGATGCAGAGATAAGAAGGGGAATATCTTATTAGAGAGATTAGGGTATAAGCATTGATAGTTTCCTTTATATACAACCCTAGGAATGTAGTTGGACCGCACATCCATGGACCGTAGGCCCTTTAATACCCCCTTGTGTGGTTCAATAACAATACTTTATACATAGTGCTTCACATATAGTTCTTCAAATGTCGTCCTCCTTGATGATTTGTGCCGAAGTCCATTACCTCATTAAAACTTTGAAAAGGAAAAACCTAGTGGGACAAAACCTTGGTATAACTCTTCACATGTAATACTTCATATGTTGTCTCGTACTTTACATGTAATTTATCACATGCAATACGATCTTCAAAGACTGGAGTCTAAGTTAATTGCCTCGTTAAAACTTCGTCAGGAAAACCCAGAGGAAGAAAAACTGAACTAAAGAAAAAGAGTACAATATTAAGTACACTTAGAACATAGTTCGACTCGAATATGTTGCCTCATTAAAACCTTGTCGAGTAACAAAACCCTATGGGAAAAATCAACCTCGGTGAAGGAAAATAGTTCAACACACCATTAGATGCTCCCCCTGATATCAGACAATTTTCATTAGTCTAATACTCTCAAAAGGAGTTTATCACACTTTACTTTGGTGACTTAAATGTTTATAAGACCCTGTTGTTGATTCTGGAAGTTACATTGCTCAATAGACTATCACGTTTTATTTCTTTGATCCAGATATTTTCACTACACCATATCCTGCTTTTTGCAACGCCAGACGCCAGAATATTTTTATTTACAACGGATATAATAGTTGCATATTGAGCAACGAAAATATACGTTGCGCATTAGGAACCGTTGCTTCATTTATAAATTAGCTTTTAGTAATTTGTATAATTTGTGCACCGTTGATATAGGTTGCAATCCTGCGGTTGATCTAAATTGTATTATTTTCAAGGGTTTTAGAATTAATAGTTTTATTTGTATTATTTATCATTTGAGAAAGGAATATCGCCACAAACTCGTTTTCTTTTCTGTTTTCTTATCTTCCTCACCCAACTCTGAAAATCTCACAGATCCAACCTCAACTCTCACAATCAAAGACTAATCCCAACCTCATCTCAAAATCAAAACCCATGTATCATATCTAAAAGAAAACCCCTCTTTTCTAACCCTAGATTTAGAGCAAACTCTCATCTGATTTTAGCTCGCTCGTTTTCAGTATGAGAGGGAGATGAGGAATCCTGCATATGGAAGCAAATCTCATCATCGAATCAAGTATGATTTCAAAATCTAATCCAACCGCATCTTTGAATCAACACCTATCTCAGAATCAGAACCATAATCCTTTAGTATCCCCTAATTTTTTACCCTAGACCGCGTTAATTTTTCTCCTGAAATCAAAGCAAACCCTCATTTCATATTTGATAGAGATGAGAGTAGAAGAAAAAGACTTCACCATGTAATCTTTTACTTTTTCTTTTTTCTTATCATTGCTTGATTTTGTTTCTGCTCTTATTTGCTTGATTTTGTAAAATTTTTGCATTATTTCTTTTTGTTTGATGTATTTGATGGAGCCTTAAAGCACGGGTTTTATTTGATTTCATCTTTATGGTGTTTTAACTGATTGTGTATGGTGTTGTTGGTTGGATTTGATGGTGTGGGCTGTTGGTGTTGGTGGTGTGATTAGTGCAGCAGATTTTTGTGTTTAGTTGGTGGTGGTGCATCATTTGTTAAGGTGTTTGTGATGAGAAATAATTGGATCTGTTATGAGAATGGATGCTGGTGGTGGTGATGCAGGTAGAAATTGGTGGAGAATTTGACTGATATTTGTGGTTGGTGATTTTTGCTTGCTTGTTGTGGATTTTTTTAGCATCATTGTTGCTGCTGGCGTTGATTTGGATATGTTGTCCTGATGTTTTCTTAGGTTAGAGAAGTGATGGTAATAATTTACCTTGCGGTGAGACTCTTTCACGGAGGAAACAAGGACATAACTACATGGAAGGTGAAATCTTTGTTCAGAGCTCTTTTCGAATTAAAGCTAATGGTATCTGTCTTCTTATGTGTAGATAATTCACAACTTTCTGTTTATGTGCTTGAGTTAATTTGTGTTCGAACCTATTCATGATATAGTAATTTAACTCAACTGATCTGGCCGTTTCTGAAGGAGTATTGTTGAATATTTGGATATCATCTGGGGACAGGGCGCTTGAGTTATTTTCACTTGTATAGCTCTTATGCTATCAACTGTGATACAATGGACGGGTTCAATCTGCAGCAAACATGACCAGTATAATGAAGCTGATCCCGAAAAAATTACGCAGGTTTATTCCTACACTGAAGACATACTGCTAATTTTATCCTTGATTGTCTTTATATTTGGCTTTTCTTGTATATTACTGGTCTCTGATTTCATTGAGATTGGGTTTACTGGACGCAGACATGATGAATGATTTGCTTGCATCCGTAGAGTCCTCTGCAGGGATGGACGAAGTAGTAATTCAGAATGATTAGAGAAGTTTAGGCCAAGTGAGAAACACCTGAGATTCGCAACTACATGTTTAGAAATGAAAACGTTTAAGCTCATTAAAGTCTTACTTCATGGTGTTTTTCTTTGAGTGGCGGGTTTCATGACTACATGATTAGAAATGAAAACGTGTTAGCTCATTACAGCTTTACTTCATGGAGTTTTCTTTAAGTGGTGGGTTTCATGGAAGCAGTGGACTCTAGAACGTCTGTTAGGACTTGTTTATCTGGTATTTGGTGTTTACTTTGCCATCACCATTTTTTTATTCCATTGGTTGAAAATGCAACAGTCAACAGCTTTTATGCGTTCTTTGCTTGCACCTGTTACTTGCACTTTTCACTTGCTTAATAATTTGTCTGGATTCCGGGGGGAATTTGTTGCCTTATAATGAGCCATATGTAATTCCCCCGGGACATGTAAAATTCAAATCTTATATTCTGTGAGGCCTATGTAGACATTATTGAGTATTGAAGTCTTAAATTAGTTGTTTGTTTATTTGGTGTGCTTCCTAGCCTAAACTTTTGTCATGAATTTTCAGTGTGAGTCTTAATTATTAGTGAACCTAGTAAGTTTTGATGAGTTAATTACACTTTCTTTACTGATACTTGAGTTTAAAGTTTTGGGTCTTACGTTGTTAACTAGAATTGAAAGTAATAAATGCGAATGAAATTAGACAAGGAATTGGTGAGTCATGTTTTCAGAAGTTGGTTATGATGCCGATAATCAGCATGTGCTTTTACCATGATTCTGTGCGAGTTTGTATTGAACATTTTTATAGGAAATAATTTATCATGTTAGGATATCTTAGTTTTCGTTTCCATAAAACAGATAGCTTGCTCTTAAATGCTTGCATTTCTGTTGGTTGACTGATCGTATATGATATATGGACTGGAACTCAATGTGTGCCTCATCTCTTGCTTTAAAAAATTAAAGTGCTTTAGCTTCTAAGTAGTCTGATTTCCATGACCAATGTCTTTGGCTGTCTGTCAAGTGTTGGGCTTTCAAATCTCTGGTTCATGGTTCATTCAATGCCCCTGACAAACTATCATTTGTTAACCATGGAATATCAATTTGGCTTGCATATAAAAATTCACATTTTTTATTTCAGGTGATTGTGGAGAAAGACGAGCGAAGTGAGATTCCAAACATTGATAGGAAAAAGTGAGTGGTCATTGGTTTGGCTCTGATTTTCCACCTTCTACTTTAGTCGCGGCTGCACATCTGTATTGTTTACTGCATTGTTTACTGCAAATTCATAAAATTGAGTTTCTTTTAACTGCAATACTTAGTAACTTTCAGTATCTGATGTGTTTGCTCGTGTAATATTTTTCATTATTATACAGGTATCTGGTCCCAGCTGATTTGACTGTTGAGCAATTTGTCTATGTAATCCGAAAGAGGATCAAGTTTAGTGCAGAGAAAGCAATCTTCATCTTCGTGGATAACTTCCTCCCTCCAACAGGTATCGATCTCTCTATCAGAATCTGTATTCTTGTCAGCTGTCATTCTAGTGGCTGCTTGATGGCCAGCTTTATGACCACCCTAAACTAGTCAGGCAGTTAGGGAGGAAACTATTATCGTTTTGCGTACGATCAGCTAATACTTTGAAATCCGTATTTTGTCTGTCTGTGTTTATAAGTGTGCCAATTTTTTTCGACAGTGCGAGCTACAAAATGGAAGCTCTTTGTGCTTAACCTTTTTTCGGGAGCTAAGGATCAGCTCAGGGATGACGTAGCTTTCAATAGCGCAAACTAATTTTAGAGGACATCATTCTTCAGGGTACTTCTACATCTCTCAAACCATTTGCTTCTGCTAATGTTCCCGTTCCATTACTGATGAATGCAATTTATCTGATTCATTGTCATCTTTGTTTTTTTCTTTTGCATCTATACCTTGGTGATGGAGCAGCTTATGGACAAGAAGATCCTTCAATTACCTTGGTGACGGTGGTGCAGCTTAGGTTTGTCACTAAATATATCTCAAACAGTATGATATTTCCCCTTAAGAAGTGTTCTCCCTAGTAGCTCTAGGAGAGACAGTTTTGGCATGTTCTAAATTACTGTGATCTCATAGTGTTCACCCTTGTAAATGATGTGCTCTGTGATTCATATTCATAGTTTACTCTTAGAAAGTGTCTCATGATTTTGTTTCACATCTTCTTGTATTCTCGACGGGATATTATAAGAATTTACCAAAGAAGAATGAATTGATGAGTTGAATTGATTTAAATAAGACATAGCAGGGAAGGTGGGCAGGGCATCTGGCATGGAGCTAAAAAAGGTTTGTTATCACCTCTTTTCTTTTTTGATGAATTTGTTGTTGTTATTATTTTGACTAAAAGACAAACTAACAGATTAAGATTCATAAAATTTAACCAAGAATGATGTTAATGTGCACTTTCACTTAGTTGTTTCATTGATTGGCTTTTGTGAATAGCTGTTATCCTAAATGTATGTTTAGTCTGTTAATGGGATGTTTGGAAGGGTCTGACTGGTGTTTCGTTTTTTGAATTGAATGCAGTATATATGTTCTCGAAGTGGATTAAAGGTGGTTTGTTAGGGGAGAACATCATATGTTGAACTTTACCAACAGAAAACCAATGCGTACCAAGTAAATACTCTGTAGAGTTTTCTTTGATTCTATATGCTCTGAATCAAAATTAAATTATAGTGTCAAGTTTTAATTTTGTTGATAAACTTTGTCGAACTTTTCAATCAAGTGATTATAGTATTGTCTTGTACATGCTTCAAACCTTGTTATGTAAATTTGTTCTTCTATGGTTGTATGAATGTGCAAGTGTCTACCTAGAATATTTTGCTTCAATAATGTTTGAACAGGGTTTTGAAAAATACATATATATAGATTTTGTAATTTTTTTTTAATTCTTATATATATTTTACAACGGATATAAAAGTTGCTTAAACTAACCGAGCGTTGCTTAAATAAATAAAGTAACGCTTATAGGTTGCTCTATGTCTTATAAGCAACGGATATAATAACGTTTTATAAGTTGCTTTAATTAATTAAAGGAACGTATGTATAAGTTGCGAACAATTGTGACGCATTGTGGGCAACGTACATAACAGTTGCTGAAATTGCTAGCAACGATTATAAAAGTGGTAAATTCGGGTTTTTTGGTGTAGTGTTTCAGTAATATCAATGCGATCTTTATGTCTTCAACATTCAACATACTTGATGTTTTTAGTGTTGTCTCGCTAAAAACCTTGTCGAGTAACAAAACCCTTTAGGAAAAACTATTCTCGATCGAAGGGAAAAAGAGTACAACACAGCTTCAATTTCGACTGAAATTGAGGTGAAGAGAGGTAATAAAAACCTTTGTAGCTGTGCTGATTCGATGGAAGAAGAGTCTTGTAGCAACATCCCTAGCTTATATTTATTTGTTCAGTTTCGACTAAAATTGAGGTGAAGAGAGGCAATAAACTAGAAACAGTGATTGTGAGGATAGTTAAGTAATTGCATCGCGAAAAATTAACCAAGTCAGCCATAAATGACCAATCATGTGGGCCTTGACGGAATTGATAATGGCGGTGGCATTTTATAAATTCTGGAAAAAAAAAACGATGACACTTTATTAAACCAGAAAACCAAAGTGTGGCATTTTGTTAAAATTCCCTTACTTAAATCACTTACTGACTGAGTAAAATTTTGCAACACTCTTTAGCATATCTATAGAAAAATAAATCAAGCGACTGACAGACTAGCGTTCAACGTAACATACGGCAGCTAACTAAAATCTTTGGCGACTACGGCATGAAACCATGTTACTTTGACTTTTGTTTCTAAATTGTAAATCACCATGATTACTAATAAAGGGCACCAGTTTATCGGAAAAGGTAGAAAAATCCATATAAAACAAGCTGTAAAATACTTCGTCTATGCCGGATTTGGTATCTTCCCAGAGAATCGATACCCTCGCTAATAAAATCTATTTTATGTTTGAGAAGAATCTTAAAGGGTATATTTAGTATATCTCCCTACTTTTAACACCTTACAAATATATTCTTATACAACAATAAATATATCCATACTTTTTAACAACCTTATCATTTAAAATTAGATTACCTTAATACCCTCACCCATATAATATTTTTTTCTATTTCAAAATGGAACAAATTTATTCCACCACCACCTTTAAACGACAACCACCTCCGCCACCACGACTAATTTTCCACCACCACTCCGTCACCATCACCATTAAACCACCGCCACCACCGCTAGTCCGTCGCCGCCACCAGCACTAGTCCACCACCGTCCACCACCACTAGTCCTTCGCTGCCAACACTACTAGTCCGCCGCCGCCACCACCGCCACCGTCATCGCCGCCACCACTGGTTCAGATATTTTTGTATCAACAACAATAGTTGATCCAAAAGAAAAAGAATCAACAGTAGATGTTGATCCAATTTAGGGGATCAATAACAGTGGTTGATCCAAAAAAAAAAGGATCAACAGTAGAAGTTTATCCAATTTAGGGGATCGACAACAGCAGTTGATCCCCTAAATTGGATCAACAATGAAAGTTGATCCATGTAAATGGAGTGAACTTGGTGTGAGTTGAACACACATCATCTGGCATGGAGTCAGTCATGCTACCATTGCACCACAAATTCAACATCTATGAAATCCAAGCATTTAAACTACAAGCATAATTATACTAATCCAAGGAAATGCGGTCAACAATAGAAGTTGACCCCATAAAAATGGGATCAACAACAGTAGTTGATCCATAAAAAATGGCGTCAACAACATGAGTTGATCCATTTATTGGGTCAACAACTGTTAGAGCATAGCTCGGTTGAACCCACCAAGCGTTGGTATGTCAAGTTTGGTTGTCATATTTTAGTGAGCCAAAACTCACTTTAAAAGTCGCTTGATTATGTACTAGAGTCAACTTCGTATAGGTTAGCTTGAAAGTATTAGGAATGAGACATTACAAGTATTGTGAAGACTTGAAGAAGTGAAGAAGTAAGGATCTACAACGACAACATATCCTTCCACTTGAGGTTAGTGATATTTGACTTGAACTGTTTCATTCCTTAACGTATCTTTCAGGTCGTGCATATTGAAAACAAAACTGCGAAGCATGAATGATTATACTCTAGTTAGACATAGTATTAAGGAGTTGGTGTGTTTCCAAAAGTGATTGTAGTTGAAGTGGTAAAACGGATTCGTATCAGACTTGTAAAGAAAACAATTTTTATAGATTTAAATTAAACAGGCAACTAAATAAAATAATTCAAAGTTTTGGAGAAAAATACCAAGACTAGGATTCCACCATTGACCAAATAAATATTAAACTCTAAATAATATTCATGCAATTCTATCTTTAAAAATAATTCTAATATTTGCCTCAAATATATTTTTGAAGTAATAATTGTAATCACAAAGTATAAAACATCAAAAGTTTTTAAAACCCAGCATGCTTCATCAAAATAATTCACAACTATTCAATAAAAACTAATATTTCAAATTCAATTCCATGCAAATAATCAAATAATAGTATTGCAATAAATAATAAAATTAGAATTATACCAATCAATATGGATTAATGGCTTCCTCCGTCGTCTCGGATAATGGGTTTAGCTCCTCATCCCAAAAACACACTCACAAGATAAATTCATGGCTAAAATAGGTGTTTTTATTGATGTATATAAGATGAAACAGGAATTAGCAACGCTGCAGAAGTGTTACAGCGTCACTGTTACAAAGGGGTAAGTGCTGAAAATTAAACGATAGTTTTCTGTTGCTGTAAAACAACGACACTCGTTTCTGTTTTAAGACTGTTGAAGAACGACTGCCTTAGCAGGTCTGTTCTTCCTCTTCTTCTTCCTCCTCGAACAGCAGCAGCAGCACTGTAACTCTCTGTAATCGCTTCTCCTCGGCTCTCCTCGACTCTAAACTCTCTCCTAAGGTTTTTCAACCTTTTTTATGACTTGAAACCACTCTTATATATCCCACAGACCCCAAATATCTCGTATAAATTCAAGATTTCTTCTCCGTGCAGTTAAGAGAATATCTCTCTTCAATCCTCCCTGTACGCGTCTTCTGACCTCTTCTGAGTTATCTAAACTCTCCAAACTCCAACTAATACTTGAACAGGACCAGGTACATCCATATCCTGGCGTCAAAGTCCTCCAGAAATCTCTCAAAAATCTTCTAAACTTGAAACAGAACACGTCTCTCTGTTGAGACTTTGAAACCCTCTCTCGGCCATTCCAGCCCAATTGGTTGGGTCCAATCGATTGTAACAGACCTGTTGAGTCTTGTAGAGTCCATACGTACCAAATACAACCATTGAATCTCCTAAAATCACGTAGAAATTCGATCTCCAAATCTGCTCCTCGCTGCATGCATTTTCCCGCCAAAAATGCATTTTTGAAAACGTGAAGAAATGTGACCTTCCCCTATCCAGTCCCGGTCTCCCTTTAACAGATGCCTGGAAATGGGTCAACCCTTAGTAATTAGGTTACCCCTTATCCAAAGTGAGAGTCTGTATAGTAATTTTCTCCCATGAGCGCAAAAACCACTTTTTTAGCCAATTTCGCCGCAAAAGCTTATTTCTCCAGAAATACCTACAGGGACATAAAAAGCCATAATAAGTACAAAAATGGGTACTAACACAATATACAATTGGGCTATATTAGACACATAAATGCGTCTATCAAATACCCCCAAACTTATTATATGCTAGTCCCGAGCAAATCAAAACTACAAAATAAACTCATTGTCGCAGGCATCGTCGATTGCATTTAGCGTATGCAATAAGCCTTTAAACCCCTAGGTGGCCCTAGTGGCCGAGTTATAGTCTCGGGAGGGCTTACCAGAGATATACCTACAAAACCTGTACTCCAGACCTTAGCTATCTACGCAGAACCTTGGAAGGCACTAAAGAATCTCCTTGGTTGGCATACTTATTGACTACAGGAAGAAGTACCCTGATGCGAAATTCCAATTGTTGTACACGAGTTTGCACTCAAGCATACTAAAATTCATATAAAGTGACAGAGCTCTACTCAGATAGTTGCACTATGGACATCATATTCGAAGTCAAAACTAATCACATGGATAGATCAAGAAGATGGATATAGAAAAACATGTATGGTTTTGATGTTTACTAAGTGAACGGCGTTTCCCATATCTGTCTGAAGGCCTCCGCCAAAATGAACCTATCCTAATGGATTGAGATACTAGTCTGACTAACATCAACACACTGGCATATACAAGGGTACCAGTGGTCGATAACCTAACTCTAGGTCAACACAACTGGCATATACAAGGGTACCAGTGGTCGACTTTATTGAATTTATTCCTTTTGGTCAAATGGTCTGGTCTCAATTTTTTTTTTCTTTTTTTTTTTTTTTTACTTTTTGGTAACTACCTTTTTTTTTCATTTCTTTTTCTTTTTCAACTTTTTTTTTCATGGTATCTCAATCACTCTAATTCACCCTAGCATTGGTAACAACTTGAATCGTGGGCCCCACCTATCACTTAGAGAAACATAGTTTAAAAACAAAATAAAATAAAAATAGAAGTGAAAAGGACTCAACGAGATATGGTGAAACTATCATGTTATTTCTAACACCTGAGCTCTGTGCTTTTATGAATAGACTCTTCTAGATGTTGCCATCTAATCAGATCGGTTCCTCAACTCCTACAACCAAAATGCTTCCATCCACTTAGGTTGTTAGTGCAATCCTAATAGCATAAATTTCTAGGCTCTGGAGTTTATTTATTGCAAAAAGGTGACAAAAAGTGTTTCTTCCCCACCCCCAAACTTAAATCTAATTGTCCTCAATGTTCTAAAGATGAAATTAAAAGCATGAACAAGGATATTACCACTGGAGGGAAAAAAATAAGGAAGGATATTACCGTATCACATGAACGCGGGAGCCTCCCAGTAAATGCTAAATTTATAGTCATTAGCTAGACATCAAATACCTCAAAAGAATTTCACCTTCCAAAGTCGTATACCAATAGTCGAAACAATTGTGGGTCCATAAGACCAAATAGAACTGCCACGAATAGGAGACAAATGCTCAAGATCAGAAAAATGAGCAGATAGAGCACAACCTGATCTAAAGTTTCTCGCAAGACAACTGGATTTATCTGGGTGCCCACTTGGGCTTCATATGAGTGTCTCGGCAAACAGATTCATCCGAAAAACGGGTCTCTAACATATGGATTTTCCTGGACAGTATCAGGAGGATCGGGTTGTGGAGTCTGAATAGACTCAAGCGATACCTCAGATGCACTAGGCTTGAGTCCCAAGTTAGGGACTCTACTGGGGATAATTGCACAATCTACCCCCAAATTTAGGGTAATCACTATTCTCCGTAAGACCTTTAACTATGGCTTGAATTTCCGGATCCGGAGAGTATTTAAAATATCTAGAGCTCTTCTAGTTCACTACCCCCAAACTTAGAATTTTCGGTGCCTCTACATAGACTAGTCACAATGTTCCTAATTTCTAGACCATCAGGTTCTTGAAAAAGGTCAATTGCTTTCTCTAAGTTATAATCAGGTGGTTCATCCTCTACTTGCTTCATAGCTGCTATGGTCCACTCTAAAACTTCCTTATTTCTTGAAGCATGGTCTCTGGCCTATTCCTGATCACTATCCAAATCGGAAGTTATAGGCAAAATCTCAGATGGGCCTACAAATGCATAATTGGGGTCCACTTAGGAGGATCTTTAGGCTCTTCGAAATAAGGGCTTAAGGTAGATTCGGTAGCTAGTAATGGTTCAAACCTAGATTTCATCTATCGGTATCTAACATAGGAATAGAATCCAACAGAGCATTTACTTGTTCAATGTTGCTATCATCGTCGAAATCCATGCTAAAACGGGCTAGACAACTCTCTAATGGATCTTCCGATTCGGTGTTTGGTACAGACTTCGGAACTAAGGTTCCTATCATGTTGACCTCTTCAATGCACGTGTCATCTAGCTCAGAATGTAGCTTTTGACATTAAAAATATTCAACTCAATAGTCATATTACCAAAAGATAGATTCATAATACCATTTCGACAGTTTATGATCGCATTGGATGTAGCTAAAAACGGGCGACCTAAAATCACTGGTATTTGGTTCTCTGGGTCTGGGACAGGTTGGGTATCTAGGATAACAAAATCCACTGGATAAATAAACTTGTCAACCTCTATGAGAACATCCTCGATCACACCACGAGGAATTTAACGGACCTATCAGCTAACTGAAGTGTTATCTGGGTAGGTTTCATCTCACCAAGTCCTAGCTTAAGGTACACATGATATGGAAGTAAATTCACACTGGCTCCTAAGTCAAGCAAAGCTTTCTCAACACGGTACTTACCTATTGTACAAGCAATGGTAGGGGACCCTGGGTCTTTATACTTAGGAGTAGTGGTATTCTGAATAATAGAACTCACATGACTAGCTATGAAGGCTTTCTTCTGGACACTGAGCTTACGCTTTCGCGTACACAAGTCCTTAAGGAACTTGGCATAAGAGGGAATCTGCCTAATTGCATCTAATAATGGAAGGTTGATATTAACCTGCTTAAAAACCTCCAATATATCATTAAAGTTGGACTCCCTCTTAGTCGGAACTAGCAGCTGGGGAAACGGGGCTCTGGGAACAAAGCGGGCTTAACAGGACCCTCATTGGTCTCTTTGGAGACTCTATCAGTCTCCTCATTTTCTGGCTCAGCAGGGTGAACTACAGCATGTTCACTATCAGGCATGGCACCTTGTTGTCAACTTTCTTTCCACTCTAAGGGTTGTGACAGCATTCACATGATTGTACGATTTCTCTCCTTTGGGTTGGATCAGTATGACTAGGGAACCTTCCATTCTCTCTCACTTATAACTTAGCTATTTGTCCTACTTGAAGTTCTAATTTGGCAAGACTCTGGGAATTATTCTTCAATTCTTGCCTAGTTTTTGTTGAAAGCTCATGTGGTTCTTTAGCATCATGGTTATTTGCTAACATAGTGAGAGTTTCTAAGGTAGAGATCTTTTTCTCGGAAGTGTTCTGAAACTGGGTTTGACCTGAAGAGTTCTTAAAACCAAAACCTGGGGGAGGCTGAGAATTGCTAGACTGGCCTTGACTCTGGCCCTTAGACCAAGAGAAATTAGGATGGTTTCTCCAACCAGGGTTGTAGGTTTCTGAGTATGGGTCAAACTTCTGACGGTTCTCAAACCTAGCATTGTTATAGACAGCATGGGCTTGCTCTTCACTAACCTGACCTTCCCAAAATGAATTATCGGGCTCTATTCCACAACTAGAGACTTGAGAGGCTCTATTAGGTTCAACAAGGGACCTATTTTTAGACTGACCCATTTCCAAAGCTTCTAACCTTCTGATAAAGCAGCAAACTTAGCATCTGACGCAAAAATCGTATCTACCATATTGGTGCTACTTCTATTGACCAAGAGTCTTTTAGGGGGTTCAACACAAGATTCCCACTGTTGGGATTTTTCAGCGATAGCTCCTAAGAAGGTAAAAGCATCATCAGCATTTTTACTAGTGAACTCACCAGCGCACATAGATCAACCATGGCTTTGGTCGAATAGTCTAAACCATCATAAATAATTGTACAGTTTCATATTATCAAATCCATGGTGAGGACACTGAGATAGGAGATCATTGAATCGCTCTAAAAACCTATAAAGAGACTCTCCCTCTTGTTGCACACTAGCACTAATTTTCTGCCTAACAGCTGCAGTTTTATGCTTAGGGTAGAATTTCATATAGAAGGCAGCGATAAGTTCCTGCCATGTTTCTATGGATTCAGACGGTAGGTTGTTCAGCCAGGTCTTGGCTTTGTCTCTCAAAGAAAAGGGAAACATCTTAAGTTTCAAGACTTCATCGGTAAGGTCCTTTATCCTAATTGTTCCACAAATTTCCTCAAAGTCCTTAATATGGAAATAAGGGTTCTCATCATATTTTCCTAAGAATATAGGGATCATCTGAAGAATACTAGGTTTTATCTCAAAATTAGCTGTAGTGGCTGGCAATTTAATGCATGAAGCTCGGTTGGTCCTAGTTGGGAACATGTAATCTTTCAAAGTTGCCATCGCTGGCACAACAGAAGTACTAGGGGTACTTTTATCACTCAGAGATAAATTCTCAAAACTGAAGTTTCCAAAAACAGGGCTCTCAAAAGAAGAGCCTTCGAGCTCCCTGCTTAAATCAGAATAACTACTAGGTTTTTCGCTAATCAATCGACCTAGAGTATCTCTTTTCCAAGCCCTATTAACAAAATCGGGCATACACTAAAAAGAATTCAAAAAGAAATAAAAATCCTAACAGGAAGGTTCTAGCAATCACACAGCAGGCTGACTCAACTTTACCACAGCAAACCTAAAGATTTCTAGCAAACAACAAGCATGATGGCTCCACTTAGATTGTTTCTAGACCAGCTTCTAATCCTTCGAAGGGAATTCTTTACAATTTAAGCAAACCCCTCTGGAATCAATCCGAGTTAAAGTAAGTTGAATAGAGGCGAGGGAAGCTCAGTGGAGCTTTGATACCCAAAACCTCACCGATCCAATGCGGCGCAGTCACGCATTCAACTCGCAGAAACCGTCAAGAACTTCGAGGTGTGCTTAAAAGAGTAACCAATATTTTTCGAATGATTGTCCTGTTAAGCTCGATACCCTATAGCTCTCTTTCTAGTCCAAATTTTAGGCTTAAGTTCGCTTTAGGTTTCGTTTTCCTAAGGCGGGCAAGAAGGAAGCGGTGATGAAATCCGAACCCTTATCTTGTTTAGGCCAGGCCTTGCCCTTTACTAGGAATATAAAAACAGTCTGGTTCGTCCTCAAACAATTATCACCTTAAGGAATACAGTAACCCGCTTGCAGGAGATTCGCGAGTGTTTCGATTGGACTTACCTCCCGTACCAGACGGGGATGAACCGTTGTTGTCGACTCAGGCCACGACTCCTATGCCGTGTGCGAACCCGAGGGGCCGAGACGATATTGTAATCGTCGTCCTTCCCTGCAAACAGTTTATATTTAAGGGTACCCTTCCGTAGGGTTTAAAAATAAAAATAAAAATAAAAATGTCCCAAAATTAATGTCCAAAGTCCATAAAAAAAAATACAAAAGAAAAGAAAGTCTAATAAAAAAAAATTACAAAAATAAAAATGTCTCTCTTTTTTTTTTCTCTCTTTTACAAAATAAAGAAAATCTTCTTCTTTCGCTCCTTTAGCTTTGCTTTTCGCTCCCAAACTTTAAGTAAATCACCACAAGCTTTGGCAAAATTGTCTTTCGCTCCAATCTTCAAAAATCTGCAAGGAAACAAAAAAACCCAAAAAACGTAAAGAAGAACAAAAATAAAAAAAATAAAAAAAAAAATTTAAAAAAAATGCTAACTAAACACAGGTCCGCGTCGGCGGCGCCAAAAATTTGGTGTGGTTCCAAAAGTGATTGTAGTTGAAGTGGTAAAACGGATTCGTATCAGACTTGTGAAGAAAACAATTTTTATAGATTTAAATTAAACAGGCAACTAAATAAAATAATTCAAAGTTTTGGAGAAAAATACCAAGACTAGGATTCCACCATTGACCAAATAAATATTAAACTCTAAATAATATTCATGCAATTCTATCTTTAAAAATAATTCTAATATTTGCCTCAAATATATTTTTGAAGTAATAATTGTAATCACAAAGTATAAAACATCAAAAGTTTTTAAAACCCAGCATGCTTCATCAAAATAATTCACAACTATTCAATAAAAACTAATATTTCAAATTCAATTCCATGCAAATAATCAAATAATAATATTGCAATAAATAATAAAATTAGAATTATACCAATCAATATGGATTAATGGATTCCTCCGTCGTCTCGGATAATGGGTTTAGCTCCTCATCCCAAAAACACACTCACAAGATAAATTCATGGCTAAAATAGGTGTTTTTATTGATGTATATAAGATGAAACAGGAATTAGCAACGCTGCAGAAGTGTTACAGCGTCACTGTTACAAAGGGGTAAGTGCTGAAAATTAAACGATAGTTTTCTGTTGCTGTAAAACAACGACACTCGTTTCTGTTTTAAGACAGTTGAAGAACGACTGCCTTAGCAGGTCTGTTCTTCCTCTTCTTCTTCCTCCTCGAACAGCAGCAGCAGCAGCACTGTAACTCTCTGTAATCGCTTCTCCTCGGCTCTCCTCGACTCTAAACTCTCTCCTAAGGTTTTTCAACCTTTTTTATGACTTGAAACCACTCTTATATATCCCACAGACCCCAAATATCTCGTATAAATTCAAGATTTCTTCTCCGTGCAGTTAAGAGAATATCTCTCTTCAATCCTCCCTGTACGCGTCTTCTGACCTCTTCTGAGTTATCTAAACTCTCCAAACTCCAACTAATACTTGAACAGGACCAGGTACATCCATATCCTGGCGTCAAAGTCCTCCAGAAATCTCTCAAAAATCTTCTAAACTTGAAACAGAACACGTCTCTCTGTTGAGACTTTGAAACCCTCTCTCGGCCATTCCAGCCCAATTGGTTGGGTCCAATCGATTGTAACAGACCTGTTGAGTCTTGTAGAGTCCATACGTACCAAATACATCCATTGAATCTCCTAAAATCACGTAGAAATTCGATCTCCAAATCTGCTCCTCGCTGCATGCATTTTCCCGCCAAAAATGCATTTTTGAAAACGTGAAGAAATGTGACCTTCCCCTATCCAGTCCCGGTCTCCCTTTAGCAGATGCCTGGAAATGGGTCACCCCTTAGTAATTAGGTTACCCCTTATCCAAAATAAGAGTCCGCATAGTAATTTTCTCCCACGAGCGCAAAAACCACTTTTTTAGCCAATTTCGCCGCAAAAGCTTATTTCTCCAGAAATACCTACAGGGACATAAAAAGCCATAATAAGTACAAAAATGGGTACTAACACAATATACAATTGGGCTATATTAGACACATAAATGCGTCTATCAGGAGTACAATACGAGGTTTATTGCTTAACCATTAAACTTTGTAGATAAGACATCGACATAATCGTTTGAATGCTATTGTGATTATGTATGGGTATAAGGTGAAGATTTCATCCTAGGAAACAATGTTTTACATTTGTTTTAAGGAAGTAAATTCATGAACTTATTTTGTGAATCGAAAGAGAAATCGTCAGGCATTATTGGTATTGTTATTCATTGCATATCTTTTGAACTACCAATATGTGTGATTAGTATAACCGCTCATGACTTGTTTATGTTCTTGGTAAAACTATTCACAAAGGCCTGACTTTTGTATTGGTATGACTTTTATTAGTGAAATTGATCTTAAGTAATCACTTGAGATGGTATGATCGATTTAGTGTTATTGGTATGGCTGAATCTGGGTAAAGGGGAACCGATCCTATTAAGAGGTGCAACCTATCACATAGGGGAATCGATCCTTGTATGAGGTGCAACAAATTTTTAGTAGAAAGGGGAGCCGATCCTATGGACAAGTGCAAAACGTTTCTAGGCAAAGGGGAACTGATCCTATGGACATGTGCAGCAAGTACGAGTTAGATACCATATATATGTGGGGAACCAATCGTAGTACCTAGTCAACCGAATTTTGGTAACTAGCATGACTATGCAACGTACTCACATGGAGGTAGAACCGAAACTTATTTTGGTAGAACCGTGAAACCCATGTTTAGTGATTGAGTGTTCTTGATCAATCACGTAGTTCTTCAAAGTCAGGTGAACCAATTCTAAACTTATTTGGAAGTGTAGAAAATCAGTTTCAAGGTTGTAAGTATGAAAGAAGACTTACAAAGTAAGGATGTCGACATAATTTGAATATGTGCAGTAACGCTTATCTTTAATTGTTCAAAGTTATTCCTTAATAGCTAAAGGAAGAAAATCCTGGATCGAATAAAATAAATTGAGAATCTTTTATTTAAGGTTTTTAATTTTATTTTTGGAAAATGAAAATTAGTAATGTGCATTTACTAGTTGGAGATTTTTTAAGAGATTTTCGGTCATTATTTGGACAAAGCATTTCCAGGAATTGTGGAAACCGAATTGCATATATTGAGAATATTTTCGGTTTTGGAAATTCCTTGGTGTCCAAACTTCCTTGGTCTATAAATATCAAAGTTTGCATTTCGAGCAAACTAACCCTCAGAGACAGCAAAACTATCTCAGTTGTGCTGCTACTGGTGAAGACGCCTATTCGGAGAGGAGATTAACCTAATTAGGCGAAATCTCTTACGGTCGCTCAGTTTAAAGACTTCTTTGGGATTGAGAATATATATTAGTACCGTGGGTGGGAAACTAGATAATTGCGGTTAATCTTTTGTTTTCGATTGATTTGATTGACTAACGGTGGTTTAACTTTGATTGCACCTAGTTTTTTTATGCTTGAGAATCTTCTCTTATGATATAAGATTCACTCAAACTAGATCGAAGTTTCGACGGGGATCTTTAGACTGTTTGTAGATCTAAATACGTCTTGTGATAAACCGTTGTTAACAGACTCCGTTCTGTGCGTGATTGATTACAAGAGATTCAAGTTGATTATGTGCAGGTGTTTATTGAATATCTAAGAAGATTTGAAGACAAAGAAGACTTTGAAGATTTCTTATTTGGGTTCATAATATTTGGTGTGCACAATACTTATTTCGGTAAAAGGGGATCCAACTATAATCGGTTTATCCTTGTGGTAGATTGGATTGATTAATTTTGTAGATCGGAATCAGTACAATTCTTTGTGATTAAAAGTATTGATTGCAAAATCTTAACAATTACTTTGGTAGTTGATAATAAGATAGATCTAAGAACCTGACAAAGGAGTTTATTGAGATAAACATAAGAGCCTTTTGTCGAACTCACATCACTTGGTTGAAAAGAGTTGATACCAAACAGATTTGTTGTTCCTTTACTGTTTGGAATACGAACCAAAGGAATTGTTTCAAGTACGTGACTTATTACAGGTCGGAGGCGTGGGAATATAGACGGAACTAGGTGAACTGTAGGTTTAGTTTCTTGGTCTCAACTATACGAAGTTGGTTTGTTTTTGTATAGCGGATTAATCCTGAGAGTGTTCAATTCTGGACAAGGTCCCGGGGTTTTTCTGCATTTTCAGTTTCCTCGTTAACAAAATCTTGTTGTGTCATTTACTTTTATTTTCAGCAATTATAATTGTTGTTATTATAATTTAAAGTAAATTACACAAATGTTAATTCCTATTTACTTGATAGTAATCCTATTTGTGTTTGGTTAAGCCCGAACCATTTATCAAGTAAACATACTTCGTTGTTGCATTGTCTCGATCTTGTATCCATAGTCAATCACACAGGTTATCTTGTTGTCGTATTGTCTCGATCTCGTATCCATAGACGATCACACGAAGTGTGAACCGATTGTTGTATTGTCTCGACTCAGTCCATAGACAATCACTTTCGGAGAAAGGACTTATAGGTGGAAAAGTTTTAGTTTGAGATATATTTGGGTACCCTTGTCTTTTCAACAACAATAGTTGATCCCATAAAAATAGTTGATATCATGAATTGTTGGTGATTTCAGTACCTGATACATACATAATCCTCAATGTAGTAGTCCCCAAATCTTCTCCTAAAGCTAAAATAGTTGCAAAATAAGCCATTCCTCATTGTTGATTTCACCATCTCAACAAAAGCCACCACCAACACCTTCACAACACATTACCACCATCATCTCCACTATAAAAATCATCCACCACCAACACATTAGACAACACCGCATGGATATCAATACCAGCAGACTCATATTGAGAAGAACTGCCAATTATTCTCAAACGCTAATTTCTCAACTGAGTTCTCGATTGAGACACAACAAAACCTTATTTCGACTGATTTCTTCATCGTCTTCTTCTTTGATTCCATACAAACCCATATCTCGACCTCTTACAGAGGACCCATATATCAATTTCAACCATCAATTCATCTCCAATTCAATCAAATTTTCATTTGCAACTCTTTGCCAAATTCGAATCAACCCTATTTTCTGCTTCAAATGACTGAAACCTCCTCCTCTTCAATCTCAGTTCAGAAACATCTTCATCTTCTCGATCTCTTTACAGTTCATCACACAAAGAAACCAAAGAAATCAGATCTCTCGATTTATAAGAATCTGATTTCCAAACTCAATTTTCAAACTATAAAGAAGAAGATAAAATTTGTTGATAGTAATGGCGGACATAACGGAGGTGGTGGTGCTGGTTGTGGTGGAGGCGATCGAAATGGTGGTAGTGATGGGAACGATGAAGATGGTGGTGGTGAGAGCGATGGAGGCGTTATTAGATAGAAATAAAGAAGAAGAATCCGTGGAAGGTTAAACACGGAATTACTGGTATTAAATTTTTAATGAAAATTCCAGTTATGTCACTAGGAATATTTACAAAGTCAGTTAGGGATATTTGTGAAGGCCCACTAAAAAGGGGGAAAATAATTCAATTTCCACGATCTTAAAAAGGAATACTCGACTCATTTGGTCTCTTTGGTCAGCAGAATTTGGTCCCCTGTAATTGACGTAGCCATCTTGTGATGAACCCATGAACGGTAAAGATTATTCAGATGCCCACGCTTTCCAGATACATGATACACCATTCATCAAAATTGACGCAATAAAATAAACACGATAAAATAACCCACGTAACAATCTCCACGACTATTGGAATTAGATAGAGCAATCAAGAGAATTCAACGGCTAGTTTTTGAAACGTTTGACTCTCTAACGGTCCATTAGATTTAAAAACCGCTCCCAAATCAACATCTAGTTCTGTATACCAAAATAAAACTAATCATATCTCTCTCTCACCCTCTGACTCTGTCTTTCAGTTCCATTTTTATAGTTCTTCTTGTTTCTTCACAGACTTATCTCTTCTTCATTTTCATCTCTTTCGATTAATTTAGATCAGTAAGTTTTTTTTTTTACTCAGAAGAAAACAGATTAGAACAAAAAACAAAATGTTGATTCAAGATCTATACAACAACAACAGCATTATACATAATTTCAGACCTTCAAAATCTGCTCCGTGTTCACCAGTAAAGCCTATTGGTAACAAAGGGATCCGATCAGAACCTTTTCATGTTACTCATAAAGTCCCTTTAGGGGATACTCCTTATGTCATCGCCAAAAATGTTCAGGCAAGTCTTTAATTCCCAATTAGTCACTAAAAACTCAAACTTTTTTTGTTCTTCTTATGATCAATTTTTATTTTATTTTTTTGGCTAATGGGTTGTTTTTTATGTGGATTAGTTAGTGGATAAAGATCCAGAGAGAGCAATTCCATTGTTCTGGGCTGCAATTAATGCTGGAGACAGAGTTGACAGTGCTTTAAAAGATATGGCTATTGTAATGAAACAGCAGAACAGAGCAGAAGAAGCTATTGAAGCTATTAAGTCATTGAGAAGTCGGTGTTCTGATCAAGCACAAGAATCTCTTGACAACATTCTTCTTGATTTATATAAGGTTTCTTTTCTTAACCTAATCTGTTTTTGAACCCCAATTCTGAGTTTTCTGCCATTTGAGTAAAATTGTGTAACTTTTTTTTTTTTTGCAGAGATGTGGGAGATTAGATGATCAAATTGGAGTTTTGAAGCATAAATTGCTGTTAATTCAACAAGGGATGGCTTTCAATGGAAGGCGAACTAAAACGGCTCGATCGCAAGGGAAGAAATTCCAGCTCTCCATTGAACAAGAAGCAACTCGTTTACTGGTAAGTTCTGATGCATTGATGGAACTCATTTGTTCTGAATTTTGATCCAATTGTAGAACTCACTATTAGTTTAGAAAATTAAGAAATGACTGAATTGTGATTATTGTAGGGGAATTTAGGATGGGCATATATGCAACAGAACAACTACATTGAAGCTGAAGATGCATACAGAAGAGCACTTTTGATTGCATCGGATAATAACAAAATGTGCAACTTGGGCATTTGTTTAATGAAACAAGGGAGGGTTTCTGAGGCTAAAGAAACCCTAAGACGAGTGAGACCTGCAACTGTGGACGGCCCGAGAGGAATTGATTCTCATCTTAAAGCTTTTGAAAGAGCACAACAAATGCTCAAGGACATTGAATCTGAAATCATGAATAAGGATTGTGGAGAAGATAGAGTTCAACAGAGTCGACTTTTCGATGCGTTTTTGGGTTCTTCATCCATTTGGCAACCTCAGCCTTGCAATGAACCTACTCTGGTAACCATAACTAAGAAAAATAATCTCCAAGAGGATTTTGCAGATGAGAATTCTAACTTGAACAGAATGAACAATCAAGTTCCAGTTCCAGTTCAGAGTAAAATGAAACAAGCAATTGCTGGGACCAACTTCCTAAACATCGACGCACCACCGTTTTACTCATCGAAATTGGTGAAAAATTCAGTGGCAACACAGGCTCAAGATAATTTAGGACTTGGTCTTAAGAGAATCAGGTCTGGCAATGCGGAATGCGCCCCAATTAGAGAAGTATCGGATTATAAAACCCGAAAGCGCTCCCCGGTCAAAGAGGACAGTGAATGGGCTGAGCTACTCCCTGATAGTAATGCATTTGAGGAAGCTCTAATGGCTGCAGTGATAGGAACTACCAAAGAGGCGGTAAAGACAGTAGCAAATAATTGCAGTAGTCCTGCCTGCCAGAGAAAGGTTGACAAGAGGCTAAGAGTTTTTGAAGATATTACTCTCTCCTTTAGTCCAAGAGCTTGAAAAGCACTTGTTGTTTTTCCTTATTTAATCTTTTGCAGTCTGTGTTTAGGATGGAGATAAACTTGTTCTCCTCGAAATATTCGTGTCCCTGTAGTGAGGGACTGAAGAGTTGTTGTAGTGTTTGTCAGCTGGTAACAGTTTTGTCTGATCATTTCTTCCTTATATTTGAAGTGAACTTACATGTAATGAGAAAGCACGCTGCTAAGCATCAGCATTATTTATTTTTGGAACTTTTCGTGTTTCAAATGAATCTGAGCTCTTACGGATTCTTTATATTTCTTGCAACTTCACTAAGGGGTGCTATATCTTGAAAGAAAAAACTTCAAGAGGAGATATGGGTTTCAGGTACTGGATATCGAATCAATGTATTCCTTTTGTATTTCAAACATTCTTATTCAGTAGTTATGGATTATCACAATCAATAATGCTTTTAGAGTAGTGTTTATTATGAGTAGTAATATGTCGAACTCGTCTTGGCACATGAATTACTTAGACTCTTCGGTGAACTTCAAAGATGTAACCTAGTATAACCATAGCCGCTGCAATTGCCACTATTAATGCGCTTTGCTGCACCAGTGTACTGTTCTTTGCCGCCTCTACTATGTTTTGATGCATTGCTAGGCCACTACTTTTCGGCGTAAATCCTAGTTCAGAAAGTTTCTTGTGTGATGCTGCATAGTCTTTGAAGAATGCATTTTCATCCTGCCACAACCCCATTTTGAAACATATCGTTCGGATTCGAACTAATAACTGATTAGTAAAATGATTAAATGACTGAATCACTACCTTAGCATATTGTTCCACATAGTCGCGGAACTTAGAATCATTCAATAGTGCCTTGTCTGTTGGAAGTTTTAATAAGCCTTCAGTGTCTTCTTTGAGGAGTTCTCTGGTACATGTAGTACACCGTTTAGGGAAATAAGTAATCGGTAAATACTTTTAAAAGTAACTAACATTATAAGTGGACAATGAAGAAGATCTTGTTTATGTTTAGGTCTTACACAAAGTAGGAGTTATCAAATTTCAGAGGCTCCTTTGTCCATGGGCCATCAAAACCTGACCTCTCTATATGCGCTCTTCCCTACTAGCATCAAAAACCAATTAAACTATTCATTCCAGACACATACTTTATCACCAAAAAAATTAGTGTCGATGAAACTGAATCTGTCGTTACCAGTGTGTGACCTCCAGACAATGCCACGATATCCTGATTAGATAACCCCATTCGGTAAAATACGTCTTTCAGATGCTGTAAATCTATGGCAAACAATGGAATTAACATCATCAGTCTGTATATCTTGTAAACAAGTACAGTCCCATTTACTTGATTTAAATTAACACTACCTTTTTTACCATCCGGTAGTCGTCCTTCTTCATCAGATTCTAATAAATCCTGGCAAATGAGATATCATATAGTTAATTTGGTGGTCAGCAATGGTTCTGAGACCAACCCCATTATTGGGTAAACAAGCACACAGTTACCTGTCTTCCGGGAATAAAGTCAATAGTTGGCCCTCCTGTGACTTTTACTGCAACAACCCCAGCTAGCTGGAAAAATGACAACAAATTCGACACTCAAAAGAGGGAAATCAAGACAAGTAATCAAGTTAATCTGATTTCCATGTCGACTCACTTTAATGTCTAATGATAGTCAATATAACTGGGAGATGGGATACTATCTATTCATGTTGCTGTTTTTTGAAGGTTATCTATGCGCCTGCACATGTTGCAAGGCAGCCATACGTTGTAAGAAATGCATGCCATGTACCTGGTAAAGGTCTGCATAAGTAATCTTTGGATGTTTCTTCTTTACTTCCTCTGGTATCAAACAGAAAGAAGGAACTCCCTTAAAGAGTAATCAACTTTTGTATATCAAAGATATCGATTATGCCAGCTGATATAGAAAGGAAATTCTAAATGCTAGATTAGAAATATATAAGACTACAAAGGCGTAATACAAAGCTGTGCATTATGCTTGAACTGGAACGGCATGTAAGTAGCGGTACACATGAACTGAGTCTGGGAACCCAGAAAAAACAGAAATCTCACCACAAATTTCTATTGCTATATTCAAGCCAGTATTTGCACCATGCTTAAGTTCACTGTCATGCCTTATTGATCCATTAGGACCACCAGTTTTTGTTTTAGCATCATAAGTTCCCGCATCATGCCACCTACAAGAAGCATCAAACAAATGTTCATCCACAAGTCATGGCCATATAAAAGAATCTGAGTAAGTACAAATAAGAACTAATAATTCAAGAACGAAAAGGATTAATGAAAGAAAAGTACGCTAAGCGAAGCATAATGGGTGCGCATTTCTTGCTAATGATAAGCGCGCTAAGATCTTCACGTGCTTTCTCAATTTCCTTTAGGTACTCCGCATCAACTACAGGAGCAACGCTTGCCATTGGAGCTACCGGGTGGAATTCTTACCGTTGGAGCTAGATTGTAGAAAACTAATCAAGCTCCAAGAACTAGTTAAAACTTAAACACAATTCTTACAAAATGGGTTTCCTTGAAACTCTATATATATATGTGTGTGTATAGACGAAAAGCAAAACCATAGAATAATCATCTAGAAATGCAATAGAAGTAATGAATGTTTAATGTTGAGAAGCAAGGGATTGATTTGATTCCGCGCCTAACATATTTCTTTAGCGTGCCTCACGATTTTGAATTTGGGGTGAGAATATCCTCCCACCGTGGATGAAATTTATTTTACTGTCAACGTAATGGAACCGTGGAATTCTCCAGGGTCGGACGGTTTTCCTGAAGGTTTTTGCAGAGATAATTGGGACATCGTTTCTGGTCAGGTAACTGAGCATATTCAGAACTTTTTTAAAACTAAGTTCTTGCTGAAACAGCTTAACTATTTCTTCATAGCTCTTATCCCTAAGGTAAATAATCTGTCTTCTCCGCATGAGTTTCGTCCTATTAGTTTGGCCAACAAAGTTTACAAAATCATATCAAAAATTTTAACAAACCGGCTCAAGCCTTTGCTAGATTCTCTTATATCCCCCTTTCAATCGGCTTTTATTTCAAATAGGCAAATACAAGATAATATCGTTATAAGTCATGAAATCTTGCACTCTTTTAAAAGAAAAAGAAAAAGAGAGCTAAGAATGGATATATGGCTATTAAACTTGATTTATCAAAAGCTTTCGATAGATTGGAATGGTCCTTTATTATGGCTGTTTTTAAGAAGCTAGGTTTCTCCGATGATTGGTGTCAGTTAATTCTTCAATGTATTAGTACGGTCTCTTATTCTGTCCTTATAAATGGTTCACCTGGAGAGGTTTTTTACCCTTCCATAGGTATAAGACAAGGTGACTGCCTGTCCCCCTATATATTTATATTGTGTATGGAGGTGTTATCCCAGTTGCTATTGAAAGGTCATGATGATAAATTGATTTAAGGTTTTAAAATTAGAAACAACAGTCCTTCGATTTCTCATTTATTTTTTGCGGATGATTGTATGTTGTTCTCTAAGACTTCCATTACTTATGCTAGAAACCTTTTGATGATAATAAATAAATTTGCAAAAGCTTCGGGTCAAGCCATAAATTTTGAAAAGTCTGGTTTCTTTACGAGCGCCAAGATGCATCACAAGCATATTAAATTGTTATCTAGATCTTTAGGCATGAAGTTTCTCTCTAGTTATGAAAAGTACCTTGGAACTCCCTTGTTTATTAATAGAGATAAATCTAAATCCTTCAAATTCTTGCTGGATAAGTTCTATTCTAGATTAAGTAACATGAAAAGAACGAATTTAAATGGAGCTGGCAGAACAGTGATTACTAAACATGTTTTGTCTACTCTTGCAGTATATCATATGTCATGTTTTCCTTTGCCTAAGAATTTTACTTCTAAAATAGACTCTATCCAGAGAACTTTTTGGTGGTCTAAGAAAAATCCTCGGAGAGCTGCTTACTTTCGTTCTTGGCTAGATATAGGAAGGTCTAAGAGATGTGGGGTCTTGGTATTAGAAATTCATATGCTACCAATAGAGTCTTTATTACTAAATTGGGTTGGAGAATTTTGCAGTTCCCTGATCAGTTGGTATCTAGGTTTTTGAAAGACAAGTATTTTCCCAATCAAAATCTATTAGAAATCGACAAAGCTGCGGATTCTTCTTCCTGGATGTGGAAAGGTATAGTTAAAGGTTTGAGTTTCTTAAGGTCTAACATTTTCAGTAAAATCAATAATGGTAAATCGACAAAAACCTGGTCTTCAAATTGGTTGTCGTACGCTTCTTCACCAACTTTATCTATTAATCCTGATTTTAATGATTATGTTTTTGTCAGTGAGCTTATTGATATGCATACTAATACTTGGAACTTAAGCCTTCTGGATTCTTTGTTTTCCCCTGAAGATGTGATTAAAATTAGGACAATTATATTAAATCTGCAGTGTGAAGATAAAATCATGTGGTCTCATACTAAAGATTGTATTTTTACTATTAAAATTAGGACAATTATATTAAATCTGCAGTGTGAAGATAAAATCATGTAGTCTCATACTAAAGATGGTATTTTTACTATTAAATCAGCTTATAAAGTTTATACTATTGAGGTTAGATCAGTAGAAGAGTCTGTTTATTGGAAAAAAGTTTGGTCTCTGCAGTGCTTGCCCAATATCAGGTTTTTTATGTGGAAGATTTTTGCTTATATGTTGCCTGTAAACTCTACTATGAAAGCTTATAATAGCTTTGTGGATGACTCTTGCCCTCTTTGCAATAATGATGTTGAAACTGTCCTGCACCTGTTTGTTCAGTGTCCTTTAGCTTCCCATATATGGTTTGGTTTATCCTTGCAACATTTAGTTTCTTATGATTATCCTTGGATCGATGATTACTTCCTTAGCTGGTTTGATTTGAGTTTGGGTCAGTTGCCTTTTGCAGTGGACTGGCCTAGTATTGCTGCTATTGTTTTCTGTTGTATTTGGAAGCTGAGGTGTGATGTGCTCTTCAAAAGAGTTTCCATTAACTTGGAAAACGTTATTCTGAATACTAGAAGAATGATTAATACCTATATTGCTCCTTCTTTCCCAGTTCAAGTTCCTAGGAATAGTGTTAAAACTTATGCTACTGTTGTCAACCATGTTTTGTTCTTAGATGGTTCTTTTAAGGATTTTAACATGGGTGTGGGTATGATCTTATGTGATAATACAGGTAGAATAAAGCTTTCTCGTTCAGACTTTGGGCTGGTTTCAGATGCAGTTTGTTCGGAGGCAACTGTTCTCTTTTTGGAAATCTCCTGGGTGAAGGAGTTAAACCTGTCCAAAGTTCTTTTCGTCAGTGAATGTTTTCAAGTGGTGAATTTTGTTAATGAAGTCAGTTACTCAGTCGGTGGAGATTCAATGATCTTCTTGAAGATTGTCGGCGTTTTATTTCTAGTAGTGGTGTTTATAATGTTATGTATGTAAAACGTATTAAGAATAGGGTAGCTGACCGGCTTGCACACCGAGCTAGGAAATTCTATTTGAAGGAATCTTGGGATCCTTTTCCTTCTTTTTTGGACTCTCTAGTTAGGAATGAACCCATTATGGATGTTTGTAATTCCCTCCTTAGTTAATAAATGGTTGTTTTTCAACAAAAAAAGAATAGTTATTTCTACCCAATTCTCCATTTTTCACCTTTATGGCACATCCAGTTTTTGGTTTTAGGCAACCCCGCGAATAGAAACTTCTTAGACTATGTAAATGCCCGGATAATATTGTTCTACAGGTAACAGGAAGCAAAGCTCCCGTCCACGGAGGTTGTTTACCTTTCTAAACCAATGAAACACGGATACTTCAAAATTGGTGACATATCCGTATCGGACGCCTTATCAGTGTCAGATATTTGGGGATACTTGGGGACGCTTTCAAAATTTGTTCATAATAATCTTCGTCTCCATTCATGGAGAAGTAAAATTATACATAAGGAGAGTAGAATGTGGGATATCAGTGGAGATGAGTTTGATCCACTACATGGCATGAGAGAATCCGAAGTTGCAAATCTTTCACTTGACGAGGCAGAACTAGAAGAGGTGCTCTTTTGATGAAGATAATATTCATGAGTGATAAGTGAGCGGCATGTTAGATAAGTTTTATCATATTACAACACAATCCAAATCTTAATTTTAAAACCAAAAACATTACATTAAACACATTAATATAGCAAATATGGAATCGTGCTCACGACAGGGATTTCAGTTTCGAATACCTAATTTACCTCGAGATCAATTAACGGATAGCCTCTTGTTTGGAAAAAATCAGCCATCGCCACCTCTTCGTCATTATTTTGATTATGTAAGAAAATCAATTAAACTCAATTGATTTGGACAAGGTTTGTTTGAGAATGAGAGTTTCTGTATATAAAGAAAAAATATATGTTGAGATACAATGGTAGAGAAGATAGAGCCGTCAAGAATAATTGATGGTTATGATCGGGTGTGAGAGAAGTGTAACAAAAAAATGGCCAAGAAAATATTAATATGGATAGTAAACTTTGTTTCCGTCAATTATGTTACGGCAAAACAGTTTTCGTATCGACCAAAAAGCGAAAACTGAGTTCTCGTCAGGCTTGGGTTTGCTATAATGAGAAACAGATATGCTCCCCTCGCTAGCCAAGCCAAGGGGTGTTAGAGAATTGCTCGGTTAAACCCACCAAGCGTTGGTATATCAAGGTTGGTTGTCATATTTTTAATATCAAAACTCACAAAGGCTTGATTAGATTACTAGAGTCAACTTCGGTCAGACTAGGAAGTCTAAAAATGTTGAATAACACAATTATTAATCTGAAAACTTGAAAATTCCGAAGAAGTATCGACATCAATGATGACATCAACCTTCCACTTGAGGTTAGTAATACATGACTTGACTTGTTTCCATTTCTATATCGTAAGCTTTCAAGTTGTTTCTGATTGAAAACATAACATGCGAAGTTATATATATGAAACTCTAGTATATTAGACTTGATCATCATATTGTGATCAAAGTGTCAAGGAACTATATATATCAATAGTGAGAAGTGCTTTACATTGGTATAATGAATTACAAAGTATAATGCTTATCTTTTGAACTTCGTAATTGCGACATCAACATATTGTAACTTGTTACTAGACACTGCAGTGAACATAGGTTTGATTTCATACCTAGAAAACTATGTTTAGTTATATGAGTTTAAGGAAGTAGATGTACGAACTTGTTTCATAGTCGAAATGAAATTAAGAGGATTAATGATCCGGTTTTCATTGAAGATCTTAAGATTGGACCATCCTAACCTATATAGGGAATCAAGGTAGAACCGATCCTAATTTATGTTGGGAGTCAAGGTAAAACCGATCCCTACCTATATTGGGAGTCAAGGTAGAACCGATCCTAACTTATTTTAGGATTCATGGTAGAACCGGTCCAAATAGGCAAAACTGATTTCTTTAAGTCACGTATTCTTTAGGGTTTATGTGATTTGAAAATTTGGTTTGAAAAGTAAGAAAGTTCAAGATGTCGACATAACAAATAATTTTAACATGTGCTGAAACCTTATTCCTTAATTGTTCAAAGATATTCCTTGATACTCAAGGTGAGATCCCAAACCGAAATAGTATAGAATATTTTTGAGATTAGTTAAGTGCTAGCCAATATTGAGTTGTCCATGAAGATTTCGGTTATACAGTTTGATGTTGGTTGGAATTAGACAAACCGATTTTAGGTGATTTATCGTATATCTTAAGAATATCTTCGGTTGTGGAAATTCCTTGGTATCTAAACTACCTTGGTCTATAAATATTGAAGTTTTTCTTCTTAGAAACTTATCATGAGCCAGTTCAAAGACTAATAGTATTCTCATAATATTATCATAGAGAGGAGAGTAACCTAATTAGGCAAAATCTCTTACATCCGCAAGTTCAAAGACTTCTTTGGGATAAAGAAGCGTCTACCAGTACCGTTAGTGGAAAACTAGAATTTCATTGTTATTTTAGTTTTCAGTTATTTATTTTATTGACTAACGGTGTTTAGCTCTTGATTGCACCTAGTTTGATTATTCTTGAGATCCCTCGCTTCTAACACAAGGTCACACAAATTAGATCAAGACATTAACATTGACTTGTGATCATCCATTGTTAATAGACTTCTTTCTTGAGTGATCGATCATAAGTCAGGAATCAAGTTTGTTATTGTGCAGGTACAAAAGTCTTTTGAAGATTGCAGACAAGAAGATTTTTCTTATTGGTTTCGTATCTTTGTGATTTGCTTCATGCACAAACTTGATCGGCAGGGATCCGACTATATATAATTTAGCTTTTGATATATAGAATTGTTATTGTTAATATTATATAGATCGACAAGCTACCATTTGGTGACACTCATCAGTATCTGTAGTAGTTCTGTTTGGTAACTGAGCAGGTAGGGTTGTACATAGTGCGGGTAAAATGAGAAAAAGTAACGTATAAAATGTTTAACCCTAAAATAAAATTGAACCATTAATTAAACGGTAATTTATGATTTTAGATTATAGAAAATCGGTAAATATTGGTTTGGTTCCGGTTCACCCCCTAAAACTGAACCAAAATCATTAGTCTAAAATGGTTAATAAAGGTCATAAATGTTAGTAAATGATTTGTAGATCTAACTACACTTTATAAATACACAACAAAATTTAATAAAAACTCGTATCGAAAGATATCCAAAAATTAGATTTTATAATTTACCAAAACGTTATATTAATACTAAACAAACCCTATATTGGCCAACGGTGGAACCATATATTGAAAGAAAACTAAGGATGTAATAGATCTTTAGATACTTTTATGATAAACAAATATAGCTACACATCGACTTGGAACTCAATTATGTTTTACCCCCGTAAGGTTTCGATCGAGAAAACTATTCGTAGATCAGATATTAATACGTCCAAGAAAAAAGGTTTTCACCTTATAATAGTTATTATGAGATATAAGATGAGAAATATTTAATACAGGAAACGATTTTCTGATTCAATCTGTAGCAACAATTCAATTATGATACTCATTTTGATTATTTTTTTTACAAAAATCAAAATTTGGAAAAGGGATATAAGAAACAAGAGAAGTATTAGGGTTTGACACAAAAGAGAAACAAAAATGAGTCACTATGAAGATTGATATCAATTTCATCCAGACCAACGATTGCCGCGTCTAGTTACAGATAGAACAAAACTCATTATAAAAAGAAGATATGAAGGAAGGTAAATTAGATAATATCTTTGTATTGTTTTTTACCAATAACAACAAGTTCAGAGTCTTACCGACTCGGCTTGGTTTTGAACCAGAACAATTTTGGTTAATTGTTATAACGGTTTTGAAATCAATTAAATCGAACTTACTGATTCGGTTCTGGTTCAGTAGAAAACTGTGCTTAAGCATACTATGTGCAGTCATATTAGTAGCCTCACTTTTTGGTATGTTTATACATTGGTCTTGATTTTCTTCTCTTATTAGCGAATTGAGTTTTAATGAACTTGAGTTACATCAATATTATAATATATATCTCTACCATTCTTCGACTTTTGTGACAAGAGAGAATGTGTTAGAGCATTATTCGTTTGAACCCACCAAGCGTTAGTATATCAAGTGTGATTGTCGTAATTTTAGTTACAAAACTTGAATCTGTTTGATCTGATTACTAGATTCAACTTCATTAGGTTAGACTATGAACATAGAAATGCTGAGACTCGCTCTTATTACTCATGAAGAACCCGAATACTATCAGCAACGACAAACACATTATCCTTTAATTCAAGGTTAGTAACAACAAAATTGACTTATTCCAATTTTCTCTTTTTCTTTCAAGTCATAACATATGAAGTAAAGTTTGTTTACTTGTCTCTAATATTGGTGATTTTGCAATTAAACTATGGTCAATGTATTAGGGAAATTTATAACAGTTGTTTCCTACAACTTAAGTATATGGAGTTACGAAATGTAGTTTATCAGTGAACTTCGTGAATCGACATAACACTAATTGGTAACTTATTATTATTAGTGTATTGAACTTCCGAAATGATTTCAATTCTTGGGATTATGAATTAAAGGAATATCAATCAACAAAATCAAAGGAAGTTGACTTGCGAAATTCAGTTTTGTAATCATAACCGATCATGAGTCAAGAGCGATCTCAGGACCGACCATCATCATGACATAGTTGAAACGTGTTAATGTATTTTCTATATGTTTGATATCTTCGGATTTCCGAAAACATCGACATGTACATATTTTGATCTTGGAAAGTTCACATGATGTCAACATGGTGATTTGAGCATGTGTTAAACTCTTATATTTTAATGTTCAAGTGTTTTCTTTGATATTCAAGACAAGATCATGAAATCAATATATTCAATAAGATATTCAAATTCATGTGCTTATGGTATCTCAGGAGGCGCAAATACAACACAAATATGCACTTTACAAAGATTCAAGTTTAGACTCTTACAACTTAATTTTTTAAGATCCTACCAGCACCGTAATTTCAAACAAATTTTAACATGACATCAAACTAACAAACTAAAAAAACCAAAAAGGAAAAGAAAAACCATAAACAGACTGATAAAGTTACCAGTAGTAGAAGATAATGTGTTTCCTTGAGAGTTACACAGATCTATTGGGGGTGCCCTAGTTGTTGTATGATTTTGAGTCTTCACCATTTTGATTTGTTGTATGATTTTTTTGTTGTATAGGGTTTGATTAAAACTAAGGTTTCCACATTTTTTTAAACCGAAATTGTAAGCAGAAAACTTCTTCACTACCTTGAGTTGGAGAAAAAGAGAAAAGTACTATACATATAGATGGCAAGCTGCGTCTGAGTGTGAGAGAAGGCTATAAAATTTCATGTATTTTTTACATGGTCCATGGATAGAATGGTTAATTGTCACCTAATTTTTACTTTTATGATTTGGATTATAGTTGGAATTTTTCAAAACCAAAAATATACATTTATTCCATATCTTAAGGATTTCGGATTTAACAATAACTTGTCTTCCAAACAAGCCTTTGTTATAAAATTGTAAATTAAGTAGCAGATCTTGTATCTTACAAACTCATTCCCTGACACATTTCCTAACTGTTTGTGTGGGAAGACAACTCGTTGATAGAGGAGAGTAGTCTTTGAGAGTATCCTATTCAAATCTCCAAATGTTAAGATTCCATGTTTCTGTTTCAGAATGGTAGTGGTGATCAAGATTATGGATAGACTAATTGATCATGTGACCCATCATTATCACCAGAAATTATGTGAATCATGAAATTATTTTTGAGAGATCCTAGTGGAATAAAGAAACTAGAGATCAAGATCAGAAGATGAAGGATTCTGTTTTTTTTTTTTGTTTTGTTTTTTTTGTAAAAGAAGTTAGTTAAAACCGACTAAGTGGGATAGAAAAAATTCCCACTTATCTTTACAGATAGATAATAAGTTGTTTTCCGGCATCATCTCTTCCCAAGTATCTTCCACATATGGAGATTGGAGAAAGATATATCCTTTGCCGATATGTCTAGCTTCAGGGGTTGATTTGATATATTATATATTAAGTTTTTTCTAGAAGCCAGAAGTAAATTATCTAAGATGTCTTCCCTGTTCTGCAAGTTCCTATTAAGTTTCCTCCTTACTTCCGAGTCTTCTAATGTTATCGTGAAATTTATCACTGAGACGACCACCAGTTAGTCCATTAGTCTTTCAAATTATGCATAAAATTAGTTTTGAAGTATTTGAGAACAAAACAAGGATAATAATTGAAGGGTAGTAATGAAAAATAATAATTCATTGATATCTGAGGCTTTTCGTCACGAGTCTCTAGAAAGTATTCAATGTAACAAGGTTTTTCATCTGAATTCAATGTAAAAAATAATTAAATAATAGGGCTTAACTTGTGCCCGGGTGCACAAGTTAACAAGAGCCAAATCATAATATTATCTTCTTTCTTCTTCTTTTTCATAAAAAATTATTAATGTATATGCATCTTTTTTTTCAAAAGGTAAATCAAAGGTAAAAGACAATATATTATAATATCATAATGGTTCAACTTTATATGGTAAAGTTTAAAACAAACGAGAGATGCTTTTATCTATCACATGAGTTGATTTAGTAGGGTGAAAAGGACAAATATTTATTACTTTAAGGGAGATATTTAATAGTAGATGATAAAACCAACTATGTCTCTTCAAGAGGACAAGCATGCATGCATAAAAAGAAAAACGTTTTCTCTTTTCTTTTCTTTTTTCAAACAAGGACAAATAAAATTATTTTATCAATCAACACATATTTAAAATCTCTAGATAAATAAGGGAGATGAACATGCATCATGGATTATTACATTTCCTATCACATTTATTATCAAAAGAAATTTATAACTATCAAGAGAGTATACAAGCAAGTGATAAGAAAATAGAGTAAAGTACTATTATCTATAATTATCATGTGATGAAGAAGAAGGACAAACATGCATTTAAATCAAAAGAAGAAGAAGAATAAAATGCATGCAAATCAAAATAATTACTCTTATGAGTACTGAATTTTAAGGGAAATATAGAAAGGAAGTTTAAGGAATACCTACTTTTCGAAAATCCTACTTGATATTAATGCTAGAACCAACTACTTTTGTTTGTGAAGGATTAATGTTCAACTGGAAACAAAGAACAAAGTGCTGATAACGTATTTAAGTTTGTTGCATGGAGGAGACAAAAGAGTAAAACATAAAGGAGACAAGAGAAAGAGAATAAGACACATTTCTCATTCATTGTTCTTCTCATTAAATACATGTAGGAAAGTAAGAGAAGGTAGATACTCCATTACATGTGTAATTAGTAGAAGAGAAAAGACAACAGGTGTTAAGCATGAAGGAGGCATGTGCATGCACTATGACACATGTAGGTAGTGGTCAGACACATGTCACTTCAACAGTTTTTGAGTTATATATATGTATACTTTGGAATTTTTTTATCTTGTTTTTTCTTTTTGAGTTATATATACGTATATTGATAACAATAAATGTTGTTTTGGTATCTTATGTTGCTTGGTTATTGTTTCCTCATGTCTCGTAATAGATGGTTGTTTGTTTTGTTTTTTTTGAGTTTATAGATGATTTACCTTTTTTTATGTATTCTCTTATTTTCCATATGGTTTTATATATAGATCCATGAATATATTTACATGGTGGTTATCTCCTGTTTTCGTATATCTTGTTCAATGACTATGCTGATAAACTAAAATCCTCTTGTTTCTCAGTGTCCTAGCGAACCAAGAAATTCCTATGATCGGATGGCCCATGTGTTTTCCTAAGCCCGACTCGTCATCTCATTCTCGGCCCGGTTGTGTATCATTCCCCCGCAAAGGTGGTTTTGTTCTCCCAAAGCTCACCCTTAACAGAAGAGGGCCTATTCAACACTTGTTGCAGAGAAGAAATCTTATATCAAGTCCTTCTACTGTTGTGGGAATCGCAGTTGTGGACACCCTGTGGCTCCAGAGGAGTCGGTTCAAGAGTACCTTCAGATTCCTGGACTCCTAATCATTCTCACCAGGACCGTAAGCATAACCCTTGGACAGGTCCGTATCTTTATTGCTCAAATTTCCGTCACCTTTTGGGCTCACAGCAAGATCAGCATTTGGTTCTATTCCCGACGGCAATGGTTTTAATTGATCATGTAGTTTGATGTGATTTGTTACCATGATAGGAAATATGGGTGTTAAGTTATCTAGGTTTTGTTTTCACTTAAGTTATTTAGGGTTCAAATTTTCACTTAAGTTATCTGGTCTGCAATTATTTATTTTTTGAAAATAGGTATATATTAAAAGAGAGCTGAGGCTGATAATCATATTGATTCAGTCTCATCTGTTACTAACTCAGAATGGGAAGTATTTCTGATGACTAAATCTGTTAGACTACCCTCCCTCAGAAACTGTTACAGGAAAGTTGTTTAAATTACATACTTCATAAGCGTTGACAGTGTCATAAGCTATTGTTGGAATTAAAAAAAACTAGGTGCTTGGTCTCCCCATGAGGTTATGATGTTGCTTTTCCTTCCCTTTTTAGCCAATAGATCAGATACTCTGTTGGCCTTTCTGTCTACATAGTGGAATCCCAAAAAAGAAACTAAGTTGACTGTTGTCTTCTTTACTTCTTCAAGAATAGATAGACTTTGCCATCGGATGGTTGAAACTTTTCCTTGTAAGTACCTTATTACTGCCTGATTATCCCCTTCAATGACCAGATTTTGTAAATTCTTTGAGAGGTCCCATTTAGTTGCATGCAGAACGGTTAAAGCTTCTGTTTCTTCAGCTGTGGAGATTCTAAAGATGCATGATTCTGCTCCTTTGAAGGTTCCTTTCCAGTTACGAAGGATAAAACCAAAACCTGCATTAGTATTCTCAGATAATCAGGATGCACCACAATTTAGTTTGAAAGTGTTAGTGACTGGGAAGTTCCAATGTGGTGTTGGTTTTATGATTCTACATTCAGGTTCACTCAAACTATTCAAATTAGTTGGATGCTAGTAAGCATAGTTTCTAGTGATATCTAATGTAAGTTGTTCAGGTGTTCTAGATTGATCTTCAAAAATCCTAAGATACCTTTCCTTCCAGATGAACCAGCACTTAGTTGTTGCAAGTGCCATTCATTCATTATATAGAATTCAAATCTCCTGCTATCCATTCATTATATTTATGCAAGAAATAATTATTGATAGAGTTTGAGTTTTGAGGTGCTCCATGAGACGCCATTGGTGGAAGATTCCACACATCCTTTGCATAGTCACAATCAGAGAACAGGTGATATGTAGATTCCACTGCATCATTACAAAACACACATTTGTATTCCACAGATCTTAATTTCTGTTTAGTAGGCAGTGCATCTTGCAAACATTTCCAGACGAACAACTTGATTCTTTGAGAAGTATCCATGCTCCATAATCCTTTCTAAAACTTCTTAGTTTTGTCTGAAATGGTATTAGAAGGATTTAGTAATATGGCATATAGAGACTTGACAGAAAATTCTCCATTCCTAGTTAAGGTCCATCTTAGTTTATCTCTTTTCAACTGTCCTTCAGCATTCTTATATAGCATTATGTTATTGATTTCTTGCACTATTGAGTTGTCAAACAAAGATTGTAGCAGTTCCAAATGCCACTTTTTTGTGTTTGATTCTACGATCTCGGACACAAGTGTTATGTTTGTGTTTCTTTGGTGAATAGACTCTGCTAAAGTCTCTTCCCTGGTTGGTATCTATTTATCATCCCAGATATTTACGGATTTTCCATCACTCACTTCCCACATACTGTATTTTTTAATATGTTTTATTCCTTGTAAGATGCATTTCCATATCCAAGAAGCTTTTGATTTCTTCTTGGAATGTAAGGTTCTTGTTTCCTTAAAGTATTTTCCTTTAAGAATTTGATCCCATAGATCATCAGGGTTACTAACTAGCCTCCAAGCTATTCTGCTGATCATTGCTTGGTTGACCTTGTTAGCTTCTTTAAATCCTAAGCCTCCATGTTCTATTGGTTTACATAGAAAGTCAAAGGATTTTATGTAAATACCTTTAGAATTTGTGTGTTTTCCCCACCAAAAGTCTCTTTTGTATATTATTGATTTGTTTAGTGATCTTTTTAGGTAATGCAAAGCAACCCATACTGAATATTGGCATGCTAGATAAAAAAACTTTTTCAAAACTAGTTTGCTTGGCTGTGACAGGATCTTTCCCAGCTAAGTTTTTATTCTTTGTTCCATTCTTTCGATTATATTATCAAAGGCTTTAAGCTTTGATCTATCTATGAACAGAGGCATCCCTAGATGTGTGTCTTTTATATTTATCTTTTTGATCTTCATTAATCTGCATATTAAGTGTTTACTGTGAACTTTTTTGCTAAAAAGCAGTCCAGATTTTGCAAAATTAATTACTTTCCCTGATGAAGGACTAAACAACTGAATTGCTTCTAGCATATTTTTACAACTACCTAAATCAGCTCTAGTGAACAGAAGGAGATCATCTGCGAAAAAGAGGTGTGAAACTGAAGTTGATTTAGGTGTTAATTTTATCCCTTGAACTTTTTTCTTACTTTCTAAGTGATTTAACAGTCTTGAAAACACTTCCATGCACAATATGAATAGGTATGAAGACAATGGATCTCCTTGCCTTATTCCCCTAAAAGGTTTGAATCCACTACAAGGGTTGCCATTAAGAAGAACAACAATAGAGGAAGTATAAATACATGGATAAATTAGTGTACACCAATGTTCAAAGAAGCCGAAATCTCGAAGAGTTTTGATCAGAAATGTCCAGTTGACCCTGTCGAATGCCTTCGACATGTCAATTTTGAGACCAATGTTACCTGTTTTCTTTTTACTTTTTTTCATAGAGTACACCATTTCATGGGAAACAATAATGTTGTCTGAAATTTTCCTGGAAGAAAGAAAGGCAGACTGTAAAGGTGAAATTATGTTTTCCAGATATTTTTTTAACTTATTTCCCATTATCTTAGCTATGATTTTGTAGGGTGTATTGCACAGACCAATTGGTCTGAAGTCTGCTGGAGATTTTGGATTTTTTATTTTTGGGATTAGAAAAAGAAAGGTTTTATTTAGCTCACTATTTAGTTTTTTGTTTTGGAAAAAATCTTGTATTACATCCACTAATTATGGTCCTACTATTCCCCAATTATGTTTGAAAAAACTCATTGGGAAACCATCTGATCCCGGAGCTTTGTTTGGTTTTAGTTTTTTACCACCTCCCTTATTTCATATGGAAAAGGAACTACAGTTAAGGCATTGTTTTCATCAAAGTATATACAAGGTTTAATGTTAGAAAAGATTTGTTCTTCCAAATTTGGAGAAGTCTTAGTGAACAACTCGGAGAAGTAAGAATTTAGAACTTCTTCAGTTTCTATTCTATCAGAAACTACATTATCATTTTTATCTTGTATACAATATATTATTTATTTTTCTTCTTTTCAGTGCGGTAATATGAAAGAAAGTTGTGTTTCTTTCCCCCAAAGCTATTATATTGTTTATTGATTGTTGTTTGGCGATTTCCTCCCGTGAATCGTACAATGCTTCTAGTTCTAATAATTTATTGTTTATGAGCTTAATATTAGTTTCATTTGTTGGTTCAATAAGATCTAAAACATGATTCCCAGAATTAACAACCCAGGATTTTCTTATAACCTCTATGCAAGTAGGTTCTTTAAGCCAAGTGTCATAAAACTTGAAAGTTGGAGAAAAAAAAGTAGAAGAAGATTTCAGAGAAAGGCATATTGGCCCATGATCTGAGCCAATAGCCACCAAATTTTCAAGGGATGCTTCCGGGAATTCTAAATTCCATTGAGCATTGGCTAAGGCTCTTTCTAGCCTCTGCTTAATATTAGCCAGATCCTCTCTTTTGTTACTCCATGTAAAAATGTTTCCTTTGAAACCCAGGTCCTCCAGACCTGTTCTTTGTATTAGATTCATTATAGGTTCAATTTTTTGTCTGTCGAAAGGAAGACCACCTTCCTTTTCCTCACTATTGAATATTATATCAAGGTCTCCAATAACTAGCCAGGGCATTGAGTTGATGTTAACTCTTTGTGCTATATTTTCTAGATATCCCATTATTTCAAGTTTCATTTCATGTTTTGGTGAGCCATATAAACAAGTAAGCAACCATTCCTTTGAATGAAAATTATTTTTTACTATGATGTTTATCATGTTTAGATTCCATTGAACAACTTCAAAATGGAAACCATCCACCCGAAGAAATTGCAAGTTCCCCCAGTTATACCATCTGGGTCTACAATGTGGGTATTAGGGAAGTATTTTTAGTATGTTTCTCATAAGTCCCCTTTGAGACTTAGTTTCTGAAAGAAACAAAACATCATGTTTTTCAACATTAAGTAAAGTGTTTATATGTTGTTGAGTTTTTTTCTGGCCACACCCTTGTGTGTTCCATGTCAGAATTTTCATGATGCAATAGAAGAAATTAAGAATAAAGGAAAATAGCATAAGAAAATTAGAGTTCCTGAGTCTAGTCAAACCTCAGCTTATGAGTCCAAATCAAAAGAGCAAGCCAACTTTCACAGTATATGCAAAAAAAAAAAAATTATACGGTTTCCAAATTACTTACGCAAAGACAAGATATGGTAGTAATAAATTCAGCAATTTTTAAGAAGAAAGTAAGCAACCAATCAACCAAATAACAAAACAACTCTAATAGAGATCAGGGAAATCAGAATAACAAAACAACGCAAATAGAGATAAGAGATTTTAGAAATTGTGTACCTGGATTCTCTTGATTTTTTTCCAGTTGGGGCAAGATAAATAAGCAAATCGACCATTTGAGATTTTGGAGGGGAGGAACTAGAACAGACACCAAGTAGGACTCAAATTAAAGAATCCAAAAGAGAAGCCTATATCATCTATTCTTATAATAATAAAACCACAGAAGGTTCTCTAAACCAGCGAATTTAAAAATTATTGTCTAAAAAAACATTGAGGAAAAAATTATGTTATTTACTCTAGATAACCATGATAAAACCAACCCAAAATAAATCATCCATCAAATGAACGGATTCCATGCAAAAAAATAATTAAGTAAATAAATTCTCAGCGTCCTGCAATAGGAAGCTAGAAATCCGTCCTACTGTAAAGGACTCGTAAAAACAATATATAGAATGGGGAAGATTTAGGCGAAGAAGATTTTCTTCTTAGAAAAATTCTTGATATGAACCAAACAAGCCGGTATTTTGGGTTTTACCGAAAACGTATAAAAATTTCTTAAAACAGAAGACCACGTGATGACATTTCACGTGTTGCAAAACATGTGGCCACGAATACTTTAGAACCACAAAGTTTTTCAACTGGACCTAAAACCCAATACCCATCAAACATGTGGCCCAAATACTTTAGAGAAATTTTAACTGCATGATGAAATTGATGATACAAACTTTAAGGATGAAACTGACCCTAATACCCAAGACCCATCAAACAGGATCCAACAACCCAAACATTTCACTTTTCTTTTTGAAAACAATTTAACTTTTTCTTCTCTTTTGAAAACCAACACTAACAGAGATTACGGTAATCTATCGTTCTCATTAACAAGTTTCTACAGAAGAGAGAAAAAACCAAAAAAAAAAAAAACCCAAAATAACCTCGAGCTCTCTCCTCTCCCTGTCAAATCGGAGTCAACTTACCCTCCGTCAAAAACCCAAAATTTTGAAATCTTCCTCCGTTAAACCTAAATCCATCTTCATGTTTCACTTAATCTTCATCAACTAAATCTTCTATCCACCGGCCTCCACGATGTAGTATTTAATTCAATCTCGGGTGTCTGATTTGATGTGGATGTTTAACCTATTACCTATACCTAACTCAAAACCCTACCTTTTTAATCATACCCTTGATGTTGTTTCTTTGGATTTTTATTTTATCTCATATTAGAGGCGTTGTTATCTGATCCGGAATTTCTACTTAGACGGATGGCTAATTCGATTTCAATCTGCTCCATAATGTTCTGGCTGCGCCTCCCTGCAATCGATTTCCTCATGAGCTTCATCTCTTTCTTCTCTGCTGGGTCATACCCATTTCAATACAAGTTCCCAGATGCACTGTTCATCCTTTCTCTATATTATTGGCTTCTCAGAAACTGTTTTTTATTCATTCTTGAAGATAAAGAAATTGAAGTGGCTTCTGGAGGCTCTTATAAGTAATTGTGATCCTTTTTTCAGCTGTAACCCTATCCTCTCAATTAAAAAACAAACCCTTGTTTCCTACAAATCCTTATTGTTAGAGCATAGTTCGGTCAACCTCGCATGCGTTTCTATATCAAGCATGTTTGTCAATGTTAGTGATCAAAACTATAAGTCTTTATTTCTAGTCTATTATAGATAAGTCTCGGACTAGGATAGTAAGTGTAGTTGAGCTCAAGAACTTCATGTCGATTCATCAGACAAGAAGAAAAACTACTCAAGAAACCGGTGGAACTTCTCGATAAAAAGGTATGTGAATACTTGAACTTATCTATCACTCAAAAGTATATCTATTCTATCTCCTACTTCTTGAGACAAAAGTCATATGCTATATATATAAACTATGATCATACACATTTGGTATTTCGAGCTGAGTATATCTCGCCTATCTATATCTCGAAATGTGTGTTGGAAAGCGTTTCGCTCTAATCATGTTTTTCTTTACCAAGTGATGAAAGTCATGTATGTTTCGATCATCTTGAAAATTTCTTTGACGAGAAATAGTGTAACAACTATATAACGTCCTCTAAGAATATTTCAAGTGATTGGAATAAGAGTTTAGATTACATAACCATGTATTCCTTGAACTGAAGTTTTTCTAACTTTGTTGATCAAGAGAAATCGGTAGGATTGTGGAATTGGCTTGCCAAGTCCGCGAACTGATAGAAGTTCTCGTCCGAGAAATTCTGCTGGATTTTCCAAAAATCGTTTGTGCGAATCCAGTCCGTGAACTGGCAGAAGTTCTCGACCCGAGAATTTATGCTGAGTTTGGAAAACCCAACCGATTGAACTTAAGTCCGCGAACTTGTTTGTGAGCTTAAGTGGTTATGATCTAAAGATGAAGTTCTGAACGTAAGTATTAAATTACTAAGGAATTCTTTATGCAAACCGTGGCTATAATGTCCATGAGCCGATTCAATCGAATCGAATCATCTTTGCTTCAATTGTTTCTTGTGTAGTACATGAGATTTCCTTGCAATTGAAAAACTCTTTAACTGGTTCATTTGAAGTCAATTGAACTAGTTATGGTGAAGATGAACAAGGTTATATGAAATGCTCATATGGTTAACCTTTTGGTTACTATGTTGAACCAACATACGCGTACACGTTTGGGCATGGTTTTCACAAACCCAGTAAACGTGTATGGCATTTGTGTACGACAATTTAAGTTTCCAATCTAACGGTTGAGAAATATTAGCTTGAATCTGAATCAGGTTTTCATCTAGCGGTGAATAAGGATTGCTTTGTAACTAAGGCAAAACCCTGATTTGAAGACTATATATAGGGGACATCTAACTTTGAGCAAAACTAATCCCCACATATCTTGTGTAATACTAGTACGCTAGCTATAGTCGATCTCCATTAACCTTTGATTTTCTTCTCTAAAATCAGGTTAACGACTTAAAGGCTTCATTGGGATTATGAGTCCAGACCGATACTACTTTATCGTAGTTGTGTGATCTTATCTTGTATCTTCTATCGTACGAGTACAATCTTTGATTGGCTTGAGATCGTGAGAGTTATCTGATAGGCAAGATAAAGAAGTCACAAATATCTTCGTCTCTCTGTTTGTGATTCCTCGACAAACCGTCTGTATAGTCAGGAAGAATTGTTGAGAGGTGATTGATTAATCTAGGTTGTTCTTCGGGAATATAAGTCCGGATTATCAATTGGTTTTTGTTCACCTTGATTTTATATCAAAATACGAAACAAACTTTAGGGTTTATCTGTGGGAGTCATATTTATCCTTTGATAGACTTTTATGTGGGAGACAAATTTGTTTATTGTTAAAGCCTGCGAATTTTGGTGTCGTAGCAACTCTTGGTTGTGGGTCAGATCAGCTAAGGGAATCAAGTACGTGGCATCCTACTGGGATCAGAGGCGTAGGAGCATAACTGTACCTTGGATTAGTGGGAGACTGATTGGGGTTCAACTATAAGCCAGTCCGAAGTTAGTTTGTAGTAGGCTAGTGTCTGTAGTGGCTTAATACATTATGTGTTCAATCTGGACTAGGTCCCGGGGTTTTTCTGCATTTGCGGTTTCCTCGTTAACAAAATCTCTGGTGTCTGTGTTATTTCTCTTCCGCATTATATTTGTTTATATAATTGAAATAATACAGGTTGTGCGTTAAGATCATCAATTGGAAATCCAACCTTTGGTTGTTGATTGATATTGATTGATCCTTGGACATTGGTCTTTGGTACCGTCCAAGTTATTCCTTGTGTTTGATTAAAGACTCGCTATTGTTTTAGCTTGAGTAAATCAAAACAAGTGAGAGATATTAACTCCTTGAGATACTTTTATCTAGATTGAGTCTGACGGTCTAGTTGATTCTCTAGGAAAGTATTTCGGAGTTAGTCTATACATATTGCTAAGCGAAATATTGGGTGGTGTTGTTAGACCCCCGCTTTTTCAATTGGTACCAGAGCAGGCAAACACGTTAAAACCTCATCAGTCTGTGTTTGTAGCGATCTGATTATGGACGAGTCTATCTCTAATAACGTACCAGTTCATAAATTACCAGATGATTCTAAAAGCTTGGATTCACCTGAGAGAACTGTCACATCTAAGTCAATATCTAAACATTCTCTTGATGTAAAAACTGTTGATTGGGAAACTCACCTGGAAGAACAGTTGGATGAACTTTCGGATGAAGGTGATTCAGATATTGATAGAGTGTTGAGGAAGTGTCAGAGTCTGTTAAGTTTTTGGATTCGTGTAATATGAAGAAGATTACAACTTCTCATGTCACACCTCTTCTGACTCCTCTCTGTCGAGAAAACAAGAAATTGAGAAGATGTTATGCAGGTGTTTATTTTTTGTATCGTTCTTGCCGATCGATCCTCAAGGATTCTGAGGAAAACCTACGTACGAAGTCACTTGAATGTGATAATTTTTATTAAAAGTCATTTTTGTTGGAAGAGAAACTTGCATAATCCGAAGCAAGGATTAACTCTCAACAAGTTAGTTTTGATGACAGAGAAAGCGTTTTTCTCGCTCGAGAAAAACGTCTTGAGGCTGATTTAGCCGCTGCTCTTGATAAAATCAAGATGTTGGAAGATGACTTGAAAAAGTTAAATACTAGTTCAATCAAGTTAACCACTATGCTAGGATCAAGTACCAATCATCGTGATACACGAGGATTGGGCTATAAGGGAATAAATGCTCCAAGTACTAGCAAAGAGGTAAAATTTGTCAAGGCTAGTGATTCTTCTCAACAAAAGGTTTACACTGATGGCAAAAGTGAAATACCTTCACCGGAAGTTAAGGTTCAAAAGGGAAAAGTTTATCAACCTCCAAAGTCAGCACACACGGATCGAGGTAAGAATATTCCTTATGTTTGCCACTATTGAGGAAATAAAGGTCACCTATAACGGAGATGTTTTTTCCGTATAAGGAATGACAAACTTCATGATGTTCTTGCTTGGTCATCACAAGAAGTTGTGAAACCAAGATCATATGTTAAGACTAATCCCCTTAACGTTACAGGTTGTAACTGTCCAACCTTTAGGCAAAAGAATCAGTGTTGTGATAAACCTAGATTTGCCTATAAACGTCATACGAAGCCTTTTCACAATCGTAATGGTTATCTAAAGGATAACTTCGTAAAGACGAAGACAAGATCTGATGCTTCCAATTGGAGAAAGACTAACTTGCAAAAGAATAGTCAATCTTGAGTGTTCACAATCATCTCATGTGACTATGGTGCATAGTCGTCAATGACTTTGTATGTTCTTCTTTGTTAAGGAAATATTTTTATACGCTTTTGGTAACCACTCTTGGTATAAATCCGTGCGAAAAATATTGATTCTACCTTCTAAGGGCAAAGATTGTT